>NW_012148730.1:3250462-3251501 GCF_000956105.1 Propithecus coquereli
AGTGTACAAGATTGTCAGTGATTCTTTTATATATTTTATCAATCTATGTGAATGGTTGTAGACATTTTGCTGGATTTTTAGTTGTTTCTTTAGGATTTTCTGTGTCAAACAACGTATGATTTGTGAAGAATAGCAGTTTTGTCTATTCCTTGTTGTTACAGATATGGTGGGCGGGTTAGCTTACTCAACATCTACTTGAGCCCTCTTTTAGCTGCAGAGAATGGAATCTAAGAACTGTATTTCCCCACATCTCTTGTAGCTAGGGTTCTGAATATGACTTAAATTTAATAATCATATGCATTCAAATTCTGCTTTAATGTAGAAATGAGTTGTAAGGAGAGAGAGGCAGCTGCAAGTCATCCGTTTTTCTGGCATATATTGTAGCAAAAGCATCATGACTCTGCTGGCAGCATATAGTTTGGTGGCTTTCTCATCGATAGGCAACTTCTTAATATGATAGCTTCCTGATAACACAGACAGTGGCCTTCTTTATGGTCCAGTTGTTTGATGTGGTTTTAGAAGTTATTCCTGGTAGATTCTGTTTCTTCAGCTTTCCCCTGATTAAGAAATACTTAATTGTGTTTAATCTACCTACTGTGATTTGTGTTGTCTGAAACTAATAAAACCTGATGAGTATGCTTTCTGATATTTAAAATAGATCAAATTTTCTTATCCTATTACAATGGGTAGCAATTCAAGAATGATGTTAAAATACTAGTAGTAATAGTTGGTATCTTTGTCTTATTCCTAATTTGAAGTCAAATGCATTATATTTTATTATTAAGGATAATGTTTACTGTGGCTTTATATATTATACTTTTTATCAAGCTATGGGATTTTCTTCTTAGTTTCCTAGGAAGAGGTTATTTATTTTAATATCAAGAATGTGAATTGAGATTTATTACTTTTTCTCTATCAATTAAAGTAAAAGATAATTAAATATTTTTCATATTTTTATAATTTTCTAATATGTGGATTAACAAAATGTGGTCTATACATACCATGGATTACTACTGAGCCATGAAGAAGGATGAATTAA
>NW_012148730.1:3252460-3253645 GCF_000956105.1 Propithecus coquereli
CTGCCACTGTAGTGTAAAAGCAGACATAGACAATGCAGAAACAAAAGAGCATGGCTGTGTTCCAATAAAATTTTATTTAAAAAATCCAGGTGGCAGGTCATATTTGCCTGCAGGTTATAGTTTATCAACTCCTAGCCCAAATATTCATCCAAAAATTAAAATAAATAAAACATTAGACCAAAGAGTCTACAAAAATATCTACCTGCTTATTAAAACAATGTCAATGCTATTTACTGTTTCAAAATAATATACTTCAATAAAGTAATCCCTGTCTAAGAATACATACACAGATGTTATTATTTTCAACAAAGATCAATAAGATAGAGAAAAGCAAAAATAGGCTTTTTGAAAGTACAAATTTTGACTGCATTAACTTCTTTAGCTTACGCTTTTGAAGAGAATATGTGTGTACTTGTGGTATTTAGTCAAAATCTGGCAGGTAGTAACACTAAATAAAAAATATCTTATATTTCTTGCCAATATGTTGGAGCTGCCCTCTTAACTTGAATAACTGACTCCATAAAAAAGTAGGGAGTGATGGGACAAACTAAAATTCAAAAGAAAGAAGTATCTATTTTTCATTGTTCTGTCTATATTGACAAATATCCAATCTCATAGAAAAAATAAAACTATAACAACCAATAAACAATCACATTTTCCTCCCTTGTCATTTTACATCAACTACTGAGATAGGAGTGTTGCAGCTTGCCCATTTCTCCATTCACTTCTACCAATTTTTGTTTTGTACATGTTAACATTCTGCTACTATTAATAGACACATGCACGTTTAGGGTTTTTGTGTCTCCTTGATGAATTAGTCTCTTTATTCTTATGAAATGTCCATCTCTATGCCTGGTAGTACTACTTGTTATGAAGGCTACTTTGTCTGATATTAGTATAGGACTCTAGCTATCAGTGTTTGTATATTTTTTTCTATCCATTTACTTTTAACCTCTGTCATTATCTCTAAAGTGGATTTCTTCTAGATGACATATACATAGGTCTTGAGTTTTTATCAAATTTGCAAATCTATGTCTTTTAATTAGAATTTTTAAACAGTTTATATTACTGACATGGTTGGGTTTATATCTATCATCTTGCTATTTATTTTCTATTTGTCCCATCTGCTGTTTTCCCATTTTTGTTATTACCTTCTTTTATATAACTAGAGATTTAAAAAAATAA
>NW_012148730.1:3255615-3261512 GCF_000956105.1 Propithecus coquereli
TCATGTTTCAAGATTTTTGAAGAGAAATACATACATGGGACAGTGGCTGGTACAAAGAAAGACAGGGTGATGAATTCTTTCTGGGAGGGAAGAGGGAAGAATAGATATGAGGAAAATCTTCATAGAAGTAATGTTTGATATGAACTTCAGAAGAAAGTAGGTGTTATGACATGAAAACATTTTGTTCTGACATTTTGAACATTTTGAAGGATTGCCTTGAATCAGTTCATTAAACCAATTGTTTTCCAAAGACCACCTATTAGAATAAAAGTGAGAAAAAAGGCAAAATGCTGTCTCTTAACTTTTTTGTATTGGTCTCAAATAATATCATGACTTGTATGTGCTGTTATTTTTAATGAAAATAAATATAATTTTCACATTTATTTTACAGGGATATGCTCAGTCATTCTAGAAGCAACGTTTTATTTTTTAGTTTATGAAACATTTATTTTGTGCTCTTACGCAGTTCCGAGATCCGAAAATAACAAAATATTATAATATGTGCTTCTGCTATTTTTGTCCTAGTCTCAAATCCAAGAAGTACTAAAAATGTCAAATGGATTGGTGGGAAATAAAAATAAGAAACTATTTTTGGCTAGATTATGAGGCCAGTTTTTAAAATGAAGAGATTCAGATGACAATAAATTCTTTAAAATATTAATATTATGGAGTTTTAGATAATATTCAGCATGTGATAGTAAATACAGTTAATTTAGAGGATCATCACTGTTTATTGAAAACTCACTTGGCCCTAGATTTACAGATTCACACATCCCCAATTTTCATAAGCCCTTCCTAATCCCTCACTAATTTCATGTCTCTCTCAACCACCATCAAATTGCTAATATTTTTATGCAAATAACAAATGTAACAGACTACCTCCAAAAAAACTGACAAGAGAAATTATTAGTCTCACTGTTGCAAATCAAAGTAGATTGTAATTAGTTTGTTGTTGTTTAATTAACATCCAAGTCTACTCCTTCTAGTGAACAGAAAATAAGAGGAGTTATTGCTGGGGATACCAAATTAGAGGAATATGTTTCCAAACAAAACACGAGAAATTTTAGAATAAAACGGTAGAGGACCAAAAGCTGGACCTACAACTTGAGACTGCTCCCCAAAGGCCGCATGCTCATTTTCTTCTATACAACACTTAACACTATACATATGTATGTTATTGGTATAATATACTATGTGTATTAATTGAAACTCATTGAATGAATCTTTTCCTTTATTAAATCACCTTATTTAACTGTTTGATGTGTGTGCCATGTTCATAAGTTCACCAAGGGTAGGGACCATACACACTACATATTTTTCCATTTTTTCCTCGTTTTAAATGAAAGGCAGTAGAAACAGTCATATAAAGATAATTTTGAGCAAAAAGAAATAAAAAACATTAATTCAAAATATCACCACCTTACCATAACTTTTGTATGTATCATTATTTTATAATTTTTGCCCATAATATATTTTACATGATTGAAATAATTTGATATATCTAATTGTATACTTCAAAAATACATTACAAATATTTCCATGTTTCTAAATAATGTTCATAATTATAAGCTTTAAATTTTATTAGTGGTACAATATTCCATTCTGTCAATATACCCTAAGGTTATTCAATATGAATTTCTTAAATAATCACCATGTACTTTTTAATCTATTGCTTTACAGGTGGAATGTTTCCAGTTGTTTCCTCTAATATATGATACTACAATGAACATGTCCTTTTATATAGTTTATAGCATACTATAAAATATCACCTTAGGCTGGGCGTGGTGGCTCACGCCCCTGGTGCAATCCTAGCACTCTGGGAGGCCGAGGCGGGCAGATTGTTTGAGCTCAGGAGTTTGAGACCAGCCTGAGCAAGAGCGAGACCCCATCTCTACTAAAAATAGAAAGAAATTAATTGGACAACTAAAAATATATAGAAAAAATTAGCCAGGCATGGTGGCACATGCCTGTAGTCCCAGCTACCCAGGAGGCTGAGGCAGGAGGATCGCTTGAGCCCAGGAGTTTGAAGTTGCTGTGAGCTAGGCTGACGCCACGGCACTCTAGCCCGGCCAAAAAAAAGAGTGAGACTCTGTCTCAAAAAAAAAAAAATATCACCTTAGGATATATTTCTATAACAAATAATGCTTGATCAAAGGCAGTGCATGTCTTTATTGACTTTGCTATAAATGTTCATATTCCTTTCCAATTTTGAATGCCACCAAAAGGATATATAATAAACTTGCTAGCACTGCCCATTATTTTTTAAATGTTGATAACATATATTATATATATGATCTCTATAGTGCCTAGCACAGTGAATTGGCAGTAGTGAACAGATAATAAATGTATATTTAAGAAATATGAGGTATATCACACTATGAGGTAGAGAAATGAGATGATAATGAAGAGATACTATATTGACACTCAGAAGAAGAAAATGCTGTATGAGTCAAAATATTTGAAAGGGAAATGTCCAACCATGACTAATACATAACAATAAAGAAGGATGAAGAAAGAGCATTAACAAACAACCCTAGAGATATTACAAAGGGGAGATGAAAATAAAAGGTGTAATGTATTTAAAATGCTTAGAACAGTATCTGGCATATATCACATTCTATATGATTGATTTTTTTATGATGATGATGATGAATTTGATTGCATGTTTTAAGCCATTCAATGCTCTAATCCTATGAGGTAGGTATTGTAATTGCTGCCATCTTGTAGATGGGGGAACTGAGGAAAAGGGCCATTAATTAACTTGCTCTGTGTATGCGGTAGATCCAAGGAGTTGAATCCAGGACCCATGCGTTTAACTATTCCACTGATCTGCCTCCTGCTAATGAAAGTTGTTGATGATGTCAGTAAAGGGATGCCTCTAAAATAACAGTGTACATTAAAAAGCTAGTGCAGAAATCAGGAAAACTTGAGATGGAAAAGGCATAGTTTGGGAAGTTTATACTTGATAATCTTACTGAAAGCAAAGTGTGATAGCAATTCTTCTCTGAGTGAACTACGTAGAGATGTAGGCAGAAGATTAGATTATATAGAAGAGGAAATATGTATTGAACAGACATTGTAGGGAATGAGTCATGGATTCAATTCATTTCTTTATTCAAAAAGTATTTATTGAGGCCCTACTATATGCCAGGCACTGTTTTAAGTGCTGGGAATACAGCAGTAAACATACAGACACACACACACTATTCCTGCCCTCATAAAGCATATATTTTAGGGCATTAGGGCTAAAGACAATATATATACATATATATAAATAAATACACACAAAGTCAAGGATAATGGTTTTTACCATTGGGTAAAAAGTGCTTAAAGAGGAAAAATAAAGCAAAGTAAGGAGCTTAGAGAGTGTCAGTGGTGGTAGAGAAAGAGTCCTATTTTATATAGGGCTGTGCAGATAGTCCCTCTGATAAGATGCTATTTGAGCATAGATCTGACTAAAGCAAAGGCATGAGTCATGCAGATATTGGGGGAATATTACAGTGCAGGCAAAGAACAGCAACACAGAATCCTCAAGGTAGGAGCATGCTTGGTATTTACATAGACAAGAAATGAGACAGATGTGACAGTGAAGAGGAGAGAGCAGGAGATGAACTCATGAAAGTGCAGGTCAAGGTGCTGGAGGCTGTTGTAAGGGCATTTCACTCTAAATGAGATGGGAGGCCACTGCAGGGTTTTGAGCAGAGAAGTGACATGATCTATTTTAAGTTTTGAAATCACTCTGATTGTTGTGTAGAGAAGGACACGGTGGGAGGAACAAGGGTGGAAGAAGAAACTATTGTATTAATCCAGGCAAAAGAATATGGGAATTTGGACTAGGGTAATGATGGTGGAGAAGAAGAGAAGTGGTTGGATTCAGGATACATTTCAGAGGTATAAGGGGCTAGTATTTACCGATAGATTAGATTGAGTGAGAAGCAAAGAAATAAGAAAAGTCAAGGATAACAGTTAAGTTTTTGGTTTAAGCAAATATGTAGATATTCGTGTCATTTACAAAGACAGGAAAGAGTGCAAGAGGAGCAGATAGGTGCAGAATTCAAGAGTTTGGCTTTCCACACGTTAGATTTAAGATAGCTGTTAGACATCCATGTGGTGGAGTTGTAGAGTTACACAGTTGGAAATGAGAGTCTGGAGTTCAAGGGTGATGTCTAAATTGAAGATATTAATTTATGAGCCTTCAGTGTATAGGTAGCATTTAAAGTCAAGGTATGAGATCATTAAGGAAGTGGGTGCAGATAGAAAAAAGAAGTCTAAAAACTTGCACACTGAACCCTGGAAAATCCAATGTTTAGAGCAGGGCTGGAATTAGAATAAAGGCAAGCAGAGCACTCACACCGGGCACAAAATTTAAGAGAGCACCAAAAACTCAGCAACCAAGAAAATACTACTTTAATGCAATATTTTTTAAAAATCAAAATTAATGCAAAAATCCTTGATGAACAAAATGCCACAATTTTAAGTAAAGATAGGATCGGTATTACCGATTTTTCCCTTTGCTTTTGCTCCAATATGGCTCAGCTGTTTTCAGTTGACTGAATTAAACTGTAGAGGAAAGGACTTATACTTACAGTTGGCCAATTCTGCTATTTTAGAGCAGGTAAAATTTATTAGACATAAGACATCAATACTAATCTTTAACTTTATAACTTTGAGGCTTTAACAAGGGGAGCAGAAGATTTATAATAAATTTTATCATATAAAAATTTTTAAATAGTGCATAGAAAAAGATAACATAAATAGAATCAAGGAACAAATGAAAAGCCAGGGGAAATGCAATATTTGCAACAAACAAAAGGATAATTTCATAATTTAAAAAGAGCTCCTGAACCAGAAAAAGAAAAAGGCAAATAACTTAATTTTTTAAAATAGGTAAAGGATGTAATCTTCTCGTATTTAAAAAAAGGAATAGAAGGAACTTCAAATTGTGCTCTAACTCCCTCACAATTTAAGAAATTCATATCCACAGGAGACAGCACTTTGAACCATCTGAAAGACTAAAGCTAAAATAAATGAAAACCCGGTATGGGTGACGGTTGAGGAAACAAAGCACACTCAAACATAGTTGACAAAAAGCCAAACTGGTTGAATTCTTTGAAGGATAGTTTAGTTATACATGTAAAAATAGTAAATTCACATACTGTTTGATGCAAAAATTTTACTACTATAGATTTACCTTCCATATTTATTAGCCAAAATATGTAAAGATATGTGGCCATTAATTTTCTTTGCAACATTGCTTGTAATAGTAAAAAGTCTGTACACACACAGATCTATGTAGTTACCTTAAAATTCTTTATAGGTACTTTGGGAGTGTGTATATGTGTGTGTATGTATTTTATAAAAAGACAGCAAGAACATGAAATAATATGTAACCATTTAAAAGGATGAATTAGATCTGTATGTACAGATGAGAAAAGATACTAGACAAAAAAAGCTTATTATAGTCTCTAGAGTACAATAGTGTATAATATCATTCTCATAAATAAAAAGGAATTGCATATGTGCATTTAAACTGGGATGTTTGCTGGATGAGGTGGCTCATGCCTGTAATCCAAGCTATTTGGGAGACTGAGGTGGGAGAATCTCTTGAGACCAACCTGGGCATAGTGAGATCTCATCTCTAAAAAAATTAATTAATAAAATTAAATTAATAAATTAAGGGGCGTGTATGTGTGTGTTCAATCTGGAAGGATGTGCAAGAAATTTTAAGAGCAATGATTTTTGGAGATGAGCACTGGGAAAAAGGGAGTCTTACTTTTTATTATAACTGTCTCTACTGTTTGAATTTTGTGCCAATGTGCATGTAGTATGTTTTGTAAATGTCACAGGTGGGGGAATTATGGGATTTTTTTGGTTTCCAAGATGTAAAAGTGAATGTA
>NW_012148730.1:3261562-3262690 GCF_000956105.1 Propithecus coquereli
TCTATTTGCTTATTAGTTATACCTCTTTGGTTTAAAATC
This sequence comes from Propithecus coquereli, assembly GCF_000956105.1. Lineage (NCBI taxonomy): Eukaryota > Metazoa > Chordata > Mammalia > Primates > Indriidae > Propithecus > Propithecus coquereli. The sequence goes on from NW_012148730.1 coordinate 3,261,602, forward strand.
TTAGTGGTTACTCTAGCACTTACAATATATATTTGATTTGATTTGATTTGATTCTATCTTCAAATAATATCATCATTCAATGCTTATTATATTTCAGTGCCTAGCAAGGTATTTGACATATGGTAGGTGCTCAATAAATATTTACATTTATCCCCATATGCTATGAGGCTTTCTAACTCCATCCTTTTCTATGCCTTTCTTCTACAACTTTCTAAATGTATAATCTTTAGCAAGTTACTTGACGGAGTCTTTGTTTTCTCATTCTCAAATGGCGAAAACAATTCATTTTTCCTTTGATGGGTTAACATGAGAATTAAATGAAATAACATACATAAAAATGTCTGGTACATATTAGGTGCTTAATTAATATCAGTTTCATTTTTTCCAGGTCCAATGGCTGAAAATCAAGAATAATTTCCTTCTCTATCTAATTTAGACTATATTAATATCTGTGAAGCTATAATTTGGGAGTTTTAAGAAGTAGGGTTTAGGGGGCAAACATATCTTTTGCCTTTGCCTTCCCTTTCATCTTTTTTTTCTTTTCCCTGAGCCACGTAGAAACATCATTAATCCTTCAATTATCATGTACATACTAGGTGCTATTCTCTTTGTATCAGCTATATAATGCCAAAATAAATGCAAGTATTAACACAGAAACCTAATTTGTATATAACAATATGAAATAATAATTTTTATGAATCTGGGATGGCTGGGTAGCAGTTCTACTGACTGTTGCTTGGTTGCCTGGGTGGTCTTCTGGTTTCAGCTAGACTTGTTCACATGGGTGGGAGATGACTGGTTGTTAGGTTATTCAGGATGGCCTCATCTAGGAAAACTGGTGACCATGTATCTCTCAACCTCCACCAGGTTAACTTAGGTATGTTCTCATAGTAATGGCAAAATGCAAGAATGAGGTAGCCCAATCACACAAGCACTTTCAAACCCATATTCACATCATATTTGCTAACATCTTATTGGCCAAATCTAGTCATATGACCAAGCCCAGAGCCAGAGTGGGAGAATACTGCAAGTTAATATGTAAAGGGTAAAGATATTAAGTTAAAAAACAACAAATGCTGTCATGGATGT
>NW_012148730.1:3273105-3274495 GCF_000956105.1 Propithecus coquereli
TCCTGCCCATGAGTGTTTAAGAATCTATTTAGCAGATGCTCTATTTAGATCCTGTTTCATAGTTTTAGTGATAACAATGTCAAAAGCCTGGCCAATTTTGCAGGTTACTCCTACTGTTTCTTCCAGATCAATCATCTCACCAGTCTCCTTAGAAATCAAAAGAAAATAACACCAGAGATCTGATTCTATCAGTAATAACTTAAGAAATAAATATTAAAAATATCTTTAAAGAGTTCAGGTATGATTGCCTTTTACTCCCTTTTCACTGGTAGAATCAATTCTACCATGTTGTATAGTGGAATAGATCTTGAAATAATTTCAATTTTACCTATTATCAAAATTCTTCATAAACAAGGGTTAAGGGGGTTTAATGAGCAATCTGGAACAAGCAACCGCATCCACTTATTACCACATCCCTGCAAGTTTCACTCTACCATCAAACTGAGTCAAAATGTGACAGATTGGTGAAAATGGACAAGGTCAGGTGAAAATGGATGTAGGGTATATGTAACTAAGAAGAGAATAAATTGAGTTTCTCACACCCACAGTGCTATAAATCATGAAGGAAAATCCAAAAGCTGTCGGTGAGTTAGTTTTTCCTTTATCTCTCTATAAAGTTGAAAAATCAAATATTTTCTTTCCAGTTCATTTGGATTTTCTTATACTTTGAGAAAACATACAAGTCTTTCCAGAAGTGACATAGAAGTACAGCTATAGGTCCCTTGATTCATTGTGTGGGTTTCACATTGTCAGTCTTCCATTATGTATTGACAGGAGCAGCCGAGGCCTAGTTATAATTGCTAATGAATAAAATCCTCACCATCAAGTATTACCACATTAGGCAGTGTCTTCAGCCTTTCCAGAGTTGGACAGAGGTAGAGTTTGAGCTCTCTGGTTTTCTAAATGTTCATTCTGTCTCTCACCAACCTTGAGTTGGCGAGGCTTCTCTATTTTCCTGACACATCTCCTAGATCCTCTAGTGGAAAAAAAAAATAAAAAAGGTAAATGAGAAATTTCTTCCCCTGAGGGCTTATCCTAAATCAAAAAGAGATTTGGTTGGCACTTGTGCTACTGAGTTGCACTGGCAATAACATAAAAGGTTGGTGGACATGATCCCTGCCTCCTGGGGTTCGTACTTTTGTGAAATACCCTTTCCTTGAATCTGGTTGGGATCTGTAACTTGCTTCTAAGAAATTGAATATGGCAAAGGTGATGGGATGCCACTTCCATTAATAAGTTACATTATCTAAGACTCCAACTTGCTAGGGGACTTGCTCTCTCTCCCTTGCTGGCTTTGAAGAAGCAGGCTTCCATGAAGTAAGTGGCCATGCTGGAGAGGCCAGCAGGCAATGACCTGTGGGTGGTCTCTACGAACTGAGGAAAGCCTCCA
>NW_012148730.1:3274545-3276689 GCF_000956105.1 Propithecus coquereli
GGTAAATTCTATGTTATACAAATTATATCCCAGTGAAGCGCTTTAAAAAAAATTTGGTGTCGTACCTAGCTAGGTTAGAAGGAGCTATGATACATGAGTGCTTGACAATCTACTGTATGAAAATAGTAGATTTACAAAACTGCTATATTGGTAGATAAGGCTTTGTCTTACAATGAATTTACCAAACAATCATGAGAAATTGTTATTCAAACAATCATGAGAAATTACACTGAATGGTTTTCTTTCTAATAATTCAATTTACGTGCAGCATGAAATCGTAGATGTAAACAATTGTAGTCATCTTTAGGGACATATCTATTGCCTAAAACAAGGCAACTAATAGGAAATTTCTTCTCTTGAGATAACTTTGCTCTAAAAAGAATATATTTTAAGTAAATATCATAATTTTTGTTGTAGCATTTGCACTTTGAGATGTATTTGATATTTTTGTCAAATTTTCTTTAAATATAGTTTTAAAGTGTTTTCAACAGTTATGTCTAATTTTCATCATGTCTTGGGATGCCACATTATTTCTTGCAACTACATTTTGGTCTGGAAATAAATTGTAGAATGATTTGATTTATGGAAATGTACTTGATAACTATATTATGAACTCAGAAGTTACAGCGTTTGAAGTCAAATATTAGAATACTGCTTAGTAACTGTGTGGTCTTGGATAAGTGACTTAGACTCTCTGTGTCTCAATTTTCTCAGCTGTAAAATGAGAATAATAATAGTTTATGCCTCAGAGACTTTTTATGAGGATAAATGATTTCATCTATGTAAAGCACTTGGAAGAGTATGTAATATCAAATAAGCATTACATGTGCTATCTTCTATTGCTATTGTTGTATCTGCAAGGGTATTATATGCCCATGGGAATAAGGGCAGAGAAATTTAGTAAGAAAGAAATAAAAATTCAGAGTCAAAAATGCATAATAACATATATAGGACTTTTTTCATTAACTGCATTTAAGTTGTGCATTATTGCTCTATAACGTAGCCACAGGACTGAGGTGCTTAATTACAGGTGCAATGGTGTGGTGTATCAAATAAGAAGTCAAGAGAAAAAGGGTTTAGTCCATCTTGCCACTGTGATCAAAGATGTGTAGCTTTGGCCAAATCACATATCCTCATTGAGCCTGTTCCCTCAAATGTAAAATGAAAGGCATATGTTAAACAGCCTATAATGTGCCTTTGGACTTTAAAGTTACCCTAACCTTTAAGTAATTGTTGAGCAAATAGTTGATGCATGAAACTTGTTGATAGGAATGGGTCTGGCAAAATATCTAATTAGTACTAAGTGAAAGTGTATGTGTGTTCATGTGTGTTGTTTTGGGGAGGGAGATACAATGGATCAGTGTTGGGGACACTTTTACAGTAGTGTAGTAACTTGGAAGTCTATCAAATGAAGGATCAAACAATCAAGAGGTATGGAATGTCGATTCAGGTCTATACCCTCATTACTTTTAATGCAATCTTCACTTCAATCTTTCCTCCCCTGTTTTCCACATTTGTAGATAAGCTGAGCACCTTTCTTATCAAAGATGTTCTGAAGTAAGCAAGCACAGCAAAGGGGCAGTTCATTCTTCTTATACTGTATCCAATTTGTACAGAAAGTTGTACGGAGGCTATGTCTATCTCCCTTGCATATGAAAAATATCAATTTGGAGAACTAAAATAGTAAAAAAAAAAAAAAATGCTTGCATTCTTGGGCAAATTGATTTAACAAGGCTCTTGAAGATGCATTTTCCTGGGGCAAATTCTCCCTGTATAGACTTTCCAGGATCTTGGTAGCAAATTAAACCAGCACAAGAGACGTTAATAATACCTTTAAGATTGAAAGGGGAATGATATCTCCATGGTTACAAAGTCAGGGGTATTTTCCAAAGCTTCCCATGCCCTGAACTAATATAATATTCTAGGACAGAGGAAGAACAATAGCTATAGTAGCAATACATACTCATGTAATTGACATAATTTACAAATTCAGTGAGCTTCATCTCCTTTCCTGCATTCAAGATCATTAGCTATTGGCTGGGCGCTGTGGCTCACGCCTGTAATCCTGGCACTCTGGGAGGCTGAGGTGGAAAGATCACTTGAGGTCAGGAGCTCGAGACCAGCCTCCAAGAGTGAGACCCTGC
>NW_012148730.1:3281059-3283587 GCF_000956105.1 Propithecus coquereli
TTTTAAAATTGCCTAGTGTGTTATAAAGTTTTAAATAGCATTGAAGTCCAATTTCGTCTTTTCTTTCAACATATCTGTGAGAAGTAATAATATATTTTCTGTCTACTTTAAATCAAGTGAGCTTTGTATGCCATGAGCTCTTGTTGGTGTTCCAGCAGTTTATAAAAACTACTTTGAGGACAAAAGAGGTTTTTTAAAGAAAAGTCTTCTTCATTTAGAACTTGACAGCTGGCCAAGAGTGAAGAAAAGAAAATAATCGATAGTTCCAGAGCCAAATTGTCAGTATTGTATTGTAGCATCCATTCAGGAAACACTTGTTAAGTAAATAAGGAGGGATAGGCCAAAACAACCAATTCCAACCTATACCATTTGTTGCAATGGATCTTGTAGAACTCTGAGAAAATTTAGAATGTGGGTGACAAAACAAATATAATGAGTCAAACTTACTTCCTTTTTGGAAAATGGATCTACCCAACACTGTTTTCTAAACTGGCGACAATTGATAATCAATTTAAATTCATACTAAACTGTGAGCTAACGTAATTTGTTCCATTATTGTTTAATTGTGCAAAGAATGTGAGGAGTGGAGGGACATATTCACAAACCTTAGGGAGACTGTTTTAGGCAACCTGTTTAAATGTGTCAAACATCCATTTGATTCCTTTATAAGAGTCTATTGTCTCATGATATTTCAATTCCTTACAATAGCAATGTAGAAACTGTAAAACCTCTTTTAAATTCTGAGATCCTTTTATTGATTGCTTCTTGTTCAACAAGGATTAGGAACACCCTTTCCCTAAACTGAGATTCTTCTTAACTCCTTTTTCCAAAGGACCAACATCAATGGCTTCTCCCATCCTTATCTGCTTGACCAAGACAGCAGCTTTCCTTTAGGGTCGGCCCCCAGAGAACTAGGTGTTACTCTTAATGAGGCTTCTCTTTGTTTGCAGCCTGGTAAATACTCTCTATGAAGATCTGGAGATTGTAGTCTTGGCCCAAATTTCATCTAACTTCCTGCCAAGATAGAACTGTGATTATGACCAGAGAAATAGCCACTTCTTACCTGAAAAGTGGTTTCATTGTTAATGTGAACTCCACAACTCTTGAATATAAATAAATACAAATAAGTATGAGTAGTTGCTGGTCACATGATTGGGGGAAAAGTAAGGAGTATTAGCAGAGGGATTCAAAATTGTAAATCCAAATTAGTTGACAATATTTATTGAAAAGGGTATTTGAACAACAAAGACATGAAGTGCTAGTGTGTTTGTTTCTTTAGTTTAATTTCTATTTCTAGTTTAATTTCATTTACAAAAGCTGTGGGAGCAGAGATGTTATTAAACAACATTGTATTATGGGATGCTTGAATCCAGTTTCTGTGTGTTTGTGTGCTTATACAGCTTTTACTTTTTTTCACCACTGGGAATAATGCAGTTTCCTTATGTCTTCTTTTCAATGGTAAACTTACACTTTCAATTTGTTTGAGTTTAACAGTACTGTGAATTACAGACAAGAGGATAGGGCATCTTGCCAAATGGAATTAGGAAGTTTTAACAAAGCATTTTCCTTCTATTGTAGCAATTTATATTAGGTGGCACAAGAAAAGACCTCACCAGCTGACTATGATTACTCCCTAAGTGTTCTCAACTTTGAATAATGTACTCAGTCTTTTAGGTCAATGGGTAACTATTTATTTAGTATAGCTATAGAGTACTGTGAGAGACTTTTTGCCCAAAAGTTATTGCCTAACTTAGTTTCTAGGAATATCCTATTGTTATGGACTGAATGTTCGTGTCTCCCCAAGATTCGTATGTTGAAATCCTAACCTCCAATGTGATGACGTGAGGAGGTGAAGTCCTTGGGAGGTAATTAGGTCTGAGGGTAGAGCCCTCATGAATGGAGATTAGTGCTCTTCTAAAAGTGATCTTAGAGTGCTCTCTTCCCCCCACATTAAGACACAGTGACAAGATGGCCATCTATAAAATAGGAAACACTGAATCTGCTGGTGCCTTGATATTGGGCTCCCAGCCTCCAGAACTGTGAGAAATAAATGTTTGCTGTTTAAGCCACCCAGTCTGTGGTATTTTGTTATAATAGCCCAGACTAACTAACACACTTACTTATCTAGAGTAACCTTTTTTCTGGAGAAAGATCTTGTGTGTAAGTTCTGGATGGCTGCTGTACATAGAAAATCAAGGTAACCAGGTTGCATTTCTGCAGACATTTTTGTTTTTATCAATATACTCTGTCAATTTCATTGAATGCTTAGGCTGATAAAAAATCATACTGCATGCACCAAAGTTGTGTTATCTTATTATTACTAGAGTTTGCATGATACTTTTTTTTTTTTTTTTGGAGACAGAGTCTCACTGTGTTGCTCAGGCTAGAGTGCCATGGCGTCAGCCTAGCTCACAGCAACCTCAAACTCCTGGGCTCAAGCGATTCTTCTGCCTCAGCCTCCCGAGTAGCTGGGACTACAGGCATGCACCACCATGCCCGGCTAGTTTTTTCTGTATATTTTTAGTTGG
>NW_012148730.1:3283637-3286299 GCF_000956105.1 Propithecus coquereli
TAAGTTACATTATCTAAGACTCCAACTTGCTAGGGGACTTGCTCTCTCTCCCTTGCTGGCTTTGAAGAAGCAGGCTTCCATGAAGTAAGTGGCCATGCTGGAGAGGCCAGCAGGCAATGACCTGTGGGTGGTCTCTACGAACTGAGGAAAGCCTCCAGCAAAAAAAAAAAAAAAAAGAAAGAAAGAAAGAACAAGTCCTTAGTCCTGAAGCAGCAACAACGAGTACTCTGTAACAACCTGAGTGAGCTCAAAAGCAGATCTTTCCTTGATGAGACTGCAGCTCTGTTCGACACCTACATTGCCAACTGATGAAACTTCTAAGCAAAGAACTCGGCTAGGCTATGCCCAGACTTCTGACCTACAGACACTGTGAGATCATAAATATGTATTGTTTTAAGCCATTAAGTTTGTGACAATTGCGCTTGCAAGAATAGAAAATTAATACCAAAAGTTTTCTGAAAGATATTAGAACACACTAGAAGCCTACGACTCAGTTATATGATATTGTGGTCTCATCAGAACACCCTGAGATTACCCGGCACGGGGGACTACCTAGTGCCTGGGCTAGCATTTTGGCTAGCCTGCCATTCATAGGTAAGAAGTTCATTAATAAATTAATCAGTGTTTTATGGAGGATTGGGTGGAGGAGTGTCAAGAAGGGGACAGAACTCTGACTCTTTGGCAATTTTATTGTGCTCCCATCCTCCTCATGCTCCCATCCCTTGCCTATACACTCTCTGGAAAAAAAAAAAAAAAAATTCTGATTCCAGCCACTCTGCATCAGCTCTCTGTTTTTGTCTCTCTCATCTTTGTTCTGTCTCTACCCATCTCCGACTTTCCCCTCTAACTTTAAAGTTCCCCAAAGCAGGTAGGTATTGGAATAGATATAATGAGAGATTAAAGTTACATGAAAGGGGTAAAACAACATATATTTTTTCTGCTTCTAGCCATTTAACTGCCTCAACCTTTAACATTTTTTCTTTTTCATAAACTTCATAAGCAAGATATTCTGTCTCTTTCAGGAGGTTTTCAGTTTCCTAGATAATACAGTATATTCCTTAAAAAGGATGATAAGACTCCCATCCAGCACAAATTAGTGAGAAAACTGAATGTGGGCAAGTGTTTGACGAACCCTCAGGCTTACTGTTTCAACAATCCCATGACCAAAGGCAGGTATAAGAACATTGATCTTACAAGAGTCCCAGAAAAAGTGAAAGCCGAAGATTAAATCACATTTCTTTATAAGAGAGTTAACCAGCTTTTAAAACATAGGAAGAAGTAGTAAAATCCTTTTGGTCACATTATATTACATACCATAAGATTTATGTAAGTCTGTTCTTTTGAGGCCTTTTCAGCATTTGTGAGATTAATTAAGAAAGTTTTCCAGTACCTCTGAGAGAGTAACTCTGAGAATTAGGCCGGTCAAATACAGAGGAGTAACTTAAAAGATTAAATTAAATATATTATTAAAAGTCTAAGTGGGATCTCAAAATCCCAGTTCTGACTTTATATCCAGCCACCAAAAATTGGTCTCATTCTCTTACTGAAAGAAAAAGACTTACAAAGACTTTTATTTTGAAATTTCATAAACACAAAATGTCTTCTTTAAAGAGAATTTCCATTTGAGAGTAAATATAATTTTTTCAAATACATGAATAGGCACTACAGACATGACTATGTAATATTGCAATTCTTACCTCCGCCCCTTACAAAGTGTCAAACATACCCAAGGGATAACTCACATACACACTGAGTTAAAAATGGGACGGGGACTTAGCTAGGTTTTCTAAACTATATTCCTCAAATAATAGTGTTTATAAGATATTAAAGCTTATAACTTGGACTAAATAATTCTGATGATAGTTCTACTTTAACACTTAGATGTTTTAGTAAAATGGTATAGCCAATTTAGAAAATAATTTGATATTTTCTCAAAAAGTTAAATGTACACTACCATATGACCCAGAAATTCTACACCCTAGTTACAAACCCAAGAAAACTGAAAATATATGTTCACACAAAAACTTATACATGAATGTTCATAGCAGCTTTATTCATAGTAGTCAAAATATGGAAACTACTCCAATGTTCATCCACTGATGAATGGACAGACAAAACACAGTGTGTATCCATACAATGGAATGTTATTTGACAATAAAAAGGAATGAGATATTGATATATTTTACAATATGGATGTACCCTGAAAACATTATGCTAAGTTAAAGAAACCAGACACAAAAGGCCATATTTAAATGAAATGTACAGAATGGAGAATGAAAGTAGATTAGTAGTTACCTGAGGTTGGTCTGTAGAGGGAAGGGGAAGCAAGTGGTAATGAGTAGGTGATGGAAATGTTCTGGAATTAGATATTGGTAACGGTTTCACAACTCTATGACCATACTAAAAAAAAAAATTAATGATACACTTTCAATGAATGAACTTTATGATATGTGAATGATACCTCAGTAAAGCTGTTATTGAAAAATTAGATTTTAATATATGAAAGAAAAATCCTTCAATATTTAAATAACCATGAATAGTAGTAATAAGTATTCAATACTATGCTCTTAAGAAACAATAGGACATAGATAAGAACAACAGAGTTCCTATGAATACAGATAAAGGAAGCTTGAAATGCATTTTGATCATCTAGACTTATTTT
>NW_012148730.1:3296504-3298949 GCF_000956105.1 Propithecus coquereli
AATATTGGATATTAGTTTGCTGTCAGGTATATGTTTTGCAAATATTTCCTCCTAGTTGGTGTTTTGCTTTAATTTTGTTTTTAGTGTTTTTATTACGCACAGTATTTTTTATTGGCCTATTTGTTTACTGTGGTTCAATTGATCAGTGTTTTTTTGTGAAATTGTAAGGATTAACTTCTTGTTTCTTTTTAAAGAAATCTTTCTCTACTCTAAGGGATATATGTACATATTTCTATATTTTAAAAGTTTTAAAGTTTTGTTTTTTATACTTAAGCCTAAAATCAACTGAAATTTCTTTTTGTATACAGTTTGATGTAGGGGCTTATTATATATTTTTATATAGATATTCATATTCCAAGCATAATTTATTAAAAAATTCACTTATCAAGTTTCTGTTAGTGCACATATATTTCTGGGTTATGTCTTTTGTTCTATTAGTCTATCTGCCCATCTCTGAGCCAATATGGCACTGGCGTAATTACAATACCTTTATGGTACCTTGATATATATTAAGGAAATTACTTTGTTCCTCTTCTTCAAGTGTATTTCACCTATTGTTGGCCCATTGTATTTCCATACCGTTGATTAATTTTATGTGTCAACTTGACTGGGCTAAGGATGCTCAGACAACTGGTAAAACATTATTTCTGGATGTGTCTGTGAGAATGTTTCTGGAAGAGATTAGCATTTAAATAGGTGGACTGAATAAAGATCACCCTCACCAATGCTGGTGGGCATCATCCCATTCGTTGAGAGCCCAAAAACAACAAAAATGTGAAGGGAGAGTAAATTTGCTTCTGTTTGAGCTGGGACATCTATCTTCTTCTGCCCTTACAGATCGGAGCTTCTGGTTCCAGGCCTTCGGACTCCAACTGGGACTTGTATTATACTGTTGGCTCCCCTAGTTTTCAGGACTTTGAACTGAATTACATTACTGATTTTTCTAGTCCTCCAGCTTAAAAATGGCAGTTATGAGATTTCTTGACCTCCATAATCACATGAGCCAATTCCTACAACAAATCTCTCTCTCTCTCTCTCTCTCTCGCTCTCTCTCTCTCTCGCTCTCTCTCTCTCTCTCTCTCTCTCTATATATATATTCTGTTGCTTCTGTTTCTTTGGAGAATCCTAACACCATATAAATTTTAGAATAAATTTGTCAAGTTCTGCAAAAAACACTGTTAGGATTTTGATTGAAATTGAAGTGAATTAAATTTATAGAATAATATAGGTTAAGTTGACACCTTTATGACATTGATTCTTTCAAACCATGGACATGGAGTTTCTCTGCAATGATGTAGATTTTCTTTAATGCCTTTCAATTGAATTTTCAAATGATCTTTTTAAATGTCTTGCATATCTGTTGAATTTATTTCTAGGTACCTAATATTTGATGCTATTTTAAGTGACTTCCTTTTTCACTATTATATTTTATATCTATTTGTTGCTAATAATTAGGAATGCAATTGGTTTTGGAATATTGATCTCATATTCACAGACCTTTCTGAAAACTTTTCTCATAATTGATTTATAAATTCTCTTGGATTTTTCATGTATGCAATCCTCTTGACTACAAGTAATAAACATTTTGTTTCTTTCTTTCTTGTAATTGATCATCTTACTGACTTGGCTGAGACATTCATTATAATGTTGATGATGGAAAGTGGTGATAGCATCCTTGTCTCACTTTTTTTTGTACATGAAAAGCTTCTAACACTATATTATTAAGCATAATGTTTACCAGAGTTTTGGAAAAATATTCTTCATGAGAACAAGGCAGCATTTTACTCTTTTGAATTTGCTAACTGAACATGACAAATTTTGTCAAATGATTTTTCTGCATCTAATGAGGTAATCATATAGTTTTTCTCCACTTAATACATTAATATGGTTAATTATATAAATACGTTTTCAAATGTTAAATCAACCTTGCACTGATAGGATAAACTCAGTTTGCTCATGATTTTTTTCGTGTATATTCTGCATTCAATTGCTTATGTCTGGTCAATTTTTGCATCTATATTCTGAAGTGAGATTAACTAATAGCTTTTCTTCCTCAAAATTTCTTTATCTGGCTTCAGTGTCAAGCATATGCTAGCCTCAAAAAGTGAGTTAGGAAGAATTCTCTGTTCTTCTAATATATGAAATGTTTTTCAACATTTTAAATTATCTGTTCTTCCAATGTTTGCTAGAATGATGTGTGAAAGTCTGGGCCCATTTACTTGTGTAGCACGGGGGTGGATGGGAAAGAGTTTTAACTATTGATTTAAATACTTTAATGGCTATAAGTCTAGCCAAGGTTTCTATTTTTGTTTTGACTCAGTTTGCAGGTATATTTTCATATAAAATTGTCAATTTTGTCTTATTTCTTGAATTTTAGACATAAAAGTGTTAATAGTTGTAGTTATTATGCTTTAACTTTTGCATCTCTAATTAAGTTGAAAAGTC
>NW_012148730.1:3299734-3315941 GCF_000956105.1 Propithecus coquereli
GAGTTTGGAACTTTAATATCTTCTAGGTGAGATGTACTTTATCATTATATGATAGCCCTTTTTATTCCTAAAAACATTTCTTCCTTAAAATCCTTTTATATCAGCTTTTCTCTTGGTTAGTAGTTTACTGGTATATGTTTTCCAATTCTTTTATGCTCTTTTAAAATGGTTCATGGCTGAAATGGCTGAATCTTTTTTTTTTTTAATTGAGACAGGGTCTTGCTCTGTTGCCTGGGATTGAGTGCAGTGATATCATCATAGCTCGCTGTCCCCTCAAACTCCTGGGCTCAAGCTATCCTCCTGCCACGGCCTCCCTAGTAGCTGGGACTACTGGAGTGTATCACGATGCCCAGCTAATTTTTGTATTTTTTGTAGAGATAGGGTCTCACTGTTGCTCAGGCTGGACTCCAACTCCTGGCCTCAGGCAATCCTCCTGCCTCAGCCTCCCAAAATGCTAGGATTACAGGCGTGAGCCACCTCTCCTGGTCATGGATGAATCTTTTAATGCAATTAAACAATTTTTGTGTTTTAACTGGAAAGGTTAGTCCATTTTCACAGTTATGATTATTGTATATTTACATTTATTTCTAGCATATTATTTTATACTTTCTAGTCAACATTTTTATGTACCTCTTTTGCTCTTTTTTTAATCTTTTTTATTGTACTAATGTTTTAATATTATTACTTATTTCTCCTTTAGCTTTTTCAAAGTTATGCTTTTTACTTATTTTCATGTTTATCCTTATAATGGTAATATACATCACTGACTTAGAAATCTAATTTTAATCAATATCTCTTCCCTTCTCTCAATCAATGGAAGAATTTTAAAATACATTAACTCTGATAACCTCTTCTATTCTTGATATTATTAGTGGCCAAAAATTTAGTTTCGCCTTGTTTTCATACCCCTAATATTAGTTGTTGTCATTGTCATTATCATTGTCATTTTATCACCTATATCGTCACCATCATTTTGTAGTCCATGTGTTTAGATTAGAGGTCAGAAAATCTTTTCGTAAAGGGCCGGAAAGTACACATTTTCAGTTTTGTGAACCACTCAACCTCTGTTGCAATTACCCAAGTCTGTTGTAGTGCAAAAGCAGCCATAGACAATAATACATAAATCAATGAGTGTATTAGAATTCTCCAGAAAAACAGAACCAATAGGATGGGTGTGTGTGTGTGTGTGTGTATGTTCATAAAATAAGGAATTGGCTCACACAATTATGGAGGCTGGCAAGTCACGAGATCTGCAGTCAGCAAGCTAAGAGTCCAGAACAGTCAATGATGTAGTTCCAGTCTGAAGGCTGGCAGGCTTGAGACCCAAGAAGATCTAAAATTTCAGTTCAAGATCGAAAGTAGGAAAAAACTGATGTCCTGGTTCAAAGTCAATCAGGCAGAAGGAGGTTTCTCTTACTTGAGGAGGAGGGTCAGCCTCTTTGTTCTACTCAGACCCTCATCTGATTGAATGAGATTGACCCACATTAGAGGGAGAAATCTGCTTTACTCAATCATACTGGTTAATTCAAATGTTAATATCATCCAGAAACATCTTTACAGACACACCCAGAGTAATGTTTGACTAAATGTCTTTACACCCCAATGGCCTAGTCAAATTGACACATAATATTAACCATCACAATGAGTATGGCTATGATCCAATAAAATTTGATTTACAAAATCTGGTGGTGGGCTGGATTTGCTCTGTGGGCCACATTTATTTACCCTTGGTTTAGATAAACAACATTAACCAATATCTTTGCTTACCATTCTTTCTGGTATCTTAGTCCTTCATTTGGGTTTTATTTTTCCTTTTCTAAAAGTTTGCCATTTAGAGTTCCTTTCAGGACCTTGTCTTTTTTTTACTGTCTCTTAGCCTTTTGCCATGTTTTGGTGTCAATCTCTATAAATCTTTAAGCATTTTAAACGTTTTTCTTTATCTGGTCTTTTTAATAGCTGATGTTCTTCAGGCTTTAAATTTGGGAATGGATATTTATCCTGACTCAATTATGAATGTGTCTTTCCTTGTACATTTTATAATATTCACTTGTTTGGTCATATTAAACCTGATTTTATCTTTGAGAATATTGCAAGGCCTACCTCAAAGATGCACCTTTCCAGATACTATTTGCAACTGCTTCTCCCAGGTGCCTTGGGGCATTATTGTCCCCGACTACTTTACATTGATATCTCTGTTTGGGGATTTCCATACCTTGCATGTAGTATAAATGTGAACCTGACACCTGATTAAGAATTAAAAATACAAAAGTATATTTTTTATCCCAGAGGAAGGCTGAGACTAATAGTGTTTCTCGTTATCTCCCTTTGCAGGCAAATAGAATTCTTGTAGTGCAACTTTTCATTAAAGTTGGACATAGTAATTCATGGATAAGACTTTATGTGGGGTTCTCAATTCTAACCCCCTCATTCCACCTTGCATGGGGAAAAGATCTTGTCTCTTGTTCCTCTGTAGCTTTTAAATCCCAAGTACCTATCTAATAGAGTTGTCACAAAGATAAAGAATTAAATATGGGAAGCACTTAGAAGAGTACCTAGCAACTAGTAAGCTCTACGTACATGGTTGATATCATAATAATAATTATCATTCATAATAATTTGTATTATTCTTATTGACATTTGCCTTTCCACCTGGTTATAATTATCATCACTCTTCATTTGCAATTATCTCTTTATTTTGACAACTAGAGATATTAATGACAGAAACTCCATAAAACCTCTAACAAATATTTAACAAATATTAAATAGGAAGTTAGTCACAGATTATTGCTCTCATTTTTGTGATGAAACAGAGATAGAGGTTAAACGTCTCAATACTATAGTTTTTTTTTTTTTTTTTTCTGCACTGTTGGAACATTGATCTCAAAGGAAATCTCCAAAATATCAACAAAAGCTATCTCTGGGCTTGATTATGTATACTTAGGTATATTTATATTTTTGTTCTGCTATGTCTTTACTGCAAGAAAAAAGCACACCAAACAAACAAGGGACTACAAGTGGATGATGCAGGTCAGAAAGCAAAAAAAACAACAACAAAAAAACCACATTATATATGATATATATTGCTGATAACTTAGTATGGAAGAGATTCGGATTTTAAATGAAAAAATGCTTTAAATCACCAGAATATAAGAGGATGTCACAAACCGCTACAAATATTGTTAAAGATGGTAATACCCCAAATTAATTGAGACTTGTGAAAACTTTTAGGGGACACAAAAGGGTTTTTTCAAGCAGTAAAAACAAAGGAAGAGGTTCATTGAATGGGGAAGATGATAAATGTTAACAGGTATAAGAGACAAGTTTGAACAATTTCAAACATGTTTTACTTCATTATCTTCCAGCAAGTAAAACTGCCTCCCAATTAAAAAATCTACAACAAACATCACAGAAAATATCATAGAGATTCTCTTTTAAAGCCCAATAAAATTCTGGTAGCATTTAAATGAGTCTACATGTTCCCTAAAAGCTCTATGTAAAAATGTGCAGATTTGTATCAGTGCCAACATAAATAACAATTGAGGACTAACAGAAAACCTTATTTACATTATTAATAATGTAAATCATATGGGAGATGAGAACATATATCCTGATTTTCAAAAATGAGGGGACAAAGGTAGTTTTCAGAAACCTATGGGCCAAAAATGCTGGTTTCAGCTTTTAACAAAAAATTTCAAAACGTATTTTTATCAAGATTTTTTGTAAAATTTAAAAATGAACGAGGATAATCACTAGGAGCCAATGTGGGTTCACTGAGCATAACAAAACATGATAAGTTAAATTCGATTCCTTTGTAGATAGGACGGCTAGGTTGCTAGTCCAGGATAATGCTAAGATGTTGGATATCTTAATTGGAGCAAAGAATGTGGCAAATTCTCGGATGATAATCTGATAGTCTTATGCTGAAATATAACTCAGAAAGTAATACAGTTAAGGTAGATTAAGAGCAAGTTGAACAGCCTTACGATAATGACATCAATGAATTAATTGATCAATGTCAACTTAAAGTGAAGTCTTTTGTACTGTGCCATAGATTCCCAAGGACAAAGATGATTTGTTTGCTAGTTTGGAAGATGATTCAAAGCTGAGTGTTAACTAATACAATATGTACCAGAATAATGATTCTAAATGATATAAACAGGCTGCATTATAGAATAAATCTAATTAGGTAAAAATTCAAGTAGCACTTTTATTCAAAAAGTGGGATTTTATAAGTATAACATTAAGAAGACCTGGTTTGGTAGCCATTTATGTCAAAACAAGAAAAAAAAAATTCTGGAGTATATAATTCGTTACAAGGTCCTTATCATCCAGTTGTAATCTGAGGGAACTCATCAGGGCTGGTCAGAGGGCCTAGTTCTTCTCTCCTTTCAGGTCCATGGTAAGACTGTATGTCCCCAACCCCTTTGAATTTAAATAAGAGACAATTGATTGGCTTTGGAAACTTTAAGAGTCTGGGAACAATTTACCACTTCCTGTTTTCCTATCTTGTTGACTACAGAAGTAGGTATGCTAATGGAGTTTCTGTCAGCCTGAATCCCTGAATGACTGCAATCCATATTGGATATTCAGTGTAAGTGAGAAACAAACCTTTGTTGTATTAAGCCACTGAGATTTTGGAGTTCTTTGTTAGTACAGCATAACAAAACCTCTACTGACTGATATATTGCCTCCACTCCAATTCCAAAATAAACCAAACCTAATTTTAATCTTCTTTAAAAGAAGTTTTGTATAGATTTAATGACATAAAATAATCCCATCCTACTCTGAAGCATTAAAAACATCTGAAGTATTGCTTTAATTCTGGATATTATAATTTAAGATGAACTTAAACTAGAATGAGTCCAGGGAAAGGTAACCAGGCAGTGATAATCTAGAGAACATATAGATGATAAATTCCTAAAAGAACTGAAAAGACACAGGGACTACCTTCAAGTGCTTTGAAGAACTAGAAAAGGTCAAAGAAAAAAAGATAAGATGGATTTTTGTGTAGATCCAGAGAGTACAACTAGGACACTGCTGAGTTTAAAGAACCTTTTAATGACTTCCCGTTGTCGATAAAACCTAAACTCTTCAACTTAGCACAGAAGACCCTCAGACACCAGTCACTTGTCGATTTCTCCATCCTCAAATTTCACTATTCCCTTATGCACAGGCCTTGCTTCAGCAGAACCAAACTTATTAGAACTCTCAAATGTGCTATACTTTCAGTGATGTTCTTCGACCTGGAATGCCTTAACCTCTCCAAGATTCAGTTCAAGCCGTACCTCCTCTCAAACTCACTGTCCTTTCCCACTCCCTTCCTTATTTCCTGCCTAAATGGGAATAAGTACTTCACTTTTCTGTTCATGTACCACCTGTGTATAGGTGAAAGCTACAGGGAGATGGATTTTGGTACAATAGCAACATTTAAAAATAATGAGGCTTTTGATAATTACTAATGAAGTAGTAATTCATTGTTATTGGAAATATTCAAGGAGGAGGCATCTCTACCTAATGAGAGTTTAAATTAGATGACCTCCATGGTTCCTTCAAGCTCTAAGGACTATGATAACATGAGGTTGATTTTACTACATTCAGTGTACAGATTTCATGGTGAAATGTCTTCACCATAAGGAGATACTAGTACTAAATTAGTATTGGTTAGTGAAGACTTCTTTTGAAGACCTGATCAATATTAAGATCCCTGAATCTTTCTGATTTTTTGAAGTTTTTTTTTTTTTTCCTTTTTCTGTGGAGATCCTTTATTTGAGGTAGGAAATACCTGTGATGCAAAATTGGCCTTTTTATCAAAGTCTAATTTTTTTTAAATAATACTAACATTTTCTTGCTTCTCTATGAATATTTAAGTTTTTGCTATTTTTATGCATACTTTAACTCATTTAACCCTAATGGAAATGCCATGAGCTCCACAGAACAGGAATTATATAAGGATTATTACATGTATCCAAAGTCACGTAGCTAGTTACAAGAAGAACTGGACTAGAATACAGCTAGCCCCTCATACAGGTTCCTAAGTATGTTCTAAAACAGACACAAGTGGAGAGACATGTTCCTAGATGGAGGTATTAAATATTGTTAAGATTTCAGTTTATCAAACATTTGTTTTTAGGCTTAATGAAATAGCAATCACATGAAATTTTTTGACATACCAGAATTATCCTAAAATTCACTTACTGAAAAGAAAGAGTATGGAGAAAGTCATCAGACACTGAAGTTTATTTAAAACAGCAATAATTAAAATCATAGGATACTAATCTAAGAATAACCAGATCAATAAAAGAAAATAGATAACACAAAACAAACCTTAGAACTCATAAGGAATATATGATAAAAATGGAATAATAAATTATTGGAGAATGGAAGGATTAATTCAAAAAAATACTACTGGGACAATTGATTATCTTTTGGAAAATAAAACACTCATCTTGTTAATTTACATAGTAAGCCCCAGGAGAACAAAAGATAGAATTATAACACAGTCAAACCAGAAAAACAAAAATATGAAATATATATCTATTAAAAAATATCTACCATTTATTCAGTGCTTTATTTAATTATTACCATGCCACTGTGAAATAGGTACTACTTTTGATACTCTTATTTTACAAATGAAGAAACTGAGGCCCAGAGAGACAGGAACTTGTTCCAGGTAACATATCTAATCAGTACCAGGAGTCTGAGTTCAAACAGGTCTGACTCCAAGTCCCACTATATTCTGCTACTAGTATCTGGGTGGGGGAGATCTGATTGTAAAGTCAGATGCAATTGAAGGACAAGATAAATCTTGCTATATAAAATATGTTTTATAAGATTTAATGATTCTTTTGATGGCAGGACACAATGCAATGTCACTTGGATAGATGAAAGGCAGAACTCCGTTACTTAACGCTCCAAATGAGGGAAGGCTGTCAAACAGGCCTATATAAGGAGTTGCACATGGGTACAGGGTGACAGCAAGCTGGAGTTGTGGGGGGCAGCTTAATGCATGACAAGAGGGTGGGTTCAGCCAGGTTTCATAGGTTCCCTGTGAATTGGCAAGGTAAGCTTTAGGGTATGGGGGCTGTCCTTAGTTGTCTGGTACCTGGCTCCAGGGCAATTAGGATGGGTGTATAGTGGCCCAGAGGAGTATGAAAGCCTGAGAAGGAAAGTAGTTGGGGCATATACTTAATAAGCTGCTCAAGAAGGGAACTGACTTGCCCGGACCCCGAACTGGGTCAAGACAGCATTTTCACAAAACTATATTGCAACGTGCAAAACCTCTGGAGAGCAAACATTTTGTAAACAAAGGACAAAATCAAAAAGTCATAGTAAAATAAGGATTAATAGAATATCCTGGATCATAGATGAAATAAACATGATACCCCCAAAGGCCAGGACTCTTTCACTACATCGATGATTCTATGAAGCAGAGATGGGGCTGGAATTCTGTAAAAATTTCCAAGGGCTGGGATTTTTCAAATTACACATATTTTCTCCCAGTCCAGATTCTCTGATATGTGTTCTATGCCTCCACGTCCTATAGCAACCTCCCCTGCCCAGCCAGCTTCCTTGAGAATCACTACAGAAAGTGAGACAATTATAAGACACTATCTTGTGCATGTGACCAGTTTAGATGTAAAAATATTGAGAACAATTACATAGTAACAGCCTATCTTTATACAATTTTTTTTTTTAGTCAGCCTGAAAGAGGCTGGTTTGACAGGAACACAAGGTGAAATTGAAAGCACACTGATCTGGTGGTTTTTAGCACCCCTCCCCTGCCCAAATTCCTGTACTCATTAGCAGTTCCATGTAAGAACAAAGAACATCACTGAGACTCTATTTCAGTTACCTCCATTTTTTTTAATGTATCTGGGAAGTGTCAGCTTATGGGACAGTCCTGGCCAAAAATCTATTGACATGTTGGGGTGAGTCATCATGCTAAGACAGGAAAGATTTAGAAGCATGCGAACCTCTATAAAACATGGTGCTTAGTGACTGTTCACATCACAGAGTGAAGCTTATTTGCCATGTTGAGGGGGGGTGGGAATTCATTACAAGTAGTGGCAAAACATTAAAGAAACGTTTTACTAAACAATTTAAAATAATTTGGAGCATTTATTTGCAGAAAAATCTAACATTTACATGGGAGGGAGGCATTGTCTCCGTTTCTACAATGAACATAGAGTGATTAAGGAATAATGAGGAATGCAAAGAACATGCACCGTTATGGCGTGAAATAGTGGCACTGAGCAGATGTGATCATGAGTCCTGACAGAGACGCGGTGCCCACAGGGAGATGGTGGCGTCCAGCAGAAGCGATTCCTCTTTGAACACAAGAAAGAGCAGTAGTGTATATTATATTACTGGGAGGTGGAGGAGGCAGAACACAGAGAACATGGAAAGGCAATCAACCACTGACAAGGCTTATTCATGAGCATATATGAAATACCCTTAATAATTTTCGGAAAAAATAGAGTATTAGGGCACTTAACAAGAGGTCTGGAAATTCTGTGTTAGCAGGTCCAGAGAAAAAGCCAGCACAATATAGGTTATGCAAAAGTATATAGACAATCCACTCCTTAGTAGTGGAAATTTAGCTAAATACCCTGTACTACTTTCAACTTTGAACTTAAAATCTAAGGTTCCCAGTGTTAGGCTGAGCTGAGAAGTCCAGCAAAATCCTGACGGACTGCTGGCATCAGTATGCACACACAAATCATCGTTTACCCTACAAAGAGTGCTTTCTTTGCTGTGACGAAGTCTAACTAACAACTGATCAAAAATCTCAAAGAGGTTTATAATCTCATGATGATCCTACAGCAGCTGTAACACAGTCCCTCGGGGGGGAAAAGAGTAGATTTCTAAGCAAATTAAGTTTGACTTGATTTGAATTATGGGATTTTTAGAGAAATGTTTTATCCCTATTACCAATTGTGTTTTTCACATAGGAAAATAATCACGGGTCAGTGAATCAGTGACCCCTTTATGCCTTAAAGATGCGTATTTCTTTTTGATGGATTGGCCAATACAAAAATCTCAGTGTTTTAAATGGTTAATAATCCCAGAAAATTCCAGATTGATTATGTTCCTTTCACAGACCAATCTGCTAAGGAGTTTGATAAAATATGATTAAAAAACCCTCAATGCCATCATTCTGCTGGATTTGTTTTTAAGTTGAAGCTTTAAAGTAATTAAATAGTACTTGATGAATTGGAAATCCCTTCCAGTAATTGCAGAGATGGTTTGCTTCTTAATGTTTTGCAAGGCTTTTAACATCATCTTCATACATATCAATACCAGCTTAAGGAATACACACACACACACACACACACTCACACTCTCTCTCTCTCTCTCTTTCTGTTTCTTGATCATTCTAACATGGATATGAAGATTCAGTTTTGTTCTATCATGGCTACTCTTTTTCCCCCTAGGAATTTCTATTCTCCCCAAATAATATTAAAAAATTAAACAAAGGAGAGCGTTTGCTGGAGATAGTACTCACATAAAGAATAAGAAGTTTAATGCTTAAGGTTTGGGGAGGAGTTTGTAGAAATATTTTTTAAAACACCAAACAGAGCTATCCAATCCTATTATGCTAATCCCTATACAGCACTTAATCCTAGCTTCGTTTTAATGCCTGCTACTAGCTCTTAAAGTGAATAGTTGGAAAAGAGGGGATAGAGGATGGGGTAGGTGGACAAATTTAGATCTAGACTGTCTCAGCCTTATTAATGGATAAATTATCAGTTTAGACTTAGAAAAGAAATAGGACGATCCTTGTTTCTTGGTCTTTTGTGTGTATTGATTTGATTTTTCTTTATTTTTTTGCTTTGGTAACTTCTTTCAACAATAGTATTTCTATCCTGTCAGACAGACTAGAAACCCAGTGTGCAGACACTCAAGCAGGGAGGTTGGACTAAGAAAATGTCCATATCAGTGTTTTATCAGAGGAAGGAACACTGGACCTGACTACTAGGTAACTAAGTTCTGATTCCACTGTGCCACAAGTCTCCTCAGTCTACTGCTTCCTCATCCGCAAAATAGACAAAATAATATTGATCATATGACTACTGACATTGTGAGGATTAATTAAGATGAAGAGTGTTGCAGTGTTTTGAAACCTATACAAACTTATAAAAAGTGTTACCATCTTAAAGAAAGAAAAGAGGATGGTTCTTGACATTTTCCTCACTCGCTTTCAATTTAACAAAGCATAAAGGGACCGAATAAAAGCATATTTATACATTATAGATGAAATTATAAAATCGGCCTAGTAGCAAATACACACACACACACACACACACACACACACACACACACACACATACAGAGTACTTATTCATTTTTCCTAGAAATGTTGCCTCTTAATGATATGTTACTAAGGCCCTTTGGATTCAACTAGCTTTACAACATGGAGAATAAAGAACACCACCCTTATTGGTGTTTTTATTATATTTGACCTTATATCCAAGGCTTTCTGCATTTTTCTAGTTATGGACTCTGACTATTGATTCTTCTAAAAAATAATCTGCAGTGAATGAGCTCTTTCCAGAATCCTTTAGTTTTTCTTTTGAATTTTTAAAACTTCATGTTTTAAAAAAATGTTGCATACATATAGATAATCAACCCAATCATCCCCAGACACAGGAAAACCCTTTTCATAAAACTTCCCATTTTCTCTTTGATATTTTATTCTTTCGATATGTCGAATGTAGTCCTCATTAACATTGTTTAAATAGTAACCTTATTTTTCTTAAGGTATATACATGGCTCAGCTCAAAATTTCAGACAACAGCATAAATGATGGTGAGAGTATATTGACTCTGGAGATATACAGATTTAGGTTTCTTATCCTAATTCCACCGTGTATTGTATGACCCTCAACAAGTTCTTTAACCTCTCAGAACCTCACTTTGGGTGGTAACAATACCTACTTCATAGAGCTTACGAGAATCTTAAAAAATGACTATGTTACTTTGGCACCTAGAAGGTAACTGATAAGTGTTACTATTACAATAATGACTGTAGATTGGATTAAACAATGAGTAGGTTCAATTACTTGGCAGATGTCCTTGGCAAATAACTATACTTTTGGATTTAAAATCCATAGTGTTTTTTGTTTATGTACCTTCATGTTTATCTCTTTGTAGGTTCTATGACGATTAGTTTTTTACCCTTACAATTCAACGCAGCAGAAAATTTTAAACACATACTAAGTACTAGCCATGGTGTTAAGTGCTGGGGAGTTGAAGATGAATAAAGCAGGGTCCTTGTATTCGAGGAACCCTTTAGGATTCAGAAGTGAAGGCACTGATTTTTTCTATATTTTATCTGTATTTCTATTGAGAAAAACAGAAAACTATTGATGATTATCACTCGAATTATGCGTTTCCATTTTGATAAATGGCATGTAAGATCGTTCTTTATTTGGTAACATGTAGAAAAATGGGAAATGTCCACTCTTTTTTGCCTTTCATTAATCTGTGTGTGCAGACAATGAACATTCAAAAAACAAGGCACCCACCAACATTATAAATTCTCTCAGTATTTCCTTTGTGTTTTTATTGCTTTTTTACGTGTCATGACATTTTCATGTGAGTAAAATATAGTCAGTGAAGTTGTTCTCAGTCAGGTCTACAAAGAGAAAAGTCATTCAATAAACATAAAAAAAGGAAAATCCTAGAAGCCAATCCGCTGCTGATATAGGTGTGGGTGTTCTTTTTTCACTTTGATTAAAACTGCATGCAATTGTGTGTTTGAGGAATATGATTCTGCCATTGTTATTGCCAAAAAATATGGAGTTAGACTAGTTAGAGTAACACAGGTGCTGCCTTGGATGACGAGAAAGTCCTCAAAGGGATAAAAATGTTTGTCTAAGTATACAATAGCTGATCAGATCATAAAGGTGTTCTGTTCTATCTATGTTCTTGGTGGAAGGAATCCAAATCCTTAGGCTGCTCATGGGGCTAGTTGTAAGAACACTTTGGGTATAATCCCAACCCCAGAATTCTGGGCTGTGAGTGTGGAACTGCTCCAGGTTCTTTCTGATACAGTCTAGGATACAGGATTATCATTACTTCAATTCCAGATACGTCCAGTCCCCAAAGAATCCCAATGTGGTATAGAGGCTAAGAATGTAGACTTTCTATGACCTTGGAAAAAGTACTTAAAAAGAAAAAAAAAAAAAAAATCACTCTTTGCCTCAGTTTCCCCACTTGTTTGATGATAATGGTATCTATTTCATAGGATTATTGTGAATTTTAAAAAGTTAATAATGCATGTAACATGCTTAGACTTATGCCTGGCATGGAGGAAATGTCAATTGGTTTCATCTGTAGATTTTATTGGTGGTTAATTAAAAATCCTGTTTAGGTTCTAGATCAATTTTTTTAAAAAATCAATTTTAATTATTAAATTATTAGGAAGATATTGAATACTCACCCTGTGATCAGCACTATATGAGGTGCTGAGAAAGAGAAAAATGCAAAGATCCAGGGGCTAGAATGAGCATGGCCAGCATACATATGGTCTTGATTCTGATGAAGGCTAATTTCTGAAAGCAAGGAACAATAAGATGCTCCACATTTTAGGAACTGTTCAAAAAGGTAGATTTCTTTTCTCATTTTCTTTGTTTCTTTTACTATTATTAGTTAACTTTAGGGAAGTCACATCATAGCATGGCTTTGTTCCTTATTTCCTCCCTCTCTGATATAGGCAGAGTTTGGGCAGATTTCCAGTCTTTTGAGAAGTTCAGTGTCTTTACCAGTCACTTTCACTGAGTATCTGTAGCTAGATATTACTTGCAAAAGCCTTCAAAGAGCTTTCTTTGTAGTTATACCTATATTCACGTGGATGACTTTCTATAACTCTTCTGACCCTATGTATGAGGGCCTTTCTTTAAAAATGCAGTATAGGCAAGTTAAGTATTAGAAGTTTCTGTACTACATATATAACTTTCTGTAACATTTTCTTTTGCCTAGATTTTCAAGATGCAGTTGTCTTTGCTTCATTTCCCAATTTGGGGACCTTCATCCTGTGTTCTTCGAAGTAGTTATCTTACCAATGATTCTTATCCCAAAACGCTCAGAAGAACTTGATGTGTTCACATATTTTGACCATAATTAGCCTTTTGGAGCTATTTCACATTTATACCTATTGTTTCCTGATAAAATTGATCTATCTTTCAAATTAAGTGTTCAGACTCTCCCTTTGATCGTTCAGGATATAAGCAACAATCTTTCTTGTTTTTAATCTCTGCTTTGTAAGGTTACCAGATGAATCCATCAAATGCCATGACCTGTCCTTAAATTCTGACTTAGAATGAAGATTATTTTAGTTGGCATTCAAGTTAAAACGTGTTCCAAAGGTGAAGTGAGCCAATGGGATTCAATGTGAGCATACCCCGGTATATTCTTCTACTGCATATGAAACAAGAAGCACTTGCCTCATTGTGACAAAGAAGGATATGACATTGTGAGGTTGTGGAAAGAAATGATTCCCTCTTTCTCTTATTTTTTAGAACAAAATCAGTTCATGGTCTACTGAAAAAAAATTAAAATTCTGCCTTTTACCTACAGCCAGACAGAAATATCTGACCTGAATATATTAAACTCCTATCTAAAAGCACCTCATAATAATAAAATATTTTCTCAATTTCTATGTTATTGTCAGTACCATTTCAAATGAACAACATTCACTTCCAGAATATTTGAATTCTTATGTATTAGAAATGGGGAAGTGTGACACAGTTACTTTCCCATGGGAGCCTTGCTCAGAGCTCATTTGAGCTATGACCTGCTTAAGCTGCCAGGAAGTGTTAGTATGTTTGTTGGATCTTTAAAATGGAGATCCAGAGTGAAGGACAATGCATCAGGATTAGACATTTTTACTCTACAGCAAATGAAAAATACAAGGAAGTATATTTTCTTTCATAGTAAAGTGTTTCACAACTTTCACCCTTTATCAGATCTTCTTAATAGGGAAACCTTATCTGTGAAATTACTTTTTTTCCAGTAAAAAATTGTTCTATGCAAATTGAGCATCTTGAATCCTAGAATTTTGGCTGGCAGCAGCCAGATTTAAAGTCTGTGAACATCTCAAGCCAAGTATAAAATCCCTCTGAAGATATGGGGCTTGATGTGAGTTCTTGGGTGAATAAAGTAGTGACTATAGAAATAGTTTAGGTACAATTGTAGATGGAATTTTTTATATGTGGCCAAGAACAGATTTTTAAATAGTGTTCTAATCTTTAAAAAGAAAAGGAGAGGGGTAGTTGGGGGAGAGGAATAACTGTTTTTGTTTGAAATAAAGTCTTTCAGTTGTTAGATTCCTTTGATTTCCATAACAGTGTAAGAACAAAGAATGGCCTTAAGCATAATATCATCAGGAATGAACATGGTTCAGTTATGATAACAACAAAAGTTTGTGTTTTCAAGACATCCAATTCCTGAATGTGTTCTTGCTCTCTGGTCTCCTGCTGTTTCTTCTGTGCCCCTTGCATTCCCAATGCCTCCTCCTTACCTAGCTAATTTCTTATCCCTCAAAGCTTCCAAATTAAACATCACTTCCTCCAGGAAGCCTTCCATTGCTTAATTCCAAATTAAGGTGTCTTTCTGTGCCTTCTATGGTGTCTTTGACTTCTCTGGTGTAGCACACATTACGTTGTTTTATAATTACCTATTTACATATCTTCTTCCCTGACTAATTGGAAGCTCCCTCCACTATAAAAATAATAACTACTATTTATTGAGTATATACTATGGGCAAGGTACTATTCTAAACATTTTATATATTTTATATTATTTTTTTCTCACAATGATAATTTATCAATCCATTTTATAGATGAACAAAGTGAGGCACATAGAGGTATAAGTGTCTTGCCCAGGGCTACACAGCCAATGAGTAACAGAGACAAAATCAGAATCTGACTCCGGAGTGTAGGCTGTTAACCATTACTTTATACTGTCTCCTTAATGGCAAGGGCCATATCTGGTTGCTTCAGTCTTATCCTCAGAAACTGAAACAGTGGCTAGTAGATAGAAGGTACACAATAACATATTTGTGGAATGAATCAGTGTATTTGTGAAGAAAAGCATCAATTGTTATGCAGACAGCATGATGCTATTGCAAAGTAGCAGGAATATAACTGGTTCTTGATTGAGACTCTCCTGAATTTAAAATTAATGTATCTAATTATCAGATTCTAACATTAACTCTTGGTACCTGCCCAACTCACACCTACAAATGAAGACTGTCTTTGCATAAAACTCTTCATGCTTTGTTTTTCTAATTTAATCAATGTATATAGACCATGGAGAGAAACAATGCATATAATCTGGATCTTTAGAGAGAGGAAATATGGGTCAGAAGGTTCAGCATTAGCAAAGGTTGAGCCAGGCAAGAGGACAGGCTGGCAGTGCCCCAGCTGATGTTTGCTTTGACTGGTAGGGAGTTAAATTTACACGAGATTTGTATATCAAAAAGCACAAAATCAAATGAACATATGACTTCTACCCTAAGTTCCTGCCACAATTTGTAATTTCATCTGACACAAGCATAATTTTAGATAGACCTAGTTGAATGGGTATATGCACGCACGCACGCGCACACACATACACACACACACATATACACACATAAATTTGTTTAAAATAATATACTACGCTTGTGAACATAATTCTTGTAAAATAGCAAAAGTTAAATATTGGGTTTGACACTTTCCATAGGTTTGAAAAAACTGGTTGTTTCATGAATCCTAGTTAAATTGGTTCTGCATGAGTTATTGTCAGTTCTAGTATATGGCAACATTGTGTGGACTCTTAGAGCCTGATGGTGCCCCAGAGAGAAAAGATTATCTAGTGGAATATGTCATTGGGTGACATCCAGAAGAGGAATCAGAGGATCCCATGAGTTTTCTTCACTCAACAATTGCCTGGTGTACTTTAAACAAAGCCATCAGTAATGTTGATATGTCAACATAATTTAATTTATGATCTTATGAGCTATTGCCCTGAAATCATTAAGCAGTCTAACAAAAAAACAGTAGAAATGATCAGACAGTGTAACTTACAAAAGCCCTGAGACTTTGTGACCTTATGAATACAAGTAATGTATAAAAAGAATTTTCTCCAAGGAGGTCCTTGAAACAGTATCCAATTACACCTAAACCTCAGAATGAGATTGACATTCATATTAAGAAACAACA
>NW_012148730.1:3317241-3321189 GCF_000956105.1 Propithecus coquereli
GAGCCCTCATGAATGGATTAATTTTATCATGAGAGTGGGTTCAAAACCACAAGAGTGATATATTATAAAGGCAAGTTTAGCCCCCTCTTGTTCTCACATGCATGCTCTCTTGCCCTTCTGCCTTCTGCCAGGGGATAACACAGCACAAAAGCCCTTGCCAGATGCCAGTACCATGTTCTTGGACTTCTCAACCTCCTGAACCATGAGTCAAATAAATTTCTGTTCATTATAAATTACCTAGTCTGTGGTATGCTATTATAGCAGCATAAAACAGACTAAGACAGCACTTTAACCCAATTCCTTGCAAATTAGAATCTCACATCAGTGCTACAAGTGATGTTAGATGGCAATCAAGTTAAATGCCACTATGTCACTATATAGGATATCAGAACATCCCATGTGAGAGAACCAAGGGAACAGAAGAAACTGCCCTTTAAAAGGTTTTCCAATATGCAGCTGTATTTCTTTATATCAATTCAACAGTATTTATTTGATATGGTAGTTTTTACTGTGCTACAAATGGACTTAACGGGTACAAGAAAAGGCTATGTATCTTGGTGCATGTTAGAAAAAATAACTAACAGTAAACATATTTAAATATAGATGATTGGGGGAACCACTGGAAAAATAATAACAGTGCAGAGTAAGATATTTTATTGTATGAGAGAAAATTATTTGGAAGATGAGGGCATAAATGTCAAAACTACTCTTTAATTCAGTAAAGTATGCCGAAATAACCTGGTAGATAACTGAATATTTAAAATTGATAGGTCCTGTTAGAAAACTTCTGAATATGCTATAGGTGTAGAAAATGTCCAAATATGCTATAGGTGTGTGCTGATTAGTAAATTTTTAGATAAAGAGATCTTAGAGGACTAATCAATAAATTTCTTAGGCATTGCCTCTTTATAATCCACCTATAAGATATAGAAATCTATTTGACTGATTTAGGCAAGGATATTGGTATGGATTGAATGTGTCCTTCAAAGTTCATTTGTTAGAATCTTAATCCCCAATGCAACAGCGTTGGAATTGGTTGGGGCCTAATAAGAGGTGATTAGGTCATGAAGGCTCTGCCATCATAAACAGATTAATGTCATTACTATGGGAGTGGGTTAGTTACAAGGAAAGTGGGCTTGTTATAAAAGTGAGTTCAGCTCCCTCTTTCTCTCTTGATCTCTCATGCTCTTTTGCGCTTCTACCTTTTGCCATGTGATGATGTAGCAAGAAGACCCTCAACAGATGCTAAGCAGATGCCAGCACCATGACCTTAGACTTCACAGTCTCCAGAACCATGAGTCAAATAAATTTCTCTTCTTTATAGATTACCCAGCTGTGGTAGTCTCTTACAGCAGCACAAAATAGACTGATACAGGTATATTGTTAGTTATGAAGAAATTAAAGCCGTAACTAAATTATTATGCTTGCACAGCACTGCATTGATTGTGAAAGGACAAAAACAAATCAAGGAGAACCTCATGAACCAAACCAAAAGTCTCTTAAACAGGTTATCCTTCAATTTGCTAAATAATGGCATGATCTAAACAGTGAGAAATTTCCTTATTGTGTTTATACTCTGTAATAAACATTATATATAATGGCAATTCATCCTAGATCATAAGTATTCTAATATGTAAGCTATGTTTACTAGATACAGTTAAACCCTAATGTGTCAGTTAATTTCTTAGAGTAAATGGCAAGTAGACACACACAAAAATATTAATAGGTTTAGTAAGGTGAAGGGGATAATTGGAAGCAAGGAGGACAGAAGCAATATTTAATTCACTAAATTAAATATATTGTCGAGCAATAAGATATAAATGTACTTGGCTAAAACTCTGCTACAGCTAACAGATCAACTTTTCTGTAGCTCTGAGATTGCTCTTTCTGAGCAAAGGCCAACTAGGCATCCAAGAAAAAGAGTTGATATTGCACTGGTCTTTGTAACAGTTGATAGAGTAGCTAGTTAAACATACTCAGTGCAAATTGTGCCAATTGTGCCAAGCATAGGGCCTTAGAATTAAATTGAGTTATGAAAAATATTAAGTCCCTTATCATCTTTCTGGGCACCATACACGTACATTGGTGACAGGAATCCCATCAATAGTTCCTTCTTCAAAGAAAAGGAATAATCCAAGAAAGATTTACTATCTTTTAAAATAACCTATATTATCAGCTAAAACACAACATAATTCTTGATTTATAGAGGAAAGGGATATAAAACTTGTGGAGAGCAAGTAGGGGAAGGGAGTCATCATCCCTGTAGTCATTCAACTCATGATTTATCTGGTACCTGGCTGTTTCTGATGGATTCCCTTGTCGTTTCAGCCCAGACCAAGTTCTGGGCCAACCTGGTATCACCAATCCTTACAACACCAGCAAAACCAGTTTAATTCTTCCTCCAAGGCCCTAGAAAGTCTGAGATCATCAGATTCACTCCAGGCTTAATGTAAAGTGAATTCTCTCTTTTAGAGGAGAATCAAACTGGCTTCAGCATCATTTCCAAGTGTCAAGGCTAATAAATGTGGTTCTCCCAATTGAAACCTGGTTTGACTTATACAAATCCCTAGCTGATAATTTTACTTCCATAAAGACAATAAATGTCCTCATTGTAGAAAAGACCTAGAAAAAAACTAAAAACTATTTGGTTGCAGATTTAACCACTAGAAATGTCGAGTCAAAATATCACAGGTAATAACCCATAAATTGACTAGAATGGTATCAGGATGTGTTCATAATGGACTGATCACAAAATCATGTCTGAAGAGCTGTGTATTAAGGTGAATTAACTCAATTTTTTGCATTTACATGGTTTACATTACACACCCTGGAAATGGTGTCAGAATTATGGCTATGTCACCCCTAAGAATTTTAACAAATCATACTAAATTTAAGATTACATGTAATTTTAAATTACTTTTCTATGGATTAGATTTAAAAATTAACCTCTAATTATGAAAAGAATAGACTGAGGTGGCAAATCGTGTATTTAAAGAATAGGTCTCACAAATTTATCACGTCAATGTAATTTTGGTATATTTTTTTTCAGTCTCCCTTTCCATTCTAAATACGTTGTTGTTTTTACATAGCTATAACTATGTGGTATGTACCCTTTGTATTATTTTTCCATTTAATACTGCAGAAGGTACCTGACTTAACGATGGTTCAACTTTCAATTTGTCAACTTTATGATGGTGTGAAAGCGATACGCATTTAGTGGAAAGCAGTAAGATACTCTCTTGAGGTGTTGGGCAGTGGCAGCGAGCCACCACTCCCAGTAAGCCACATGATCACAACAGTAAACAACGACACTTTACAATGTACTATACTGCCAGATTATTTTGCCCAACTGTAGCCTAATGTAAGTGTTCTAAGTATATTTAAGGTTGGCTAGGCTAAGCTATGATGTTCAGTAGGTTAGGTACATTAAACACAGTTTTGACTTACAATATTTTCAACTTATTATGGGTTTAATCAGGTTATAACCCCATTGTAAGTTGAGGAGAATCAGTTTAACAACAACAACAAAAAGGGCCTATTCTCAGGAAGTACTACTTTTATAGACATTTCTTGAGCCCCTTCTGTATGCCAACCTCCATGCTAGGTTCTGGGGATCAATAAATGGTGCTGGGAAAATTGGATCTCCACATATGCAAGACTGAAACAGGATCTGCACCTCTCAAGTCTCACAAAAATCAACTCACGGTGGATAACATACTTAAACCTAAGGCATGAAACTATAAGAATTCTAGAAGAATATGTTGGAAAAACTCTTATAGACATTGGCCTTGGGAAAGAATTTATGAAGAAGATCCCAAAGGCAATCAAGGCAACAACAAAAATAAATAATGGGACCTGATCAAATTAAAAAGCTTCTGCAAAGCCAGGGAAATTATCATCAGAGCAAATACACAACCTACAGAATGGGAAAAAATATTCACATGCTAC
>NW_012148730.1:3324751-3326607 GCF_000956105.1 Propithecus coquereli
GTATTGATGGACACTTGGGTTGCTACCACATCTTTGCAATTGTGAATTGTGCTGCCATAAACATTCAAGTGCAGATGTCTTTTTTATAGAATGTCTTTTTTATCCTTTGGGTAGATGCCTAGTAGTGGGATTGCTGTACCACATGGTATAGTTTTAAAGTGTACAAGTTTTTGCTTCCTTTGTTAAGTTTACTTATAAGTATTTTATTATTTTTGATGATACTGTGTGTAGAATTTTTTATTTCCTTTTTGGTTTGGTCATATTTAATGTATAGAAAAGCAACTAATTTTATTTTGATTTTTAATTCTGATATGTTCTTTTATGTTGATTTTTTATTCTGCAATTTTGCTGAATTTTGAAATTCCTTCTAACAGATTTTTTGGTAGAATCTTTAGGGTTTTCTACATATAGGATTATGCCATTTGAGATCAGAGATAATTTTACAACTTCCTTTTCAATTTGGATGCCTTTTATTTATTTTTTCTTGCCTAATTACTCTGGCTAGAATTTCAATACTATGTTGATAGAAGTGAGAAAAGCAAGCAGGCATCTGTATTGTTTTTGATCTTTGAGAAAAAAGCTTTTAGCTTTTCATCATTTAGTCTGATGGTAGCCATGAGGTTTTATACATAACCTTTATTATGTTGAGGTAATTTCTTTTAATTCCTGGTATGTTGAGGGTTTTTTTCCCCATCATGTGAAAAGGTTGAATTTTGTCAAATGCTTTTCTTTTTGCATCAACTGAGATGGTAATTTGCTTTTTTATTCTGTTAATGTGGTGTGTTATATCGATTGACTTTCACATATTTAACCAGGCTAGCATTCAAAGTAAAAAATCCTAATTGCCATAGATTATGATTCTCTTAACCCTTTTAATATGCTGTCAAATTTAGTGTGCTAATATTTTTCAGAGGACTTTTGTATCAGTATTGATAAGGGGTATTGGTCTGTAGTTTTGTTTTATTTTTTGTCTTTGGCTGTATTACTTTGCTAGGACTGCCAGAACCAAGTACCACAGAACTAGTGGTTTAAATAACATAAATTTATTTTGCCACAGTTCTGAAGACTAGAAGTATGAGATCAAAGTGTTCACAACATTTTTTCTGAGACCTCTCCCCTTTCCTCATACATGGCTATCTTTTCCTCTGTCTTCATATGTTCTTTCTTCTGTGTGCATGCATGTCTGGTTTCTCTTCATGTGTCCTAATGTTTTATAAGTACATAAGTCAGATTGAATTAGGGCCCACCCTAACGGCCTTATTTTAACAAAGGACCTTTCAAAGGCCCTATCTCCAAATGTAGTAATATCCTGAGGTACTAGGGTTAAAGACTTCAGTATATGAATTTTGAGGGGAAAAAATTCAGTCCATAACATTCTACTTTCTTGAACTTCAAAATTCATGCCCATCTCACATGCAAAACACATTCACTTCTATCCCCATAGCCCAAAAGCCTTAGCCCATTCTGGCCTCAACTCTAAGTTTCAATACTCATCTAAATATTATATAAATCAAATGTGGTTAATACTTGAAGTATGATTCATCCTGAGGCAATATTTATCTCCAGCTGTGAATTTGTGAAACCAGACGAGTTATCTGATACCAAAAATACAGTGGTGAAACAAGAATACAATAGACATTCCCATGCCAAAAAGGAAAAATCAGAAAAAAGAAAGGGGTCACTGTCCAAAGCAAGTCCACAACCTGTCAGGGCAATTCCAGTAGATTTTAAAGCTCCAGAATTATCTTCTTTGTCTTGCTTCTATGTCCTCTTGGCCTAACAGGATGGTGGAATTACCATCCCACTGGAGTGGCAGCCCTTTTCTAAAGGCCCTGGGCAGTGGACCTGCCCTAAGG
>NW_012148730.1:3326657-3328202 GCF_000956105.1 Propithecus coquereli
ATACCTTTTAAAATTCCTCTTTCCAAAAGCCAACTATGGTATAAGAAATGCATAATCAAATTTCAAATTTACAAGTATATTGTTCTAGACATGTTTTAATTATGATAAACACCTTACTATACTTCACAAAAAACAGCAGCAAAATAAAGTGGGAGAAAATGAGATGTCTATATTCTTTTTGAAGCCCTTCCATATTCACTATCTCATTTGAACCTCTCCTGTGTAATTGGTAAGGCAGCTATTGATAAGATTTTATCATCTCTATTTATTCATACTAACTTGAAAATGAATAAAATTTCTGGATCAAGACACACCATACCTTCTTATAGCAATAACCAAACTGGTTCTCCATTGCCCCAAATATTTCTCCCCAGTGAAATATAATAAGCAGATGTGTTCTTCCACATACTAGAGACGAACCCAGAAAATAAGAATCTGGGAGCTTATATACACATTCTCCGCACCTGTCTTGAGAGAGGGATAGAAACGTAGCCTCTCTAATATAAACAAATTCTCCTCGGAAAGAGAAGGGGAGGACCCTGGGTTCTTAACCTTAGGAATGCACATAAATGCCCCCTGGGTGGGGAAGATAATTATTTCAGGCTTAACGACCCCTAAAATGGCTCTGAATCTCATCCAGTTTTGAAATGTAAGCACATACATCTGGGGAGGTAAATCTCTTACTATGTATTCGTTCATTCTTTAAGTTACAAAGCTTATCCTTTAGCCCAGGTGCCAGGAAAATTTTCCCAGAAAGCCCTAATTGCACAGAAACAAAAATATTTTCTCTGAAGACCCACAGTTATCACCACTCCCATTTTATGGATGGGAAAACAGGAGACCCAAAGAATTCAATTGACATTTTCATGGTCTCATTATTTAGAAATGAGAGGAATGGGCATTTAATAAGGGTCATTCTGACTTCAAGATTCATGCCTTTATACCACACTGGGTTAACAACTTTCTATAAAATTTTTAAATATGTACTAACTGGAAAATGAGTTATCTGTGCTCAACTTTTAAAAGAAAGTCAAAACACTTTGATCTTAACTAGCAAACACTTGAAATTAGCTGCATAGCTAAAATTGAGAGACTGTGAATATCAATTGATTTGGTGGGAATAAAAGAACCCCAAAATGCGTTTTTGAAGGCCTGGCAAAAGTGAGTGGAACAAAAGTGGAGGGCGGGGGCACAATGCTTATAAAAGTGAGAAAATAAGTGTTCTTCAGGGTGAGGACGACTTTGGATACGTGAGAAGGCTTCAGAAAATAAATGAAAATGTGCTTCGAACTAACAAACTTGGCCCACATAACCATTTTGCCTGTGGACCTCTATGCCAGTGAAAAGCACCATTGTCAAATGTATCGTGTGAGTTGCTTAGCACCTGGTATAATAAAACAATCCACACATAAGTTTCTCCAAGAAGCATAATTTCAGGCAACTTTATATAGCTAAATAACCATTTATCAGGAAAAGATATTATGCTGATATTTAATATCCGGGACACCACTCCCATATTTTTGTCAATGATTTTCAAAATTTTGA
>NW_012148730.1:3329977-3332061 GCF_000956105.1 Propithecus coquereli
ATTTCTAGCAATTTTGAAATTAAAAATATATTTTAGTCATTTGTAATTCCTCTTTTTTTTAAATTCAGGATGGTAACATTAGATTTTTGGTTTCATATTTTTTTAATGTTTCCATTTACTGCTGTAAATGTCCTATTAAAAGTGTTTTCAATCCATTACATAAGTTTTGGCACCCTATGTCTTCATTTTCATTTGTCTCAAGATATTTTCTATCTCAATGATCTCTTCTTTTGTTCATTGGTTTTTCAAGAATATGTTGTTTAATTTCCACATATTCGTGAATTTTCCGGATATCCTTTTGCTATTAATTTCTAGTTTCATCCCATTGGAATCAGCAAAGATACTTTGTGTGATTTCAGTCTTTTAAAATGTATTAAGACTTATTTTGCAGTCTAATGTGTAATCTATACTAAAGAATGTTCCATGGTCACTTGAGAAAAATGTGTATTTTGTTTGTTGGGATAGAGTGTTCTGTGTATGTCTGTTAGGTCTGATTGCTCTACAGTGTTCGAGTTCTCTATTTCGTTATTTATCTTCTGTCTGGTTGTTTTATCCATTAGTTAAAGTTGGGTATTGAAATTACATACCATTATTTTAGACATGTCAATTTCTCCCTAATTTATGTCATTATTTTCTTTATATATCTAAGAGTTCTGATGCTGGTACATATATGCTTGTAATTGTAATATCTTCATGGTGAATTGGGTCTTTTATCATTATATAATATCCTCTTTCTCCTTTAGTAACATTTTTGACTTAAAATCTATTTTGTCTAATATTAGTATAGCCACCCAGCTCTCATGTGGTTACTATTTGCTCCTTTGCCATCCTCTCACTTTCAAACCATACGTGTCCTTAGATCTTAAGTGAGTCTCTTTTAGATGTGATACAGTTGGATCCTTATCCATTCTACCAATCTTCTCATTCTGGAACACTCATAATGAATATTTTGGTCTGCTTGATTGTGTCCTGTATATTCCTTAGGCTCCATTTATTTTCCTCTATTGTTATTTTCTGTTTGCTCCTCAGCGACAATGATTTTAAATAAACTGTCCTCAAGTTCACTGATTCTTTCTTTTGCCTGTTCAAGTCTGCTCTTGAACCCCTCTAGTTAATTTTTTAATTCAGTTGCTGTATTTTTTCAGCTCTAGACTTTTTTGTTTTCTAATATGTTCTATCTCTTTGTTATTATTTTTATTTTCCTCTTACGTTATTTTTTTGATTTCCATTATATCTTTGTCTGTATTTTCCTTTAGGCTTTTGAGCATATTTTAGATAATTGTTTTTTTTTTTTTAACCAGAAACATTTCCTTTTATCTTTTCACTGTCTCTCATTGAAAATCTTCTACATGAGATTCCACACTGGCACATACCACCTAAGATTTCATCTTTCCAAGAGAAAAATCAAATCACTAATTTAAGCCTGTCAAACTGCATGGCAACTGTGCATTACTTCCCCTGGAACCATGTTGTAAGGACAGCTTTTTCAAGTGGCTTTTTCCTGTCTTTCTGCTGGAGGTCAGTTCTAGGTACAATCACCTGGCAAGGCAACTTGGAGAAACAAGTTTTTAGAATTAAAGA
This sequence comes from Propithecus coquereli, assembly GCF_000956105.1. NCBI lineage: Eukaryota > Metazoa > Chordata > Mammalia > Primates > Indriidae > Propithecus > Propithecus coquereli. The sequence continues at coordinate 3,331,559 of NW_012148730.1, forward strand.
GTAGGATACAATATACCAGGATTCTAATAGCTGAAATAAAACTTCAGGGAGAATAATCAGAGTGGCCCTACAGGAAAGGGGAGTGTTGTCTTGCTAAAAATACTCTAGTTGGCCTGATGGTAACATCAGTGGTGTGCTAATAAATGTTTCACAACAAGCTCCTAGGGAGAAAAAACCCTGCTCTGTCACATTTGCAATTTCCCCAATATAAATACACCTCCTGTGGCTGATTTCAAGCTTCCCAAGTGACATCATTGAATGGCAAGTTAAGAAGAGAAAGTATTTCAGATACAGTAGATGTAAATAATCTCAACAGTATAAATAATAGTAAAATGTAGTGAAATAACTAAAACATGGTGAATTTTGAGTATTATCTTTGCTTTCGATATAATTTAATTGCAAGTTTAGATAATCTAACTTTTAATAATGGTTCCATTTAACAACTGCCTCCCAAAATCCATGAAAATTTAAAGGTGGGCTCTAGTGAGCAGGCACCATTGGCT
>NW_012148730.1:3337840-3338102 GCF_000956105.1 Propithecus coquereli
TATTTAGGATATCCATCACCTCAAATATTTATCATTTCTTTGTGTTGGGAACAATTGAAATCTTCTTTTCTAGCTATTTTGAAATATACAGTACATGGTTTTTAACTATAGTCACCCTAATGTGCTATCAAACACTAGAATTTATTCCTTCTCCCAAACTGTATGCTTATCCTCATTAACCAACCTCTCTCCATTCTGCCCCTCACACCATTCCTAGCCTCTGATAACTGTTATTCTAATCTCTATCTCAAGGAGATCAACT
>NW_012148730.1:3339669-3341988 GCF_000956105.1 Propithecus coquereli
TGGTGCTTGTTTTTCCATTCTTGTGATAACTCACTTCAAAGGATGGGCTCAAACTCTATCGAAGATAATATAAGAGGTCCTAGATCACCATTGTATTTTGTGGCTGAGTAGAACTCCATGGTATACGTATACCACATTTTATTAATCCACTCATGTACTGATGGGCACTTGGGTTGCTACCACATCTTTGCAATTGTGAATTTGGCTGCTATAAACATTCGAGTGCAGATGTCTTTTTTATATAATGTCTTTTTTTCCTTTGGGTAGATGCCTAGTATTGGGATTGCTGTATCAAATGATATTTCTATATTTAACTCTTTGAGATACCTCCATATTACTTTCCACAGAGGTTGTACTACTTTGCAGTCCCACCAGCAGTGTATAAATGTTCCTATCTCTCCACATCCACACCAGCATTTGTAGTTTTGGGACTTTTTGACAAAGGCTATTCTTACTGGAGTTAGGTGATATCTAATTGTGGTTTTGATTTGCATTTCTCTAATGATTAGAGACATTCAGCACTTTTTTATATGTTAGCTGGCCATTCTGTCTTCTTTTGAAAAGTTTCTGTTCATGTTATTTGCCCATTTATGATGGGGTTGTTTGATTTTTTCTTATTGATTTTAAGTTCTGTATAGATTTTGTTATCAGCTCTTTATCAGATGTGTAGAAAGCAAATATTTTCTCCCATTCCGTGGGTTGTCTATTCATTCTAATGATAGTTTCCTTGGCCGTACAGATGCTTTTTCATGTGATCAGGTCCCATTTGTTTATTTTTATTGCTGCTGTCATTGCTTTGGGGGTCTTCTTCATAAATTCTTTGCCTAGGCCAATGTCTTTAAGAGTTTTCCCAATGTTTCCTTCTAGAATTCTTAAGGTTTCATGCCTCATGTTTAAGTCTGTTATCCACCATGAGTTGATTTTTGTGAGAGGTGAGAGGTGGAGATGCAGTTTCAATCTTCTGCCTGTAGCTATCCAGTTTCCCCAGCATCATTTATTGAATAGAGATTCTTTGCCCCAATGTATATTTTTGTATAATTTTTTTGAAGATTAGATGACAGTAAGAGGATGGTTTTATATCTGGGTTCTCAGTCCTCTCCCAAAGGTCTATATCTCTGTTCTTTTGCCATTGCAGTGCTGTCTTGGTTACTATTGCCTTGTAATACAGCTTAAAGTCTGGTAGACTGATGCCTTCCAATTTGTTCTTTTTGCTTAAGATTGCTTTGGCTATACAAACTCTTCTCTGGTTCCATACAAAGTGTAGAATTATTTTTTTTTCTAGATCTTTAAAGAATGATGATGATATTTTGATAGGGATTGCATTAATTCTGTAGATCACTTTAGGTAGTATGGACATTTTAACAATATTGATTCTGCGAATACATGAGCATGGTATAGATTTCCATCTGTTTACATCTTCTACAATGTCATTTCTCAGTGTTTCATAGCTCTCGCTATATATGTCTCTCACTCCCTTGCTTAAATATATATTCCTAAATATTTAATTTTCTTTGATGTTATTGTGAAAATTGTTACATCTTTGGTTTGATTTTTGGCTTCACTTTTATTGGCGTGTATGTATTCCACTGATTTGTGTGCATTAATTTTGCATCCTGAGACTTTAATTAATTCATTTATCAATTCCAGGATTCTCTTGGTTGAATCCTTGGGATTTTTCAGACATAATATCATCAGCAAAGAGTGAGAGTTTGATCTCTTCTGAACACAAACACACAGAGAAGAAGGCAAAATGAAGATGGGGGCAAAGGTTGTAATAATGAATCCACAAATCAGTGGATGCTGAGATTGTTGGAAAACACAAGAAGCTAGGAGAAAAGGAGGGGATGGTTCCTTCCTTAGAAACTCTAAAATAAACCAACCCTTACAGTAATTTGATTTTGGATTTCTGGCCTCTTTAACTGTGGAAGAATAAATTTATGTTGTTTTAAGCCACAAAAGCTGTGGTAATTCCTTGCTTTAGCCTTAGGAAACAAATACAACCACCTTATCTTTCTTTTGAGTAGTGTTTTTATAGTATATATTTTTTAAGCTTTTAATCCATATCTGTCCTTATATTTAAATTGATTTTCATTAACACAGTGTATAGTTTTGTCTTGGTTTTTATTTTTCAAATCTGAGAATGTGTGACTCTTATTTGAAGTGTTCAGCCCATCGATACTTAATTTAGTTTTCATTATAATGGCATTTAAATCTCAAATATTGCTATTTGTTTCTATCTGTCCCATCTGTTATTTGTTCATTTTTCTGTTTTTACTGACTTCTTTTAATTTTTTGAGTATTTTTGTTATTCCAAATCAT
>NW_012148730.1:3342038-3342336 GCF_000956105.1 Propithecus coquereli
ATTGTGTAGTTTGGGGGCATATAGATTTTTACAGTATTCAAAGGTAATGTTTTGTGTTTACGTGATGTCTGTGCTGACCTCTCCTTATTCATTTCTAATTGAGTTTTTTAGAGTCCTTTCTTTTCTAGGTCTTGTCAATCTAGCAAGAAGGCTGTCAATTTTGTTTATCTTTTTTCAAAATCAACTTTTGGTTTTATTGATCTTTTGTATAGTTCTTTTGCTCTCAATTTCATTTAGTTCTGCTCTGATCTTTTTCTTTTCTTCTGCTAGTTTCAGAATTAATTTGCTCTTCCTTTTC
>NW_012148730.1:3342964-3343669 GCF_000956105.1 Propithecus coquereli
TTCTAGATCTTTAAAGAATGATGATGATATTTTGATAGGGATTGCATTAATTCTGTAGATCACTTTAGGTAGTATGGACATTTTAACAATATCGATTCTGAGAATACATGAGCACGGTAGAGATTTCCATCTGTTTACATCTTCTACAATGTCATTTCTCAGTGTTTCATAGTTCTCCCTATATATGTCTCTCACTTCCTTGTTTAAATATATATTCCTAAATATTAAATTTTCTTTGATGCTATTGTGAAAAGTGTTACATCTTTGATTTGATTTTTGGCTTCACTTTTATTGGCGTGTATGTATTCCACTGATTTGTGTGCATTAATTTTGCATCCTGAGACTTTAATTATTTCATTTATCAATTCCAGGAGTCTCTTGGTTGAATCCTTGGGATTTTTCAGACATAATATCATCAGCAAAGAGTGAGAGTTTGATCTCTTCTGCACCCATTTGGACACTCTTATTTTCCCTCTCTTGTTTGATTGTTCTGGCAAGGACTTCCAGCACTATGGTGAATAGAAGTGGAGATAGTGGGCAACATTGTCTGGTTCCTGTTCTAAGCAGGAATGCTTTAAATTTTTCCCCATTCAGTATTATATTGGCTGTAGGTTTATCATGTATAGCCTAAATAATTTTAAGGTACGTCCCATCTATGCCTATTTTGTTAAGAGTTTTTATCATAAAAATGTGCTGGATTTTGTC
>NW_012148730.1:3345084-3375014 GCF_000956105.1 Propithecus coquereli
ATCATTACAAAGCACTAAAGGGTTCAGACTGCCATTTCTTCCTGCCTGAGTTATATATGATTAACCATTCCATCTCCTGAAAGTATTTGCAAAAGGACTTTCCTAACTCAACACTTTCTTCATGTAATATGTTTACCTAAATGCAGGTAAAACCTTAAAGATTTACAATTTTGAGCCCAGTACTCTAAGCCTATATTTTAGGGGTTATTTTATTTCTTTCTGGCTGTCAGTTTATTTTTTCTGTAAGTTTCCACAAGTCCAATATAAGTATTACTGACATGATGTGATAAAGATCTGGGTAAGTTAGTACATATAGAAATCAAAAAGAAATATCTCAGAAATCCTCCCTACCTTTCTTCCTGCCCTTCTTCCTTCATTTCTTCCTTTCTTTTTGTCTTCCTTGATTTTTATTTTGTGGCTACTAATTCCTGAACTTTAAAAATAAGACTAAGAATAAAACACAGTCTTCATTTGAGGGGTTTCACAATCTAATATGGGGGAACATAAATATGGAAATAAGTAATTTAAGTATAGTGTGATGAGCTTTTCTATGGAATTACCAGAGATGGAGTGATTATTCTACATACATCAGTAACAGAAAGTTCACATAGGAAGTGAAATTTAGGTTGAGTCTTTGAGGGTGATTGGAATGTTTTAAGCTGTACTAGAATGGTGAAGAATAAGAGGGGTTTTCTGTTGGAGAAAAGTGAATAACTCAGGCTCACTAGATTAGAATTGCATTATAGGTAATGGTGAGAGATTATGGTAAGGAGGGAGGTTGCTAAGCAATTTTGATTTTAGAGACAAAGATAGAGCAGAGGTGATTTGAGGGACTTTGAACAGAAGGATGTAAAATCAAATTTGTGTTTTAGGAATACAATTCTGGAAAAAATGTCAAAGGGGAACTAAAGGGGACAAAAAGACCCATTAAATGGAGTTGAGCTTCATTGAACGCAAAGAGGATATGAAATATATTGATAAGGCCAAAAAAACATATGAAAAAATGATCAACATCTCTAATCATCAGGGAAATGCAAATCAAAACCACAATGAGATATCACTTATCTCCAATGACACTGGCCTTTATCAAAAAGTCCCAGAACTATAAATGTTGGTGTGGATATGGAGAGATAGGAACACTCATACACTGCTGGTGAGACTGCAAACTAGTACAACCTCTGTGGAAAGTAATATGGAGATACCTCAAAGAGATACAAGTAGAACTACCATTTAATCCACCAATCCCATTACTGGGCATCTACCCAAAGGAAAAAAAGTCATTCTGCAATAAAGACATCTGTACTGGAATGTTCATTGCAGCAGAATTCACAATTGCAAAGATGTGGAAACAACCCAAGTGTCCATCAATACATAAGTGTATTAATAAAATGTGGTATATGTATACCATGGAATACTACTGAGCCATGAAGAAGGATGAACTAACACCCCTTGTACTATCCTGGCCGGAGCTGGAGCCCATTCTTCTCAGTGAAGTATCACAAGAATGGAAAAACAAACACCACATGTACTCACCAATAAATTGGTACTAATTGATCAACAGTTACATGCACATATGGAAGTAACATTCATAGGGCATTGGGCAGGTGGGAGGGGGAAGGAGCAGATGGGTAAATTCACATCTAATGGGTATGGTGTGTGATGTCTGGGGGCTGGGCACGCTTGTAGCTCTGCCTTGGGCGGTGCAAAGGCAATATATGTAATCAAAGCATCTGTACCCCTGTAATAGTCTGAAATAAATAAATAAATCTAGTGCCCTTTAAAAAGCTCAGAAAGAAGTCAACCATCAACAGTAATATAGGATTATGAAGCTGAAACAGACTGATATTGAACTTCAACTCTTTCCAGAGAAATCTTATGAAAATAATAAAACACTGGTCCCCCTGTCTCCGGTCTTGCTCCTCTCTGGTTCTTTCTCCATTCTGAAATCCAAGTGGTCTTTCTAAACTCCATATGTGATCAAGTCTTAAAACAATTCATTAGCCACATTGCACAATCATGGATTTCTGAGATGTTCCTCTTTTATGCTTCTGAGCCTTCTCAAAGATGTTCTCTCTACCTGAAACCCTCTTCTTTCCTTTTCTTCCCAATTCACCCAGTCAACTCTTATGCCTTCTTCAGTCATGTTTAACAAAACATGTTGTTGTTTCTATGTAGTTATAATCAAACAGCAAGTATACATTTGTATTATTTTTCCATTTAATACTTTATTATGTGCATGTTTCTAAGTCTTCAAAAACATTATTTCCAATGGCTGCATAATATTTCATTGAGTGGATGGCATCATAGATTACTAAACAGTTTCTCTATCAGTGGCTTCCAATATTTCATTGCTACAAACTACACTGTGATGATCATCGTGCACAAAATATATTGTGTTTAGGATGATTTCCTAAGCATTATGTCCTAGAGGTGAAATTACTGAATCATATTAAGGTCATTTTTATGAATACTAGAACTTATTTTCAAATTGCTTTCCCAAAGTGTTTATCAAATTCACTTCCACTGACTATATAAGGAAGCCTGTTCTCGAACAGTTTTGCTTGCATAGAATATTTTCGTGGTTTTAAATAATTGCTAATTTGCTCAGAGAAGAATCATATTTCTTTGTTTTAATGTATACCCTTTATATTACTGGTGAGCTCAAACATTTTCCATATATTTGTTTATAGATCCCTTATAAATTGCCATTATGTTTAAATTTTTCTGAAAGTCCCCAGGGAACATCTCATACATGCTCATGTTTACTATTTGCTTTCCCTCTTTTGTTACTAAGTGGACTTCAATAAATAAATATATATATATATATGCATTTAATAATGCTGATTTGATCTGAGGCAGGCAGACTTTCAAAAGCAGAGTAGTTTACTCTTTCTATCCAAAAGCACTAATACTAAACGTGTGCTTGAAAACCCCTTGGGAAATTTGAGCTGAAAATTTCAGTAGGAAAAAACTGTCTAGGTAAGAAAGAGGCCCCTTGGAATAGTTTAGTCTTTATGATTGCATCCTTAAAAGGAATCTTGGGAATGCATGTGTGTGAGTGACTAGAAAAGGAAGCAGGAAAAATAAAAATAAGAGTGAATAACTTAATTATAATTTAACCACTACCAATATTAAATCAGTGCTTTAGATAAAGCTGGAGCTTTTTATTTTACCCAAATTATTTCACAGGTCTCAGGGTTCTTTTCATATGTATTATTGTCCTTATGCTATGAAAATGTATTACCTGGTATGTATTCAACTTCCACAATCATTGTTATTTGCTGCGTAGTTTAGGCTCTCTTCCTGTCTGAGTTCCCTAGTTGTCAGTGATAAGTAGCACAAAAATACACAGATAGAAAACAGCAGGGTGAGGGACTTTTAAGACACTTAATTGACTGTTTGACATGTATTCTAAGCATGTGACAGGTAATAATTAAGACTGCTTAATTAGTTTCTGAATATTGGGATGAAGAATAGTAGTAAAACTGAATAGTACTAATGAAAGACTGAATTACTATGATCAAAACACTATTTTCTTTTCACCAGGTAAAAGACTTTCACATGCAAGAAGTGTACTGCCTTTCTTTTTGCATAAGAGAAATAAGAGTTGAATTGCCACAGTGATTACAATCAAAGTGCAGGCCTAATTCTTATAATTAAAACTATTCCGTAATATTAGAAAAGAACATAAGAAATTAGAGCTAGAATTTCTCACATAAAAGAAAAGCTGTATGGTAAGGTAAACACATTATTTCAGTTATATTGCTGTGGATATTTAACAATTAGGTGGAAGGGAATAACATCCTGTTTATGAGGTAAAACAAGAAAAATACTAAAAATAAACAATCAAATATGGAGAGCACACTATTGTATATTATTTCTCCTTTCTGAAACTGAACATTAGGACAAAGACTCCCTCTCCAATTTATTGATTGTCTCTTAAATATAACATTATGACTCAAGCACTTTGATATTCTATTAAATCAGACGATTTATACCTCATGTGGCTGGGTCTATGAGTTACTTATCTTTTATCTTCAGAATCTGTTACTTATGTAATATGTGTAGCAAATGTCTGTTCAATGGAATTTTAAACAGCTATCAGAAATGAACCAGCAACTCCAAGAACTTTTCCAGAATGTTTTCTCTCTTTTTTTTCTGTTGCCCAATTGTGACTATGTCTGTGTGCATATGTGTGTGCAGTTTCCCTCTTCAAGGCCAAACAGCTGGGGCTTCCCTCACTATTAAGAGCCAGCAACCGCCACACTCAAGTTTTGAAGATTGCAAAAGAGATGGAATTCTCAGGGGTGCTTTGTCCCAGAGCATGTGGAATTTGAAAGCAAAGCAGATGGAGTCCTGGAGAAAGACAGCTTGGTGATGATGATTTTAATGATTAAATGGAAATCGAATGAGGGACCACTGAAGGATGGCAAGAGCTGAGAAGCTGTCAGAGGGTCACAGAAGGAGAGGAAAACAGAGTTTCAAAAAGTTTCTATGAACCAGCCTAGCTTTCCGTAAGCAATAAGCCACAGGCAAGAACCATAATGCTCTAAGAGCCCTGAAGCCCAAGGACAATAGATGCGTGTACCCTCCTGATTAGTGATGGCAGGAGACACAGATGGCTGGTTAACCCATTAGGTAGTCAGGAAGGGCAGCCACCAGGGAATATGTGGCAGCTTCATGAAGCCAGACCCAGACAGGTGGCAGACAGCTTGAGCCTCAGCTCTTTGTGTTTGGTTTCTGACCTTATTTAAAATAACAGTAGTAAAATGCCTATTAAGCCTTAGCTTCAGGCTTTTTTTTTTTTTTTTTTGTGCCAAGCGTTGGTGAATGGGAGAGCTATGTCAGGAAGCTCAGTCTCAATTTTGCTTTGATATTTTTATTTTCCTCCTTTCTTGTGACTCTCGCAGACATGATCTTTCTCTGAGAAATGCAAAGGAAAAGGTTTGATGGTGACCCAGTTAGTTCTTCCTCTAGGAGCACTGACTGCTCATTCTTAAAACTTATTCAAGTCACCGCTATGCTAAGCAGCACAGTAGCCTGGCTCTGTAAATGTGTGGAACTCAAGGGCAGCCAAATGAAATGCAGATGTAATGGCAGGTGAATTTGGTAGGTGAACACACCTGTTGAAAATTGTTTTATTTATTGTTTGAAATATATAAAAATGCTTTAGGGAATATTATCCATTAAAGGCAGACACTGGAGAGGCTGATGCATAAGATAAGTATATAACCTATGCATTGCTCCAGGCATAGGTTTGTTTGATTTGTGTTTAATACAATTTTTGTGGCTGCTCAGTTTTGCATTGCAGTGAAAACAATTTTAAATCCTGTAAAAATAAAACAGAAGTTGTTTTACTTGTATTATACAATGGCAAGGAACCAGATTTCTGATCTGAACATGCCTTTCATATTAGGTACTTTTGACACAGTATTTAACTGGTTTGGAAGAATGTGCTATAACCTTCACTGTCCTTATAATAAGGAAAAGGCAAAAACAAGTTAGAAAGAGATGCCTTGAGTTATAGCTAAACAGTGTCAGTTTCAGACCAGAAACTCTGTGGGGCTATTCCTTCCAAAATGATTGTTCTTGCTAGACCAGAAAGATATTAAGAGGCAAGAAGGAAGAAATGGAAGAATGGACTTGTAATTCCCAGGCTTCTACTCTGCTGCTGCATGTAGGCTTTATTGATAGGAGTTAGTTCCTCCTAAGAAATAAGTTCAAGAAATCTTGGTTTAGACAATGTTGAAGGATTGTCTTTGTTACAAGTGTTCTCAGAGTCTTTTATATGATTAAATGCATTGCGAAATTTAAAAAGTATATATGCAGTGTTTGCTATATTTGATTATCTAGAATCCCTCTGTCCTTTTTGTTACAGAGCATCTCACGAGTTAGAGAGCTGAGAAACAAACTCTTTCAGAACTGTGAGACTGAGCCATCCGTTGTATCATATTGAAACAGAAACTATGTAAGTATCAATTGAAAAGCCAGGCAAGACACAAATCTGGGAGGATGAAGAGACCATACTATCTTTAATTTAGTAACTTTCTAACCCAACATTTCCTAATGTGTGTTGTATAGATGACATCTTCTCAGTATTATTACATGTTGGGTAAAAATCGGATTTTGTGGTCAAATGAGTTTAGGTAAAGCCTGGATCAACAAAAATTAACCAGATTTCTTTAAAAAGTCACTTCTTAGAATTTTTTTAAAAGCAGCCACTTCTTGTATCTACTCAGTTAAAAATTTCATGCTCTTTGAGAACTGCCCTATCTTAATACATTCAGGCTGCTATAACAAAATTTCTTAGACTGAGTAATTTATAAACAATGGAAATGTATTGCTCACAGTTCTGGAAGGCTGGAAAGTCCACAATCAAGATGCCAGATAATTCTATATCTGGTGAGGGCCCGTTCTCCCTAGACGTCACTTCTATATGTCCTCACATGGCAGAAGGGGCTGACTACGGTCCTTTTTCATAAGGGCACTAATCCCACTCATGAGGGCTCCACCCTCATGATTTAGTCACCTCCCAAAAGCGTCACCTGCTGATACTATCACATTGGGGATTAGGTTTTAACATGTGAATTTAGGGGGGACACAAACATTCAGACCATAGCATGCCCCTATTACTAAGAAATATTTCTTCTACTGTAAAGTATGTTGTGATTCCCTGGCCATAGCTGTTTGGTCAAGAAGTAAAATATCTGAACCTCAAGGATCAATTTAGAATAATTTGCCTTATAGAATTTTGAGTTGAGAGACACAGAAGCTGGGCATTGGTCATATCTGTGTCATTTGAAAATATGCATTAGAAATAGCTCCCAAACTGCAAACTAGTGCAACCTCTGTGGAAAGCAATATGGGGATACCTTAAAGAGATACAAGTAGATCTACCATTTGATCCAGCAATCCCATTACTGGGCATCTACCCAAAAGAACAAAAGACATTCTATAAAAAAGACATCTGCACTTGAATGTTTATAGCAGCACAATTCACAATTGCAAAGATGTGGAAAGAACCCAAGTGTCCATCAATACATGAGTGGATTAATGAAATGTGGTATATGTATACCATGGAGTTCTACTCAGCTATAAGAAACAATGGTGATCTAGCACCTCTTGTATTATCCTGGATAGAGCTGGAACTTCTTCTACTAAATGAAATACCCCAAGAATGGAAAAATAAGCACCACATGTACTCACCAGCAAATTGGTTTCACTGATCAACACCTAAGTGCACATATAGGAAGAACATTTATCGGGCGTCGGGCAGATGGGAGGGGGGAGGAGGGGATGGGTATATACATACATAATGAGTGCGATGCTCACCGTCTGGGGGATGGACACACTTGAAGCTCTGACTCAAGGAGGGGAGGGGCGGGCAAGGACAACATACATAACCTAAACATTTGTACCCCCATAATATGCAGAAATAAAAAAAAAAAAAGAAATAGCTCAGAAAACTGGCTCCAATTCATACTCATGTGGAAGTTATGAAAAATTCTGATTTCTGGGCCTCCTACAAAATCTCTACATCAGAATATTTTGTACCTTGTTTACACAGAAAATGGTTAATGATGATAGCTAAGAATTATTGAAAACTTACCATGCACTGTGTGCCAGGCACTGTAGTTCTTAACAAGATTCCCAGGAGAATTTTAGACATCCTGACCAGCTGTGGTCTAAGGATACACATTTGGGAAGCTGTCTGAATTCTTGCTGCTGATATGTCCTAATTTCTTCCCTTGCTGAGGTTCAGTAGTTCAACTGTCCTTTTTATTTCTGTGAATTACCACAGTATTCTTGCAATAAATTCCCTGTTAGGCTGAAGTTAGCTCAAGTTGGTTTCTGTTACATGCAATCAAAACAACCTTAACTAATACAGCATTGGGAATTTCCTAGAAGGGGCTTAAAGCATGTATTGCTTCACATACTTACTTGACCACTGATTGCTTTTTTTTTTTTTTTTTCTGGAGAGCTCCTTGTTAAACCAGTATTCTGCTGCACATGCTTTAGGCAAGCACTAGTTTAAGGTAATTGATTTAACAGTGTCATGAATTTCCTACAGACTATATAATGAATGTTGGGTTTTAAGCCCTGTTTCTAGGGGTAACATTAATTGCCATAATATATATTCTTAGAATTAGGGATGAAGAAAGATGGCTGACCAGAAACACCAGCTGCCAGAGCATCTCAGTAGGAAAGAAAGGTTTTAGATGAAAGAGAAAAAAATAGACAGACAAACATAGATTGGGTGCAATTCTGAGAGAAGGATGCCAGAACCTGTGGGGGATTCCATGGGAAGAAGTTGCAGAGCAGAACAAGGAGGAGCAAGATATTAATGGAGATCAATCCTGGAAAGGCTTGGAGTCCAGCGAAATGGATAGGTGGAGTAGTTTGTTTCTCTCACCCTCACATCTCTGAGAGTCAGCAGGCTTCCAAGCTGCTGGAGAGACCTTTTACCCCAATGAGCTCAAAAGCTGCTGCTGCCAGAGAACTGGGAGCTTCTTGTGGACAAAGTACCAGGCTCCCAGCCCCCTGGGGCATTTCCCATCACCACACACCCCAACCAAGACAGCAGGCACCATATTGCTTCTCTACCCACCATGCACCTTTGTCCTCCCCAGGGAGCTTCAGCCTCTTGGTTTTCAGCTTGCTCACTCCTGTGCAAACATTTCCCAACCCCAGCCCAGACTGTGGGAGCCACAGGGTCCAGTGGGTCCCAGGGGATCTGCCAGACCCTGGAGCCTGGACATTCCAGGTGGGCTGCCCTCTGGAGAGGGGGGCAAAGATGACCAGAGTGCTAGCTTTCCTCCATCCAGACTCTTTTCCTCCCCCTCACCCACCCGTGGATATGGAGAGGCAAAACTGAGCCACAATAATGAGGCTTCTACAGAGAATGGGGCTCAAATTATCTTCTCTTAAAGTCCTCCAGCAGACTAAGAGGTGGTCAAACTGTGAGCTCCCTGCTCACTGGCCCTCCCTGGTGCAGCATGCCTGGTGACTCCATCAGAGAGGGGCACATCCCAAAGTGGAGGGACATCAAACCTGCTAGAGCACCCCATAGGCAACTTAGGACCAGCACACTACTCCCTGGTATGGTCAGGGATTGATCTTCAGGAACCCGGGGGCAGGCCTGCAGGCCAGATCCCATACCCCCAGGACTTGGTTGTGTTGCTTGGGGGCAGGGAGAGGAGACTGGTGAACTAATCTCAGGTGGCGAGGGAGCCCATATGGGCAGAACTGAGAAGAGAGTGCAGTGTGGGTCCCAACTGAGGTGTATTTGTGGAGCAAACCTCCCCTCACAGGAAGGCTGTGCTCTCAGGCCAGGCCAGGATCACAGGTGGGGAAGTACCCCAGGCCACAGCACAATTATGGGGAAGCTTAGCTATTTCCAGCTTCTGCCTGACAACAAATGTTGGAGGGAGACCATGGAGTAGAGCAGCGGGAAAAAGAGTGAAACCTGCTCCTGACACCCAGATTCTGAATCTCAGATGTCCCCACCTCTACAAACAGGCTTTCTGGTGGGATCACTTCAGCACCTCCCTGGTGGCCTTCCCCAGAAGCTGGGAGCAGACCTTTGACCTCTGCTGAAACAGCAGCTACCTTACCAGTTTTTGTGGCACCTGAGGGAAGGCACACGCAACCCAGCCCTGCCCAGCCTCACTCCCCAACCTGCCTCTGCTGTGGCAGAGAATAGGGACTCACCTGGAAGTTACAGGGCCCCACCCACCACCTAGGGCATTCAAGTGCTTCTCTTGAGGGGCTAGAGCTGGTGAGGTCCCAAAAACCACACTACAGCTTGTGCCTTCTGTCAAGCCCACATAACGACAGGGAGGTTGATCAGCACAGCTCTTTACAACATCTATTGACTTAATCATACAGGGTGTGGTTGATTCTCACCCACAAGTACCACCTACTGTCTCAGAGATTAAACTGAGCATGCCAATACAATTAACACTGTTAAGAAGACCACACCGCTGGGAAAGAGAAAGGATTTAAAAGACCTCCATCCTGCCCATCAAAGAGAGACAGGGAATCTGTCTCTCACCACTACTACATAGCTCACCACTACTACAGTTTAAAAACAACTAATGACTAAGAAAACCACCACACTAAGGATATCTATAACCAAGACATCCATCCAGAAACTAGAGCTCCATCAAGGTATCCACAAGCAAAGGCAAAGGTTCTTGCCAACATATGCTACAAACACACCTGTATGATTGAGGGAGGAGAAAAAAGCCCCATCTAAACAAAAGAAAATCCAAAAATAAGAAGTGACAGCTATCCCAGGTGAGAAGGAATCAGTGAAAGAACTCCAGAAGAATGAAAAATCAGAGTGAAAGGATACCCCAAAAGGTAACATCAGCTCTCTAGCAATGGAAGCAAGCAAAATGACAATACTGAAATGACAGATAAAGAATTCCAAATATTGACTGTAAGGAAGCTCAACAAAATCCAAGAGAAAATGGAAAACCAACTCAAAGAAACCAGAAAAATAATTCAGGAAATGAATGAAAAATTCACTAAAGTGATTGACATATTTTAAAAAATGCAACTTCTGGAAATGAAAAATTCTTTTAAGGAAAACAAAACAGAGTGGAAACTTATAAGAATATACCAGGCAGAAGAAAGAATCTCAGAGCTTGAAGACAGCTCTTTAGAATTAATTCATTCAGTCAAAAATAAAGAACAAAAAATTAAGAGGAATGAACAAAGCCTATGAGAAATATGGGATTATGTAAAACAGCAAATATAAGAATCATATATGACAAACCCGCAGCCAGCATCATACTGAATGGGGAAATATCTCTGCCAAGAGAACACAAAATACTGAGGAGAAAAATCACAGATGACACAAACTAGTGGAAAAACATAGCATGTTCATGGATTGGTAGAATCAACATTGTTAAAATCTCCATACTACCCAAAGTGATTTACAGATTCAATGCAATCCCCATCAAAATACCAAAATCACATTTCACAGATCTAGAAAAAATAATTCCATGCTTCATTTGGAACCAGAAAAGAGCCAAAATACCCAAAATAATCTTAAGCAAAAGGAACAAATCTGGAAACATCACATTACCAGACTTCAAACTACACTACAAGGCTATAGTAACCACGGCAGCATGGTATTGGCACAAAAATAGAGACATAGACCAATGGAACAGAACAGAAAACCCAGACATAAAACCATCCAAATACAGCCAACTGATCTTTGACAAAGTGGACAACAATATACACTGTGGAATAGAAGCCGTATTCAATAAATGGTCCTAGGACAACTTGATAGCTACATGTAGAAGAATGAAACAGGATCCATATCTCTCAGTAGTCACAAAAATTAATTGAAGATGGATAAAAGATTTACATGTAAGGCATGAAACCATAAGAACTATAGAAGAAAATGTTAGAAAAACTCTTCTAGGTATCAGCCTAGACAGAAAATTTATGAAGACCCCAATGGAAACCACAGCAACAACAAAAATAAATAAATGGGACTTGATTAAATTAAAAAACTTCTGCACAGCCAAGGAAATAATCAACAGAGCAAATAGGCAACCTACAGAATGGGAGAAAATATTCATAAGCTATACAACCAATAAAGGACTAATAACAAGAATCTTCAAAGAACTCAAGCAAATCAGCAAGAAAAAAATCAAACGACCCCTTAAAACATGGGCAAAAGACATGAACAGAAGCTTTTCAAAAGAAGATAGACAAATGGCCAATAAACATATGACAAAATGCTCAACATCCCTAATCATTAGGGAAATGGAAATTAAAACCACAATGAGATATCACCTTATCCCAGTTAGAATGGCTTTTATTAAAAAGTACAAAAACAATAGATGCTGGCGTGGATGCAGAGAGAAAGGAATACTTCTACACTGTTGGTGGGACTGCAAATGGGTACAACCTCTATGGAAACAGTATAAAGATTCCTCGAACTAAAAGTACACCTACCATTTGATACAGCAATCCCACTAATGGGTATTTACCCAAAGGAAAAGAAGTCATTTTATCAAAAAGACACCTGCACTTGAATGTTTATTGCAGCACAATTCACAATTGGAAAGATGTGGAATCAACCCAAGTGAACATCAATTCATGAGTGGATTAACAAAATGTGATATATATGTGCCATGGATTACTACTGAGCCATGAAGAAGAATGAATTAAGGCCTTTTGCAACGATTTGGATGGAACTGGAGACCATTATCCTAAGTGAAATATCTAAAGAATGGAAAAACAAACACCAGATGTACTCACTATTACATGGAAACTAACCGAATGAGAACACGTGTAGATAGATGGAAGTATAATTCAATGGAAATCAAAGGGGGGGGGTGGGAGGAGGGGATGGACAAAAACCTACGTAATGGGTACAATGAACACTATCTGGGTGACGGGCACACTTGAAACCCTGACTCAAGCATTACAAAAGTGATACTTGTAACCAAAAACATTTGTACCCCCGTAATACTTTGAAATAATAAAACAAAAAGAATTAGGGACATTCAGTGGTTCAGCGGTGATACACACAATTAGATGCAAATAAATAATGCTTTGATATTCAGCTTTAGGATCATTCTGATAAACAAGAAATCAGGGCTCTCTCTCAGTGATGCAGTGCTCCCATTTGCACATTATAAGCCTTTTACATTCACCTATAGGTTTTACATAGATGACACATCATTCTATAACACACCTAGAGGCAAGAGTGGCAGAATCAGATGGCTTAGTGTAGGGTTGATCATTCTGTAGCCATAAGTAAAGAAAAAATTTAAGTATTATTAATTGAATTGACATAAAGTAATAATCTTCTCTTTTAAATATCTAAAAGGTTATGGAAACTCAGAGGAATGGCAGGATAAAATGCACTGGAATAACAGCAGATCCAGCTGAAATCTAAATTTGACCATTTATTAGCTCTGTCACGTTGAACAGGTCCTTTTCTCTAAACCTATTTCCTATTCTATAAAATGGGAATAATAATTTTTCCTCTATGCTTTTTGTTTAGGACTAAAAGAAATAATAGTTATTATTATTAAGATATTTCTACATGCCAGATACTGTGCTAAACCCTTTAAATCCATTATTTATTTAATTTTTTAAACATTTCTATGAGGTGGTTTGCTATTTTTCTATTTTGTAGGTGAGCAAATCTAGGCACAGAAGCATTAAGAACATTGCCTCAGGTTGCCCAGTAGAGAGTCAGGGTACAAAATCAGAAAGTCTGACTCCAATGCCTACATACTGTAAGCACTTAGTATTTAACTCTTTCTCCAGGGAGCTCCCTTCTTACCTTTGACTAAGTGGCAATAGAGAAACATGTTGTCATGATAATATATTTAGATTATCAAGGAAATAAATGTAAATCTGTGTAGATGACACTGATGAATCCTGGCTTCTATTCTTGGTCAAGTTAGCCATCTTTGGGAGGATGATTTCAGTGGAGGGGAGAGAGGATTAAATCATCAATATAACCACAGTAAAACAAGAAAAATTGACAGGAGCACATGTATCATACAAAGAGAGCTGAAGGAGTTGTGGAATCTGGGTGGGATTAGTGAAGGAATGCCATTTGAAGTAAGAGTTTTAACTAGAGTAGGAATGTGAATTGGTGGAAGAGAATAGGCTAACATGCTCAAAGTCTGACTGATAAGAATGAGCAGACTGGTTTGTTTGGATGAAGTACAAGATTTAGACTAAAAGGTGTAAGAATAATAAGAATGGCTAGATTGAGAAATGGCCCAGGGATAATTCCTTCCCTGCCACTGTTAATATAGGAGTTAACATTTATTGAATGGTTACTTTGTGTGAGGCACTGTACTAATCATCTTTTCTTTTTTTTTTTTTTTGAGACAGAGTCTCACTGTGTTGCCCGGGCTAGAGTGCCGTGGTGTCATCCTAGCTCACAGCAACCTCAAACTCCTGGGCTCAAGCGATCCCCCTGCCTCAACCTCCCGAGTAGCTGGGACTACAGGCATGCACCACCATGCTCGGCTAATGTTTTCTATATATTTTTAGTTGTCCAATTAAATTCTTTCTAGTTTTAGTAGAGACGGGGTCTCGCTCTTGCTCAGGCTGGTTTCGAACTCCTGAGCTCAAACAATCCACCCACCTCGGCCTCCCTATAGTAATCATCTTACTCACACAAAATCATCTAATCCTCATACCAACCTCATGAAGTTGGCAAAATTATCAAATCTATTTTACTGTCAAGGAACGTGAGACACAAAGAAGTTCGATAACTTACACAAGGTTACTAGGAAGTGGAAGAGCTAGAATTCAAACCTAGTAATTGAGGTTCAGACTCTATGACCTGTATCAGTATGTTATACCACATCGTAGTGTAGATTTGCTTTATTATGTTATTCCCTTTCTTATGAAACTGAAGTGGTTTCTTATTACCTCTATTAGCAAATATAATTCCTCTGTCTGATCTTCAGGGACCTCTATCAACTTGCAACTCTTGATCATTAACATCATTTTTCATCACTTTCCCTAAATGGGCCCTCCTCTATTACAGATAAACTAATATGACTCCCTACTTAGAATGCCCTCTCTCTGCTGATCCATTTCTCTAAACGCCATTAAAATTTAGCTCAATAAATTTAGCTATTGCCTCCAAGAAGCCCTCTCTGACTTTTTCCGTGGAATATCAATTCTAAATTAGTCTTTTTTTCCTTACAAAATGTATTATCTCAGTGGATATTAGGCAGATATTGATTATTTTGCCCTCAGTAACCTTATTTGATAAGCGACATTGACTCCATGTGTTTTTCTGCAAAATGGATTATTAGTTCCTTGAAATTAAAAAAAGTGTCTGTATACAATATCCATTCATTTGATATTGACCACGTAGAATAGGTAAAAATAGGAAGATGATACCAAAAACAGTTGGAAATAAGTTTTTATTTTCTCTCCACGTGTACAGAAAAAGATTTATTTAAAAATTCCACTTCTCTCTGATAGAAGTTTAAGTACAGACTGTTAATATTTTTTCCCAATTAGAAAGTAATATCAATGTCATGAAGGTTGGGGCTCATTTTCTTATTTGTGAAAATGAGATCATTGGTTCAAAAGACAACAGAACTTAGAAATAAGTATAGATTAATCATGCCTTTTTTTTTAACAAAGGTTTTAATTATATAAGGCCCTGCAGAGATTGTTTATTGCATAATTACTGAAAAATGGCAAGTATCCCACATAATACCCTTTCCTTTTGAATATGGAAATGCACTTGAACAAATGCAGATATTTGGCGACTAGACAATGAATAAGATTCCCATTTGTGCTTAGTGGAATGGAATCAGTTGGTCCTCACTAATTTAGCCAAGGTTCTCTCTGCTAATGGCAAAACATGTCTGTCCCTGTAGCTAAACAAACACTAGATGATTCATTTTCCTTTTGGCAAATGCCATTGTGGTAATGCCCATGATACTTGTTGTTTATCATGAATGACTGTTGGGGGATATCCCTTGGTAAAAGGAAAACTGTACAAATGAAGATAATAAGGATAAATTTAAGAGTTGTGGAATTCTGTGTATATGTGTGTGTTAATGTGTATCCAAGGCTTTATGTGATTTTTGTTTTGTCTGAATACAATGTGTTTCATGTTTCAGTCGAATCTTTTTTTGTGTGGGGCTCCAAGTATAGATTAAAGGATATAACATAAGTGATCTAGTGTATACTCAGTACCCAGATATCATATGGCTCTTTTTTGAATCCTTAAAGGTATATAATAAAGACCACCATGGTTTCTGCCCTCAAAAATCTTATCCTTAAATAGATATAGAATCATCTATCTGGGTGAAGTAGTTGTGAATAAAAAGAGTAGGTAAACTATATAGAAAAGGACAGGAGAGATGATTGAGATTTATCTGAAATTACAGAGGAAGTGTTAAAACAGATTATAACACATCATTCTCTGTTTTCAATTAGCTCAGTTGATTAAAGCAAGGTGTTAATGAGGACAAAGTATAATGTAATTAGAAATTTAGCAGGAGTCAGAAGACCTGAGTTCTAGTTTCAGTGCTACATTTAACCAGCTGTTTGACTTGATCAAGGGGATCACCCTTGTTGCCCCCACAAAAAGGAATATATGTTTGTGAAAATGCAGTTCAAATTTTATTAGTAATATGCATAACACCAGCCAAAAACCATGCAAAAATATGGTTTTGAAAAAGGGAGATCAGTTGGCCAAAGCATTGAGATGACTCATTTTGCCCTTACTTCTCTTTCAGAACACAAAAAGTTGAGAGAGAACATTCTTTAAAAGAGGGGGAAATTTCATCATATTTATTTCAATATTTCATAAGGGATAGCTCATTACTATATGTGACTGGGGCAAATTACATAACGTACCTAAATTTTAAGATTCTCCTCTGCAAAAATGGCGATGTCAACTAAATGAAATTATGCCTATAAAAGATTTAACCTAGTGCTCACTATATAGTAAGTGCTTGATAAATAAGCTCTAGAGGCACTAGAGTAATAAGAATAAAGCCAGTAGAATCAGACTACCTGAGTTCGAATCCAAGATTTCCTACTTAATTGCTGTGTGACCTTTGAGCAACTTATTTAACCTTGTGAAACTTCAATTTTCTCTTCTGCAAAATAGGGATGATGGTACCTACCCCATAGGACTATTGTGAATATTAAATGCAATGATACATGTAAAAGACCTGGTACATGAAGTTCAATAAATGTAATTCATTCATTAAACAATTGTTTATGGAAGTTTTACCAGATGTGTGGCACTGTTCTATGTGTTGGGATGCAAGGGTGAACCTACAGAAAACAGTTTTTGCATTCATAGATCTCCATTCTAATTGAGAAGATAGATAATCCATAAGCAAACTATATAAGTGCTACACAGAAACTACAGCAGAATAAAGGACTAGAGAGAGATTGTAGGAGTAAAATGCATGTTATGTTACTCACAGTTGTTTGGAAAGACTTCTTCTGTAAGGATGTGGCACTTGATCAGAGACCTGAAAGACACAAAAGGAGACAACTATAAAAAGAACTGAAGGAAGAACATTTCAGGCAGACAGAGCAGGAAGTATAATATTCCTGAAAAGGGAAAAATGATTTTAATGTTCTATAGGAAGAGCAAAAACATTGATGTGGCCGGAAAATGAGTAGGGGGAGAAAGAGATGCAGGCAATGAGATCAAATAGGTAGGCGGGGCCAAATCATGTTGGGTTTTGTCGAATGCTAGCTATTATCATTGTTATTATTGTAAAGCTCCAGGGGTTTTGATTATTGAAGTAATGCTTTATCTCATTCAGTAAATCCTTTTAAGAACCCACAAAGCAGAAACTTATAATGATAATGATAGCAATAATGGCTGAATTTATCATTTGACTTTTACAAAGTGCTTTTCACATACATGATCTCATTTACTCTTTACAACATCCCTGTAACTTAGATAATTATTAGTATCTTTCCTTTGAGGAGACAGGCTCACAGAAGGTAAAGTTCTTGCGCATAGTCACACAAAAAAATATGTGGGAGGTATGGGGCTCAACATTTGACTCTAGATTGTTGCTTTCATTACATCATGCCTCTCAGTCTTGTTGACCAGCTACCTGAAATGATGGACAAAAGAGGATTTGATTTAGCAAGGAAATAGAGATAAGTTCCACAGTTACAAATAGAACTCAGGATCCCGATTTCGTTTCTTTAATATACTCAACACCTGAATTCAGGGTGCCCACTTGCTATTGAAGAAATAACTATTTGTTCTTAGTACTTGTGAATTTCATGAATAAAATTTAAGTGTGGGACAATAACTTTGAAGAGTCAGTACAAATTCATAACATTTGGACGTTGTTTTTAGTATGACAGGATTCTGTAACAAGTGAGTATTGCCTACTCTCACCCTCTGGTGTTTTCCATTAGTTCAAGGATAAAGTAGACTTATGAGGAACAACATCTGAATTTGATTGAACACAAAAATAATCTCATTGAGGAAGAATGATACATTTCAAACAGAGATGCTGGAGCTTGGCGCCAATCCATTCTATATATAACATTTATTAAGATGTATCAAGTGCTGACCAAGTTTATTGTGAAGCAAAAGACACAGAGTCAGGCTATTACTTTCTCTTTCCCTTCAGATATTTCTGAGGTTGTTCTGTAAGGCAAAAAAACGTCCAATGATATGCAATGAATTGTAAAATAAAGCAAAAATTAAAAAGAAAAACCATATACGTTACTCGAGAATCAGTTTTTCTTCTACTTACTTCTTTTCTTTTGTTTATCTTTTGCTCCCTGACATTCCAACAGCTAGTTTTGTTATGGTTGCCTTTGTTTGCTCTGTACCCTCAGGTAAGACAATCTGGCCAGGAATCCTAATCATATTAATGCTCTGCTGATGTTTTCCAAAGAGACCTAATTTGCTATTGTGAACTATATCGCACTAAGCCGATTAGCCTGTTGACATACCAGTTGATTAGTCTGGTCAATAACATCATTAGGTATGATGGGAGACACAAGGAAATGCATACATAGTTTCTATCCTCAAGAAGTATGCAATCCAGTTAGGGAGGCCAAGCATGCACAAACAAAAATTGACTAATATACAAAAGGTTTACAATATGTATCCAGTCAGTTTGATACATAAACTTCAGGCTCTTTTTGGCTTTGTAGAAATCCCTATTGCAAAAAGTCCCCATCTTAAAATGCTTTAGAAATGACCTATAATAATACAAGTGAATTCTGAAAGTTCTCTATCATCCTAAACTAGAGGAGTTATCTGCTGAATCCTAATTAGAGCGCTTGAATAGATACTAACTTAGAGAGGTGACTTTTCTTATACATGGAAATGTACAGAGCTAGGAAATTATTACTGTCCATTTAACATTATAGAAAGGATATTAGGACACATTTTTATTCATTGAATAAAATTAGAAATGGTGGTTAGGTCTTACTGAAATATTATTATATCCATATACATTTGGAGATAAATAAGCCTCTATGGTCCAGTCTGAGAACCTAACCATCATTTATAGCATTGTTTCTAAAAGCATAGTCTATAGATCACTCTCATCAAAATCATCTGCCGTGCTTGTTAAACTGCAAAACGCTGAACTCTAATTCATGTCTACTGAATATAAATATCTTGAGGCAAGGTTCTGGAATCCATATTTCTAATAAGCTCCTTACCTCCAGGTATACACCAAAAATTTAGAACCACATTTAAAGGGTAACCAGGTCTTTATAGAACAATGCATTCCATTCTAAAAATATTCACAATTTTGGATAGAGAGTATTAATAATTGGAGGAGACTTACATTCCCTTCCTAAGACAACTAGTAATGTTTTCTTTCCCATTGCCCTCTTTTATGTCTATTTGTTTTCGTTTTATTGTGGTAAAATGTATATAACATTAAATTTGCCATTTTAACCATTTTAAGTGTACAATTTAGTGGTGTTAATTACATTCACAATGGTGTACAGCCATCACCGTGATCTATTTCCAAAATTTTTCATCATCCCAAATGACAACTCTGTACTCCTTAAGAAATAACTCTCCATACCCTTTTCCAAAAAGCCCTGTAACCTCTAACCTACTTTCTGTTTCTATGAAATTACCTATTCTAGATAGTTCACATATGGGAAATCATACAATATTTGTCCTTTTATGTCTGGCTATTTTCACATAGCATAATGCTTTCAAGGTTCATTCTATTTAGCATGTATCAGAATTGTATTCCTTCTTATGGCTGAATAATAGTGAATTGTATGTTGTCTTAGCTTGGGCTGCCATAATACAATACCATATACTAGGTCGAAGTGGTATTTTACTTATTTTTTTCCCATTGGCATGATTTATTTTTTTTTATTTCAGCATATTATGAGGGTACAGATGTTTAGGTTACGTATGTTGCCCTTGCCCCCTCCTCCCCGCCCAAGTCTGAGTTTCAAGTGTGTCCATCCCTCAGACGGTGTGCATTGCACTCTTTGTGTATGCATATACCCGTCCCCTCCCCCCAATCCCCTCTCCCCCCTGCCCGACATCCAATAGATGTTATTCTTATATGTGCACTCATGTGTTGATCAGTTAATACCAATTTGATGGTGAGTACATGTGGTGCTTGTTTTTCCATTCTTGGGATACTTCACTTAGTAGAATGCGTGAAGTGGTATTTTATTTTGATTTTGATTTGCATTTTCCTAATGACTAATGATGTTGAGCATTTTTCATGTGCTTATCAGCCATTTGTATGTCTTCTTTGGATAAATGTCTGTTCAGTATTTTGCCCATTTCTTAACTGGGTTGTTTGTCTTTTTATTGTTGACATGTAGAAGTTCTTTATATATTCTGGATATTAAATCCTTATCAGATATATGATTTGCAAATATTTTCTCCCATTCTCTGGATTATCTGTTTACTCTCTTGATAGTGCCCTTTCAGATACAACAGTTTTTAGTTTTGATGAAGTTCAATTTATGTATTTTTACTTTTTTGGCCTGCACTTTCGATGTTATATTTAAGAAACGATTGTCAAATCTAAGGTCACATAGATTTGCCCCTATGTTTTCTTCTTAGAATTTTTTATAGTTTTGGCTCTTAAATTGATATCTTTGAGGTAATTTTTGTATATGCTGCAAGGTAAACGTCCAACTTCATTATTTTACATGTGGGTATCCAGTTTTCCTAGCATCATTTGTTAATAAGACTGTTCCTTCATTCATTGAATAGTCTTGAATTCCTTGTTGAAAATCAGTTGGCCATAGGTATATGGGTTTTTTTTCTGGACTCTCAATTCTGTTCCATTTGTATATATGTCTATCCCTAAGACAGTACCACACTGCTTTGATTACTGTAGCTTTGTAATAAATTTTGAAATCAGAAAGTGTGGGTCCTCCAACTTTGTTGTTTTTCAAGATTGTTTTGACTATTCTGGGTCCCTTGAAATTCCATATGAATTTTAAGATGGTTGTTTTCATTTCTGCACAAAAAAAAAATGCCATTGATATTTTATTAAAATTGCAGTGTATCTGTGGATCACTTTGGGTAGAATTATCATCTTAATGATATTAAATCTTACAGTCCATGAATATGGAATGTCTTTCCATTTATTTAGGTCTTTGTTAATTTTTTTCAGTAATTTTTGTAGGTTTCAGTGTACACGTCTTAAGCTTACTTGATAAGCTTATTCCTTAAGTGTTTTATTCTTTTTGGTAATATGGTAAATGATATTGTTTTCTTAATTTCCTTTGTATGTCATTCAATATTAATATATAGAAATACAAGTGATATTTGCATGTTGGTTTTGTATCCTGCAACTTTGCTGAATTTGCTTATTAGCTCTAACAGGTTATTTTGTGGATTCTTTGGGTTTTCTCAATATAATATTTCACCATTTGCAAATGGAGACAGTTTTACTTCTTCCTTTTAACTTGGATAACTTTTGCTTCTATTTCTTACTTAATTGCTCTGATTAGAACTTCCAGTACTATGTTGAACTGAGATGGTAAAAATAAGCATCCTTTTCTTCTTCCTTATCTTAGTAAAAAAGTTTTTAATCTTTGATCATCAAGTGTGTTATCTGAGAGATTGTCATATATGGCCTTTATCAGGTGGAAGAAGTTCCCTTCTATTCTTTGTTTGTTAATTTTTTTTTTTTTTTACAATGAAAGGGTGTTGTATTTTGTCAAATGATTCTTTTACAATAGTTGAGGTGATCATGTAGTTTTTTTCCCCCTTCATTCTATTAATGTGGTGAATTACATTTACTGTTTTTTGTACGTTTAACCACCCTTATATTCCTGGAATGAATCCCATTTGATTCTTTGGTATAATCCATGTAACATGCTGCTGAATTTGGTGTGCTAGTATTTTGATGAGGATTTTTGCACCTATATTCTTAAGGGATATGGGTCTATAGCTTTCCTGTGCTGTCTTTGTTTGGTTTTGGTGTCAGGATAATGCTGGCCTCATAGAATGAATTAGGACATGTTTTCTCCTCTTCAATATTTTGGAGGAATCTGAGAATCATTGGTGTGAATAATTCTTTAAATGTCTGGTAGAATTCACCAGTGAAGCCACCTGGTCCTGGGCTTTTCTTTGTTTGCAGGTTTTGAATTATTAATCCAATCATCTTATTTGTTATAGTTGGCTTATTCGGATTTTCTATTTCTTCTTGATTTAGTCTTAGTAGGTTGTGTGTTTCTAGGAATTTGTTCATTTCATCTAGGCTGTCCAATTTTTTGGCATACAATTGTTCATATATTCTCCTATAGAACCTTTTTATTCCTAAAAGTCAGTAGAAATGTACTTTCTTTTATTTCTTACTTTTAGTAATTTTTCTCTTTTCTTCTTAGTCAATGTAACTAAAGGTTTGTCAATTTTGTTTATCTTTTCAAAGAACCAACTTTACTTAAATTTTCTTTATTGTTTTATATTCTCTGTTTATCTTCATTTAATATTTATTGTTTCTTTTCTTCTGCTACCTTTGGGATTAGTTTGCTCTTTTTCTAGTTCCTTAAATTGTATAGTTAGGTTATTTATTTAAAATAGTACTTCTTTATTGTAGTCATTTATAGCTATAAATTGTCCTCTAAACACTGCTTTAGCTGCATACGTTTTTCTATATTGTTTTTGTTTTCATTCATATCAAGGTATTTTCTAACTTTCCTTGTGATTTCTTATTTGACCCATTGACTATTTAAGTATGTTAATTTTCACATATTTATGATTTTTCCAAGTTTCTTTCTGTTATTTTTTTATTCCATTGGACTCAGAGAAGATACCATGTAAGATGTCAATCTTTTAAAATTTAGGACTTGTTTTGTGACCTAGCATATAGTTTAATCAGGAGAATGTTCCATGTACACTTGATAAAAATGTCTATTCTGCTGTGTTCTGTTAGGTCTAATTAGGTTATAATGTTTTTCAAGTAATTCTTTATTGATCTTCTGCCTAGGTATTCTTTTCATTATTATAAGTGGGCTGCTATAGTTTGAAGGTTTTTGTCCCCTCCAAAATTCATGTTGAAACTTAATCCCCAATGCAACAGTATTAAGGAGTTGATTAAGCCATCAGAGCTCCACCATCATCAATAGATCAGTGCCTTATAAAAGGATTTGAGAGAGAGAGAGAGTTCACACCTTTCATCCCTCCAATCATGTGAGGATACAGAATTCATCCCCTCTGGAGGATGCAGTAATAAGGCACCATTTTGAAAGAAAAGAGCAGCGCTCATCAGACACCAAACCTGCCAGTACCTTGATCTTGGATTTCACAGCCTCCAGAACTGTGAGAAATAAATTTTTACTATTTATAAATTACCTAGTCTGGAGTATTTTGTTATAACAGCACAAATACAGTAGGACATGCTAGACCACACTCAGCTTCCAGCAATTCATCAAAATTACCATTAAAGTAAACCTACCATTTTATGGCTCCAGTGGCTTCTATTCTAGGTAAACAGATCTTGGTTCTGACATTCTGAATTCACCTGTCCCTCCAAATTTGGGAGTTGTGTGTTTTCCCTGTGACTTCAATTCTATGATGTGTGCAAGAAAAGTCTTTGTTTAGCTTTCCCATATTGTAAGGACAGGAGTGATGACTTCCAAGCTCTTTATATGATAAAGCTAAAATCGTGAGTCCTCCTTGGGCCACACTTTACAGATTATTTAATATTTTGCAAATCTAAATTACAAAACGTGTTTACATACATCTAAAAGCAGGTTCAGACCCAATAGCAAATCTCCTCTTACCAGAAGGAATGCTATTCCTAATTTAAAACATCTACTAAAATACAAGGTATGTTTCCACCAATAGCTCTGGGAAATCATAAAGATGGATTCTAATATTTTAGCATTATAGAAATGGTAAGCAAAATTACCTATTTTCTAAGCTTCCACTGTAGTGGAACACAATGTCACATTTTTTTTACACGTTGTTGAATTTGTTTCCTTTTTTTTTTTTTTTAATTTAGGATTCTTGAATCTGCATGAGGTAAATCTAACTTTTCCTGTCTTGGAGTAATAATGTTCAGTTTTGAGACCAATAGAGTACCACATAAATTGTTCGAGGAGCTTTGATTTTTGTACGCTAATGATTTTGTATGAACTAGGGCTTACCTATTCCTTAAACATTTGGTAGAATTCACCTATTAAAAAAAAAAACCTACCTTACGTGGTTGTTATCTTGTCAGGTTTTTTTTTTTTTTCCGAAATATTAAGGGGGTACAAATGTTTTAAGTTACATGGACCACTTTTGTAACACTTGAGTCCTGGCTATAGCTTTGCCCATCACACAAATAGTGTTCATAGTACACATTAGTTAGGATTTTCTCCTCCCATCCCTGCTCCCAATTGATTTGCACTAGGAGTTTTACTTCCCTCTGGGCACGAGAGTGCTCATCAGTTAGTTCCAACTTAATAGTGAGTACATGTGGTGTTTGTTTTTCTATTCCTGAGATATTACACTTAGGAAAATTGTCTTCAGTTTCGTGCAGATTGTTGCAAAAGGTATTACATTATCTTTTGTTATGTCTGAGTAGTACTCCGTGGTATACATATACCACATTTTATGAATCTATTCATGAATTGATGGGCACTTGGGATGATTTCATATCTTTGCAATTGTGAATTGTGCTGCCATAAACATTCGAGTGCATGTATCTTTTTGATGAAAAGACTTCTTTTCCTTTGGGTAAATATCCAATAATGGGATTGCTGGATCTAATGGTAGGTCTACTTTTAGTTCTCTGAGGAATCTCCATACTGTTTTCCATAGAGGTTGTACAAATTTGCAGTGCCACCAACAGTGTAGAAGCGTTCCTTTCTCTCTGCATCCATGCCAGCAACTACTGGTTTTGGACGTTTTAATAAAAGCCATTCTAATGATATAAGGTGATATCTCATTGTGGTTTTAATTTGCATTTCCCTAATGATCAGTGACATTGAATGATGTTTGTATGTTTATTGTCCATTTGTCTAACTTCTTTTGAGAAACTTCTGTTCGTGCCTTTTGCCAATTTTAAATAGAGTTGTTTGTTGTTTTCATGCTGATTTGCTTTAGTTGTTTGTAATTTCTGGTTATTAGCCCTTTATCAGATGTATAGCTTCTGAATATTTTCTCCCATTCTGTAGGTTGTCTATTTTCTCTGTTGATTGTTTCCTTAGCTTTGTGGAAGCTTTTCAGTTTAATCAAATCCCATTTATTTATTTTTACTGTGGCCATGATTGCCACTGGAGACTTACTCATAAGTTTTTTGCCTAGGCTGATATCTAGAAGAGTTTTTTCTATATTTTCCTCTAGAATTCTTATGGTTTCATGCCTTAGATCTAAGTCCTTTATCCATCTTGAATTAATTTTTGTGAGTCATAAGAGGTAGGGGTCCTGTTTCGTTTTTTTGCATGTGGCTATCCAATTTTCCCAGCACCATTTATTGAATAGGGCTTCTATTCCCCAGTGTACGTTGTTGTCTGCTTTGTCAAAGGTCAGTTGGCTGTAAGTAGATGGTTTTATATCTGGATTCTCTGGTTTTTTCCATTGGCCTATGTCTCTATTTTTATACCAATACCATGCTGTTTGGTTACTATAGCTTTGTAGTATATTTTGAAGTCTGGTAATGTGATGCCTCCCAATTTGTTCCTTTTGCTTAATTAAGATTGCTTTGTGTATTTTGGCTCATTTCTGGTCCCAAACATACCTTAGAATTATTTTTCTAGATCTTTGAAATATGACATTGGTATTTTGATTGGAATTGCATTGAATCTGTAAATCACTTTGGGTAGTACGGACATTTTAACAATGCTGATTCTACCGATCCATGAGCATGATATATTTTTCGATTTGTTTATACCATCAGTGATTTCTTTCCTCAGAGTTTCATAGTTCTCCTTGTAGAGATATTTTACCTCCTTGGTTAAGTATATTTCTATGTATTTTATTTTCTTTGTAGCTATTTTGAATGGCATTGAGTCTTTGATTTGACTCTTGGTTTGACTGTTATTAGTATAGAGAAATGCTACTGATTTGTGTACATTCATTTTGTAACCTGAGACTTTGCTCAATTTTTTTTATCAATTCCCAGAGACTCTTGGTGGAATCTTTGGGGTTTTCTAAATACAAGACCATATCACCAGCAAATTACGATAGTTTGACCTCCTCTCTCCTGATTTGAATATCCTTAATACTCTTCTCCTTCCTGATTTCTCTGGCTAAGACTCCCAGCCTTATGTTAAATAGAAGTGGTGACAGTGAGTATCCTTGACTTGTTCCAGTTCTTAATGTGAATACTTTCAACTTTTCCCCATTTAGTATGATGTTGGCTGTGGGTGTTTCATATATGGCTTTTATAATTCTGAGATATGTTCCTTCAGCACCTAGATTGTTGAGAGTTTTTATCATGAAAGGGTGCTGGCTTTTGTCAAATGCTTTTTCTACATCTATTGAGATGATCATATGGTCTTTGTTTTTGCCTTTGTGTGGTGAATCACATTTATTGATTTACATATGTTGAACCATCCTTGCATCTCTGGGATAAATTCCACTTATTCCTGGTGGATTATTTTTCTGATGTGCTGTTGAATTTGGTTTGCTAGTATTATATTTTATTAAGGATTTTTGCATCTCCTTTCATAAGGAACTTTGATCTGTAGTTTTCTTTTTTTGTTGTGTCCTTTTCTGGCTTTGGTATCAAGGTGATACTGGCTTCAGAGAATGAGTTAGGGAGGACTCCCTCCTTCTCAATATTATGGAATAATTTCTGTGTTATGGGTACCAGGACTTCTTTGTAGGTCTGACAGAATTCAGCTGTGAATCCATATGGTCCAGGGCTTTATTTTTCCTTGGGAGGTTTTTAAGTACTGTTTCGATCCCACTATTTATTATTTGTCTGTTCAGAAATTCTTTCTTCCTGGTTGAGTCTTGGGAGGTTGAGCATTTCCAGGAACTTGTCCATTCCCTCTATATTCTCTAGTTTATGCGTGTAGAGATTTAGGTAATATTCATGGATAATATTTTGTACTTCTTTGGTATCAGCTGTAATGTCACCTTTTTCATTACTGATTGAGCTTATTTGGGTACTTTCTCTTCTGTTCATGGTTAATCTAGCAAGAGGTTTGTCAATTTTGTGTATCTTTTCAAAGAACCATCTTTTTCTTTTGTTAATCTTTTGTATTGATTTTTGCTTTCTAATTCATTTAGTTCTGCTCTGTCATTTGTTATTTCCTTTCTTCTGCTGGCTTTGGGCTTTGTTCTTCCTTTTATAGTTCCTTGAGGTGTGACATTAGGTTGTTAATTTTTGATCTTTCTATCTTTTCAATATAGGCATTTAACTCTATGAATTTTCCTCTGAGGAATGTTTTTCCTGTGTCCTGTAGATTTTGACAGCTTGTGTCCTCTTTGTCCTTCAGTTCAAAGAAATTTTTGATTTCCATCTTAATTTCACTCTTGACCCAATAATTGTTCCACAGCAGGTTGTTTAATTTCCATGACTTTGTGTAGGTTTGAGTGTTTCCCTTGTATTGATTTCTAGTCTTATTCCACTGTGGTCTGAGAAGGTACAGGTATGATTTTGAGTTTTTTTAATTTGTTGAGACCTGTTTTGTGACCTAAGATATGATCAATCCTGGAGAGTATCCCATGTGCTGCTCAGAAGAATGTGTATTCTATAGTTTGGGTAGAATGTTCTGTAAATATGTTAGGCCCATGTGATTTAGAGTTTGGTTTAAGTCCATTGTTTTCTTATTTATTTTCTGCTTTGATTTGTCAAGCTCTGATTGTGGGTTGTTGAGGTCCCCAACAATTACGATGGTGCTATTTATTTCTTTGCTTACCTCTAGTAAAATTTGCTTTATGTATCTGGGAGCTTCTGTGTTTGGCACATATATATTTAGGATTGTTATGTCTTGTTGTTGAGTTGCTCCCTTTACCATTATATAATGACCCTCTTTGTCTTTCTTTACTTTTGTTGGCTTAAAGTCAATTTTATCTGACATGAGAATGACTATACCGGCTCTCTTTTGATTTCCATTTGTGTGGAATATTTTTTTCCCATTCTTTCCTGTTGAGCCTGTGTTCATCCTTGCGGTTTAGATGTGTTTAGTGGAGACAGAAGATAATTGGGTTTTGTTTTTTCATCCATTCAGCCAGCCTATGTCTTCTGAGGGGAGCACTCAGTCCATTAACATTAATTGATAGCACTGATATGGGGGAGGTTGGTCTTTTCATCCTGTTGAATAGTCCCTTATTGCTAATTTTTTTACTTCTTCTTCTATTGTTTATAAGAATTGTCAGTTTGGGGGATTTTATAGGTGAATTTACACTGGTGAGTATCTGTTTTGCTAATTTTTGTATAGTATTATTCTAAATATTTTATGCAGGGCAGGTCTGGTCATAGCAAATTCCCTCAGTGTTTGCTTGTCTGGAAAAGAATAATTTCTCCATCATTTGTGAAACTTAGTTTTTCAGGATACAAAATTCTAGTCTGGCCACTCTTCTGTTTAAGTTAATTGAAGATGGGGCCCCAATCCCTTCTGGCTTGTAAGGTTTCTGCTGAGAATTCTGCAGTTAGTTTGATGGATTTTCCTTTGTAGGTTATTTGATGCTTCCATCTTACTGCTTGCAGAATTTTCTCCTTCATTTTGACTTTGGTCAGGAAGTTACTGTATCTTTGAGATAACCTATTTGTTATAAATCTTCCCAGTGTTTGATATCCATCTTGAACCTGTATGTCTGAATTTCTGGCAATATCAGGGAAGTCTTCCTCAATAATTTCCTCAAACAGGTTTGCATGCATTTAGCTCTTTCTTCTTCTCCCTAAGGGATACCTATAATTTGAATATTAGTTCACTTCATATAGTCCCATATCTCTCTCAGTGATTGCTTGGACTTTTTTAATACTCTTCTCTGCCTCTCTGAATGACTGGGTTATCTCAAGAGCCTTGTCCTCAAGTTCTGAGATTCTTTCTTCTCCTTGGTTTAGCCTGTCATTAAAGCTTTCAACTGCATTTTGAAATTCCCTGAATGACTCTTTCATTTCTTTAAGTCCAATTATATCCTTTCTTATGTTGTCTAGCTCACTAGGGACTTTTTCATTTTTTCATTGCTTTCCTATTTTTTTGGCTTCTTTTTGTTGGTTTTCAATTGTGTCTTCAATTCTATTCATCTTATTTGCCATCCACATTCTGCATTCCGTTTCTGTCACTTCAGCAATTAGCTTGGTTTCATTAATTTATTCCTACCTTCTCATTCATCGGAAGGAGTATTGTCTCCTAACTTCCAAGCACCTCTCTCTATACTGTAAAGATGCTAACAACTGACAATTCTTAATCACAAAACAAGTATGTTCTTTAGGTCATGGAGTCTCAGACTGCAGCCCTTGCCATACCAGCTAGTATCACCAGCTTCTGTTATGTAGTTATTTGTCTTGATCACCTCCTCTTGTCTGTCTGAGAGAATAATCTCATTTTTTTCTTTGATTTAAACCAGTCTTTTCATGCCAGTGCCACATAGTGATTTGGCATGACTATCTAACTACCTTTACCTCTAGCAATGCTTTAGGTCCAGCCATCTGCACAATGGGTCTAAGAAACATTTCAGTGAAGCATCATGATGGGGCACATTTGGAACTAAAAAAGTCAATTTGGATGTAAATTAGGATCTTGAGTCAACAGACATACTCTAGATTTTCTGGCTTAGTGTCTCAGTATCTATTTTAGTTGAAACAATTCTGATTAAATCAGATGTTCTTTTCCTTTGTGATTTTCATTATAGAGTTAAATGTCTTTTATAGTGAAGCAGAGTATTTCAAAGTATTTTAGAGGGTACAGATTTCTATTCCAGCTAGGCTCTTCTTAAAAGTTACTTTATTAAGTCATAATTTCTCTTGACCTAGAATATAAGCAAAATTCATTTCTATAGGTATAGTATAAAACAA
>NW_012148730.1:3376019-3380454 GCF_000956105.1 Propithecus coquereli
TAAGCTACTTGGAAAAACTTTAATATGATATTTCCCTCAGAGAAACTCTATCAAATGGATGTAAATATTATTTCTATGATTTGTGTCAACCATATTTTTTTGATAAGAAAAAAAATGCCACACATGAAATTGGAAGGAAAAAAGTTAATGTCATATGAACTGCACAGGTATTAACTAATCTAACAGAAGACTCTCTTTCGTATCTTTCATAATGCTTTCTCTGGCATCGCCTAGGGTTTGGGGCCAGGTAGAAACCAAGATTGTACTGAGTTAGTATCAAGCATCCATAGTAGAAAAACTAACTGAGAGACATTAACAGAATTTAAAGATGATTTAGTAGGTGAATAAGAGAGTCTGAGTAACTAAAATATAGGAAGAGAACAGGGGATCTGAAACTGCAAATGATGTAGGGCTTAAGAAATAGAATATGATGTCAAGGGCAGCTTAATCAATTCTGCAAAACTATGTTCTTCTTGCATAGGTTGTTTTTCCTGGACCTCCTTTGCAGGCATTGTGACTTTACCTTAAGGCCTGTTAAAGATATATGCCACCTGGAATCTGCCATACAGTCATACCAGATAGTACCTAAGACTATATCCTCTGTAGTCTGAATAGAAATGTTAAAAGTTACTGGAATCGCTTCGTAAGAGGTACATTTTTTCTCCTTGAAATTTTAGAGATTGACTTTTTTTGGCAAACCAACTGCTTCTTGGACAATTTTGATATCTGTTTTAATTTGAGTGATTTTTCAGTCTAGTTCTCCATAACAGAAGGCCAATTTACATTGAAGGTAGCCTCAAAAGCAGTTTATGTGTTAGAAAGGATTTTTAAAGTCAATGTTTCTACTCGTGTTTTAAATAAAATAATTTATATCTTTTATAGCTTGTCTTTTCACATTGGTATTCATGTCCATTTCTGAAAAGTGCATAATTATTATGTTCATCCTCAAATTTCTAAAATCTGCACGCTTAATCCTGACATTTAATTATTTTATATTCTTTATTATTTCAGGAGAGATGTGTGGATTTGGGCTGTAAAATACCATGTCAACGTTTATACGAAAAATCAGTGAGTGAACTGAGGCTAGAATGCAATAATTTTAGGTCTGCCAAATGTCACTGACGGGAGGCGGGCTTATTTAGAACTTTTGTCTCACTCCACGATGGAAGTGAAGAGTCAAGCGTGCAGATATATAAGGGTAAGTACAGTCAACAATTTTGGTTTTATTTTTGTTTTTCTTTGGCATATTTGTTTTTAAAACAGATATGCATAACCTCTGAGAAATGAAATGTACTATTAACACAGTATGCCACCCAGAGGGGAAAAAATCTTGTCCGAAGTATGTACATTTTCAACAGACACAAGTTCTTACTTCTAAGAAACACCACTGCCCTGACTCTCTTGATATCCAATGCCTATTAAAAATTACTTTTTAATGCTAGGGAAGTTGAATCAGACTGTTAACAAATCCATTTTAATACACCCCACCTTCTAGTTGACTGATGAGAAAAAGAGCCACAAAATATGAGCAATTGCTGTGTTAGGATTCAGAGATGTTAAAAGTTTAAGGTGATTTGGGGGGCAAGGTCCAAATAAAGCATTACAAGGGCCATGGGCCTACACAGTAATAGGAGTAAGCCCAATCCTGGTTCCTCTTACTTTAATACAAGAACACCAACATTTCTTTCTAGAAAAGCCTTTATTGTGTGTTAACTGAGGAAAGACTTGGACTTTTGGTTTGAGTTTTAAAGGAACTATCAAATAATAAGAGATCAGAGCTCAAAGGGCACTTAGAAATAATTTAGTCTGGGGATCTATATGGGAACATGTGATAGTTAATTTCATGTGTCAACCTGGCTAGGCTGTGGTGTCCAGTTATTTGGTCAAACACTAGTCTAGATGTTGCTGTGAAGGTATTTTGTAGATGTGGTAAATTTCTATATTTGGTTGATCCTAAGTAAAGGGGATTACCTTCAATAATGTGGGTAGGCCTCATCCAATCAGTTGAAAGCCTTGAAGTTCTCAGAGAAGAAGGAATTCTAGCTCAAGACTATAACAGAGAAATCCTGCCTGAGTTTGCAACCTCTGACCCGCCCTATGGAATTCATACTCAAGACTATAACATAAACTCTTGTTTTAGCCTACAGACTGCTGGCCTGCCCTACAGATTTTAGACTTACCAGGCCCCACAATCACATTAGCCTATCCCTTTAAAGAAACTAACAAACATCCTATTGGTTCTGTTTCTCTGGAGAACCCTGACTGATAGAGAGCAGATGTGTTTGTATTGGAGACTATCACAGAATTCTAAAATAATTTTTCATTATTAATAGAATAACTTTGGGAAGAGCATATATTCTCCTGTTTTCCTAGGTATCCACCATTTCTCCTGTTGTCCTTACACCTAGTACTTTTGCCCCTGAAAGTATCCGAATAGGAGACTCCTCTCCTAAACTTCCCCCTCAATTTACAGATAAGGAAACAGAAACATACAGTTGTGAAAAGGTCTTGTCCAATTTTCAGAATTTTTACAGAGCTAAGACTAAAGCTTGGATGACCTGGCTTCCAAGGCACTACCCTTCCCAAGACCCATTGCTGCCTCCGTGTCCCTTCCCTTTGCAGCCTTATCAAGAGCTTAACTTCAGCCTTGTTTCCAGCAGCCACCAAAAGTGAATGACTCAAAGTTAAACCAGTTTGAACCTTCTTTGATAAGGCCTTTAATTCAGGCTTAACAGTTCTTGCCACTGTACTTCCTTCTCAGCCAGTATAGAAAAGGACTTTGATGGTAGCCTGCATAGGAAAGGTACTGTGTTTTTCTTCCCACTGCAAATGAGGAAACTGTCTCAGGGCAGGGAGGGGCCAGCCAGGTTCCTCCATAGTCTCAAGAGCCAGACTTGAAATTTCAGAGAGCCAGTAAATAGAAAAAAATGAATCTTCTATCCCAATGAATAGAAAAAAAATATAACTAAGTACCAGAGTCTCAATGTATTTGAAATTCAGTGGAAGGCCAGTCTTGAGTACCATTAAAGAAGGTTTAGTTACAGGACTTTTTAAAAAGTCCTTGTTGCAGGATGAATTAAACTTTATGCTACCCCATTGCAAGAATACAGAGGAAAGCTTTATTGTGAGCTTTCCTGACATTTTGTTGCTGTGTAAGGAATAGAATCAAAGGTGAAAAGTACCTTTCAAATGATGTCTAACCCTCTCATTTGTTAGATGGGAGACTTTACTTAAGGAAGATAAGTGAGTTGTTCATAATGTACAGAAAACTCATAGAGGAACCAGGACTGGAATCCATGCATCCTGCTCATATTTCAGTGCTGTATCACACTACAGATTTTAAATGTTCTGAGACTCATTAAAGCAGCATTAAATATGCAATTTTTATTTGTAAATTCTTTGGGTTTCTCTTTGTCAAGAACACCTTGGGACTGTAAAGACAACCTTAGTTTTATTTTCAAATTTGCATTGAATTGTTTGTTTTTGTTTTTAAAGACAGAGTTCAACCAAAATGCTTAACTCCACTTGAAGAGATGCATACTTTTTTTATTCCAGTGAATAGAAAAGAAAAGCACACAGAAGAAAATAATTCCATTTCATGAAGTTGCACTGTCCTCTTTTCTTCTCAGATTAATGCTATCTGACATGAACATTGCAATTCACCACATCGTGCAGAAAATGTAAAAGGACAACTTTTATGAAAAGCAAACCATAGTTTTAAAAAATATAACTAAAATAAAAAGCAGCCTACAGATGGGTCTTCTGGTCAAACACATGGAAAATGTTTTTTATTTGGCAGCATTTTCCAGAGGCCAAAAGAATTTACATCCAAGGATTCTGCTATTCATATAACTGTGGTTCTTTCTTTTGTTATTCCCTCCTTTATCTCCTTCTTAAATTCTACTCATCTTTTCCAAACTACCCACCCTGCCACTCCACCCTGTGCTAGCTCTCAATTGAAAACAAAAAGCTCAGGACTTGAACCCTCCTTGTCATTGTTTCCATCTCCCATCCCCCTCAACATTTATTTACTAGATCAGAAAATGATGTAGAACTATCTGGATCTATGGGGATTTTCCCAAGGAATATGACAAGTCCTCATATTATCTTTGTGAATACGATTAACCAAAATGTGGGATTCATGTTAGGACACTGAAGTCAATTCATAGCTGGCTGAACAACAATATCCAAAGGGTGTCAATTAAATGAGCAAATGTCAACTTAGAGAGAGATCTCTAGTGGAACACCACAATAATCTGTCCTTACTCCTACTCTGTTTTGTATATTTGAGATGGCCTCACCAGCCTACGAACACTACGAGGCTAGACATTTGATATTCACCACTTCCAGTGTTTGGCATAAATTAGGTAGTCAATAAATGTTTGGTTTCGGATTAATGATTAGGATGAGCATATTGACGCTGTGCTGATCAAAT
>NW_012148730.1:3380504-3381619 GCF_000956105.1 Propithecus coquereli
GTTACTTTATTAAGTCATAATTTCTCTTGACCTAGAATATAAGCAAAATTCATTTCTATAGGTATAGTATAAAACAATTCCAATTCATATTGAACCATTATTATTCATATCCTAAAATCCACCATAAGAGTTTTCTCTAATTTCTCTAAGAGAATTTCTCTAATTCTCTTCTCCTATTCTATGAAGAAGTTAAGAAAAATCAGTTTAGAAGAATAACAAGATGCTCTTATCTCTAGATAGAACTTCTCCCCCAAAAAAGAAAGAAACCATATTATACCAGGAACTTATTAATGCTCATCCTTAGGTTATATCCAGTTGTAGAGAAATACCATTTTTAGTTTGTATATTCTTTCTGTAAAAATATATATATTGTTTCCAAGTTAAAAATACATGTGAACTTCCTAACTACCTACTAATTTCAATTGCTAAGCATTCTTCTAGAAGTTTAGAGATGTATTTCTTCAATATAGTTATAATCCAATACTGATATTTGAATACTTCATCCAGCTATCAAGATGTCACCTCATTATAGTGTCAGA
Organism: Propithecus coquereli; assembly: GCF_000956105.1. NCBI lineage: Eukaryota > Metazoa > Chordata > Mammalia > Primates > Indriidae > Propithecus > Propithecus coquereli. The sequence goes on from NW_012148730.1 coordinate 3,381,044, forward strand.
AGCATCTAGATCCTACCTCCCTCTACTTCTTTTTTTGGGGGGAGGGGGCATATGGCAAAAAAAAAAAATTCTATGCCCTCAGAGTTACTACATGCCTGTGTTTGTTGGGGAAGTTTCTGGGTAACTCATTTTATCCTGGTGTAATTTTTAATAGTGCTCCTCACTCTCAAAAGTGTCTTGGTTTGGAGGATAAATTATATGCTCACTCTAAGAATGAAAGAAACTTGGATAGTCCCATATAGCATAAAATTATCTGTGGTTCCTAATTTATTTTCTTCTATCTCTAGGCACTTTAAGGTCCCAGTAATTAAAATATCTAGTTGTCAATTATTACTGTGTTTTTCTGTCTCACTTAGTATTAATTAAAGTGAAATCAGATTAAAATACTTAAATATTTCTTCCAAGTTTTTATCTTGACTTATGTAATGTTCAATGGAGAAGGAGCATTATGACCAATAAGAGGGTAGTTTCTAAATGGTTATTTCATTTATTGAATTTCTCAAGGAGAAATAAGCTACTTGGAAAAACTTTAATATGATATTTCCCTCAGAGAAACTCTATCAAATGGATGTAAAT
>NW_012148730.1:3391259-3393257 GCF_000956105.1 Propithecus coquereli
GTAAGAGATTAATAACTAATAATAAAATAGAACAATTATAATATACTGTAATAAAACTTATAAGAATGTGCTCTCTCTCGTTTGCTCACTCTCTCTAAATATCTTATTGCACCGTACCACAGGTCACTGAAACCACAGAAAGCAAAACCATGGATGAGGGGGCTACTGTAAATATCACCCCCAATTGACTATGGTTCAACTTAAATTTTTCAATTTTACAATGGTATGGAAGTGGTACATTCAGTACACTCCTTGACTTACAATGGGGTTACATGTGGATAAACCCATTGTAAGTTGAAAATGTCATAAGTTGAAAAATGCATGTTCAGACTTATATTTTCAACTTATGATGGGTTTATCAGGATATAACCCCATGGTAAGTTGAGAGCATCTATACTCAGTTCTGAATACCCGTTGAGAAAATGCAACACTTTGACAGAGGAGAAAGAAGGATGATTGGAAGACTTGAAATTATATCATTTTAGGAAAAGATGAGACAACCCCAGATGATTTGCATGGGGGAGAAAAAGACTCATGTTGGACATGATGTCTGACTTTAGATATTTGGAAGTATTCATTATACTTATTCTATTGGCTTCAGGAATCTAACCTAGAATTAATAAAACAGGTGGTACAAAGATGCAAATCAAGGCTGAAGATATCAAAGAAAGCTTGGCCAGTTATAGTTTTAAAATTTTGAAATGACTACCCTGGAATTACATCATTAAGATTGTTTTTGCAGGTAATTACTTACATCATCAACCTTAGTATTTAAGTCATTTAGGTTATTTAGAACGAAACTATGGAACCACAATAAGAATATTCTACTGAGGGTTGAGACTTTGAATTTCCATCTTAGGCTTGGTATTAACATTTTTCTCTCTGCAAATTCTCTCCACCCATAATGGCCTCTATGACTGTGTTTATTTCCTGATTCTCTTTTAAAATGAAGTATTATGAACTATAAATTGTTTTTGCTTCGAGACTGAATTTCTGAAATTTTCAGCCATCAGAACACAAGAGCTGACAAGAAACTAAAATATTTGTCATCAAACCCATGACGCAATGTTCCATATCTATTGGTGTCAAATAACTATAGACATAATTACTTGGTATCTTAACCAAAATGCAACAGAAACAGTAAATTAGATATGTGGCAAAAGAAGGGATGCATTATAGGCACATTGACCTCGGTGAGACCAGAGAGTGGACAATCCTGAGAGAAAGGATAACCATAAATAGGCTAAAGCATAAAGAATCTGGCTTTGCTTACCCTTTGGGCAAACAACCCTACAACCTCAGCAGCATCTGGGGTCATCATTCTTTTCAACAAAAAATGGCCATTATTTATAATAATCAGAAATTACCAAAAATAATAGTCCTATTGAATTATATAACGGGCATTTTCTTTAGGGAGTTAAAAGAATGTTTTATTCATTTTAGAAAATTTTTCTCCAACAGTTTAAATTTTAAAAGTCAGGCAAATAAACAAACATCACTTACATGGAAAGTCATTTATATGATGGGTCCTCATGACTAAAGATGTCAGATAAGCTTTCCTATACTTGATCCTTTACTTCACTCTTCAATATTGTTTGATTTGGATTTATAATTAGCAATATTAATTCAGTCTAGGAAATTAGCCTTACTCTACTCCCTACCCTAAGGATTGACTGATTACTGATTAATGTGATTGAGTAGGGGTTGGTAAGAAAGGAATAACCTTATACTTCAATATTAGCTTCAAAATATCCCTAGACATGAGGCATTAGAACTACATACCAAGTGAATAAAATGGTTATTCTCTAGCTGAACTATCCATGGGGTGTTTATTTTGCCCCTGAACCATGTTATTAAATGGTCTTTAAAAATTATTGTTGCCTTTCCAATATTTAACCATTTAATTAGTAGCAGATTACATCATATTTGGGCATTACTTGATTTAACTAATAATCACCCAGAAAAATAGCTTGTAAAGCAAATTTCTGTAAAAATAAA
>NW_012148730.1:3394429-3397064 GCF_000956105.1 Propithecus coquereli
TTGCATTATTCTACTACTTCCCAAGTTCTTGCTAAATGTATATATGTTAGCGGAAGAGAATTTTAAACTCATCCCGATTTGAAATTTCATCAATTGTGAGGAGGCTAAGGGGAACAGGAGAAAGTAACTTGAAGCCTATTGTGAAGAACATTGGAAATAATCTTCAAAATCTTCAGTAGCCTAATGGATGAAATATTCACTAGTGATGAAAGGAAAAGATAATGTGGGAGTTTGCCTTGTGAGTTACCCATGTCTTCTCACAAATGAAAATAAACCCTTTGAGCAGATGTCCTCAATTAAATATTCTAAGTAGATTCCTTCTCCCCAAAAGTCCAAGTACAAAAAGTCACATTTAAGTAGAGACTAAAATGTTAAACCACACACTGGCACTGATCTATTATAACTCAACTTTTCATGGTCACATACATATTCCAAAAATTAAGGATTATATATGGTATTGTGCATTTATATAGAGACAATCTGAACTGTAAATATGAATGTATGATTCATTTGTGTGTAGAAATTCAGCTGGTCATGTCAGCTATTTTGATAGCTATTGAGGTTGAGACAACTCCTGGTAAGCAAGTTCCACGTTAATGGAAACCATGTTAACTCTTTTTAAGTTGCATTATCACGGTAAGTACAGAAGATCCTCAGGGAGGGGAGGCATTTGAAATGTGGTTAAGTCTAATCATCAATCCTCTGAATCTACTAGTCTGAGACAGCACTGTAGGATGGGTTTTGGATAGACAGTTCCTCTCTGTGAAACATTCTTTTAAGATTAACACTATAATCACAAATATTCCTAGCTTCTCATAATAACCCTTTGTAGATTTAAAACCCATTTTAAAAAGTATGCCTTGCGTGAGATTAGCACATTCATGCTCCTTTAGGAAAGAGACCATGTCTTATCTGTCTTTATAGGCACTGCTCCTAGTAGAGTAGTACACTGCAGGAGCTCAATTAAGAACTACTGAATGAAAAACTTAATGGTTTTTCAATCTTTTTAGACTTTACCATTTCTCAAAATATAACAATTTATATTAATAACCTTGTAATAGTGTTTCCTTTAATTCATCTTAAAACTGTTTCTTGTTTCAGAGGCTACCTCCTATCATTCTGAGATTTTGTGAATGCATCTGTGGTCATCCAAGTTATTTATCTGTTCAACAACCATTTGTCTAGCCCCTCCTATATACAAGGGACAGTGGAGGATATAACCATAAAAAAGTCAGGTCCCTTCCATTGTAAGGGAGGAGGATAGGGCAGTAGAAAGTCATATGTGCTCTAATAAATACAGAAAAGGAGAGAAACATAATGCTGCTTTGAAGATTTATTAAGTAGGGGACTATCCTGCGTATAATTCCAAAGTAGAACTTTCTTTTGCTTAGAAGGTGTCCCTTTAAATTCTTGTACTGATTTGGTTTGCATGGACTGGTTTGTCATCTTTTAATCCTTTTGTAAAACTATTTCTTTTTTACAGTTACTCATTATTTTAGGTAACACTTGGACTGCTCAGAGACTGCTTTATTCAATGGTTACTGCATAATGTGATACCAAGTACTAATGTGTTAAATGCTCTTTAAGAAAAACTTGTCTCCCTAAGGTTTTCCATAAAACACTTTGTACCATTCATATCACTTATAAAATCATTTTTGTAATTCCAAAGTTAATCTAAAAAAGACCTTATGTATGTACTGTACACAGTTACTATTCGAGCCAACAGATGAATTCCTAATCAAACTTGCTTCTTCAGAACAGAACTATCTTTCACATCACTTTAATTTTGTTTTAAAATAAGTTATAGAGGGACAGGCCAAGCATGTACAAGTCATTGGCCAACTTGCTATTTCTCAGCTAATGGGAAATGTCTCCTGTGTTTCCATTTATTATGAAAAGAAAGGGTGAGTACGAACAATCATTAGTCAATCCTATAGAGGGAATCAAACCTCACTAGAACTGAATGACAACACTGTAGTCCATTTCTTTCCTGAAATCCATTAACCTCTCTTTCATATGAAACCTCTCACAGAATTTATTTTGATCTGAATTCCCTTTTTTCATTATAATTTACTGTACCACATACTGTATTAAATGTATTCTGCACACATGAAAAAGGTGGTCCAGAAATTAAATATCTATTCTGTCTTATGGTAATATAATATCTCTCTGAAAAATAGAGGTCGTTGATGACAGAAATCTGAGATTCAAGAAGATAGTTGTCTAGAAAATGAATAAAGACTTGGAGTCTCATTCATAAAAGAAAAAATATTATCTTATTTCAAAGATGATTGAAAGGAAATTACCAAGTCTCGCATGATAAACATTTAATTCACTATACTTTCCCTCCTATCTTCCTTTCATGCATATTAAGCCAATTAGTCCTTTGTTATTGTAAGAAAAATTTCTTGTGGATTGATGAAGAAATATGGTCTTTACAGGTATCCATTAGTTTCTTCCTATAATAACACAATCAAAATATATTTTTTAGTTCAAATTCTAGGGTAGAACTCTTAATACACCAGAGTTAATGCCTGCAGCATAACTGCTCTGAAACTATTCTTCCTTATTTTTCACTATGCTAAGTTTGACATCTTATGGGAAAATATATCTATGGAATACCACAGCAGTCATT
>NW_012148730.1:3399114-3402890 GCF_000956105.1 Propithecus coquereli
ATTAAAGTTATGTCATTATTTTTAAAGTAAATTTGCTTATATAAATAGGCTTAGAATAAAATCATGGCTGTTGTAACAAAAATGTTTTCATCTTCGATACTGATGTGACAGTTTAATGATATACAAAAGTAAACCAGGAGTCAGTAAACTCTTACAAATTTTTCACATGTGACCTACAGGAAGAAATACATTTTATATCATGACCCAACGCACGCATATGTTTTTCATTTATACAACTGAAAGGAAAATTTTATGAAAATATTTACCCTATCACGTGTGATACACTGTGGTATTTTATATTCTGTTTTATCATCTTTAAAAAATAGTATCTGCCATGATCTATGAAATTGATTTTTTAGCCCACTAATGGGTTGCGATCCATAGTTTGCAAAATATTATTTAGACAATGATGCTTTAAACAGCCATGCCTACTTCTTTTTACTTTCTAAGCATAATTAGATTATTGAATTATTAACTTTAACTAAAAGAAAACAACAAAACCACCTAAAACCCCCACTCTAGAAGATTGTAATCAAGATCTACTCATCTTGACTAAGAAGACAAGCAGTATTAGCTCCCTCAAGCAATTTTTCTTCTCATTCAACCACAAGTCAGGGAGGATCCCGGGTCTTTCTTCAACTTGTCTGGAAGGTAATAAAACTTTTGCTGCTTATACTTTGTGTCAACATGTAATCTTTTTTCTCTAGGTGGATTTAGGGGGTACATGTGCTTTTTTTGTTACATGGATAAAATACATAGTGGAGAAGTCTAGGTTTTTAATTTATCCATCATCTGAATAGTGTACATTATACACAATAGGTAACTTTTCATCCTACACCACCCTTCCATACCCATGGCTTAGGGCCCTCTTGTTTTTTTCTTGTTTGTAGGGTTACTTCACTTATATTATTGGCCTCCAGTTCTATCCAAGTTTCTGCAAAAGCCATTATTTCATTCTTTTTAATGGCTGATTAGTATTCCGCGGTATATATTTGCCACGTTTTCTTTATCTACTCATCAGTTGGTGCGCACTTAGGTTGGTTCCCTATCTTTGCGATTGTGAATTGTGCTGCAATAAACATAAGGGTTCAGGTGTCTTTTTTATAAAATGACTTCGTTTCCTTGGGGTAGACACCTACTAGTGGGATTGCTGGATTGAATGGTAGATCTACTTTTAGTTCTTTGAGAAATCTCCAAGCTGTTTTCCACAGAGTTTGTACTAATTTACATTCCTACTAATAGTATATAAGTGTTGCCTTTTTATCACATCCACACCAACATCTGTTGATTTTTGACTTTTTAATAACTACCATTCTGACAGGAGTAAGGAGGTATTTCATTGTGGTTTTAATTTGCATTTCTCTGATGATTAGTGATGTTGAGCATTTTTTCGTATGTTTGTTGGCCATTTGTACATCTTCTTTTGAAAAATGTCTATTCATGCTTCTTGCCTACTTTTTAATGGGGTTATTTGCTTTTGTTGTTGTTGCTGATTTCTTTGAGTTCCTTGTAGATTCTGGATATTAGTCCTCTGCTGGATATATAGTTTGTGAATATTTTCTCTTATTCTGTAGGTTGTCTATTTACTCTGTTTATTTCTTTTGCTGTATAGAAACTTTTTAGTTTCATTAAGTCCCATTATTTATTTTTGTTTTTGTTGTATTTGCTGTCGGTGTCTTAGTCATGAATTCTTTGCCTAAGCCAATGTCCGGAAGAGATTTTCCTAAGTCCTCTTCTAGAATTTTTATGGAGTCATGTCTTACATTTAAGTCTTTAATCCATCTTAAGTTAGTTTTTCTGTAGTGTGAGAGACAGGTATCCAATTTCATTCTTCTGCATGTGGCTCTCCAATTTACCCAGTATCATATATTGAATAGAGCATCCTTTACCCAGTGTATGCTTTTGTCTGCTTTGTCTAAGCTCAGTTGGTTATAGGGGTATGGTTTTATTTCTGGGTTCTCTATCCTGTTACATTGATCTGTGTGTCTACCTTTATAGCAGTACCATGCTGTTTTGGTTACTATAGCCTTGTAGTGTAATTTGAAGTTGGGTAATGTGATGCCTCCAGATTTTTTTTCTTCTTCTTAAGATGCTTTGGTTATTTAGGCTCCTTTTTGGTTCCATGTGAATTTTAGGATTTTTTTTTTCTAATTCTGCAAAAAATGATGTTGATATTTTGATAAGAATTGCATAGAATCTGTAAATCACTTTGGGCAGTATAGACATTTTAACAATATTGATTCTCCCAGTCCATAAGCATGGGATGTTTTTCCATTTATTTGTGTCATCAGTGATTACTTTCATCAGTGTTTTGTGGTATTCCTTGTGGAGACATTAAATCTCCTCCATTAAGTATATTCCTAGGTATTTTTTTGCAACTATTGCAAATGGTATTGAGTTCTTGATTTGATTCTTAGCTTGGCTGTTATTAGTGTATACAAATGCTACTGATTTTTGTACATTAATTTTGTGACCTTAGATTTTACTGAATTCATTTATTAATTCCAGGAGTCTTTTGGAGAAATCTTTAGGATTTTCTAGATATAAAATCTTATCATCAGCAAACATGGATAGTTTGAGCTCCTCTTTTCCTATTTGGATGCCCTTTGTTTCTTTCTCCTGCATGATCGCTCTGGCTAGGACTTCCAGTACTATGTTGAATAGAAGTGCTAAAAGTGGACATTCTTGTCTTGTTCTAGATCTGAGGGTAAATGCTTTTAACTTTTCCCCACTCAGTATAACGTTGGCTGTGGGTTTGTCATATAAGGCTTTTATTACTTAAAAGTATGTTCCTTCTGTGCCTAGTTTATTAAGAGTTTCTATCAAGAAGGGGTGCTGGAGTTTATCTGCATCTATTGAGATGGTCATATGGTTTTTGTTTTTGATTCTTTTTATGTGGTGAATCACATTTATTGATGTGTACGTTAAACCATCCTTGCATCCTTGGGATGAAACACAGTTGATCATGGTGAATTATTTTTTCAATGTGCTGTTGGATTCAATTTCCTAGTATTTTGTTGAGGAGTTTTGCATCTATGTTTGTGAAGGATATTGGTCTGTAATTTACTTTTTTGTGTGTGACCTTTCCCGGTGTAGGGATTAGCGTGATACTGGCTTCACGAACTGAGTTAAGGAGGATTCCTTCCTTCGCAATGTTTTGAAACAGTTTCAGTAGGATAGGTACAAGTTCTTTTTAACTCAGGTAGAATTCAGCTATGAATCTGTCTGTTTTTAGGCTTTTTGTTGTCTTGGGAGTTTCTCTACGACTGATTCACTATCATTACTCAATATTGATCTGTTCAGATTTGTATTTCTTCCTGATTCAAGCTTGGGAGGTTGTGTGTTTCAAAAATTTATCCATTTCCTCTACATTTTCCAGTTTGTGTACATAGAGGTGTTCAAAACAGTCTCAGATGATCTTAATGTATTTCTGTGGTATCAACTGTAATGTCTCCTTTTTCATTTCTGATTGAGTTCATTTGAATGCTCTCTCCTCTTGGTTAATCTAGTCAGTGGTCTTTGTTTTGTTTATCTTTTCAAAGAATCAACTTTTCATATCATTGATCTTTTGTATTATTTTGGGGGGTCAATTTTGTTTAGTTCTGCTCGATCTTTGTTATTTCTTATCTTCTCCTAGCTTTGAGTTTGGTTTGGTCTTGTTTTTCAAGTTCCCAGAGGTGTGACATTAGGTTATTAGTTTATGATCTTTCTTTCTTTTTGATGTAGGCATTTTTTGGTATAAATTGCCATCTTTGCATTGATTTTTTCTCTGTATC
>NW_012148730.1:3404780-3407133 GCF_000956105.1 Propithecus coquereli
TTTCCGCTGAAAAGTCTGCTATTAGTCTGATGGGTTTTCTTTTGTCAGTTATTTAATGCTTTTATCTCACAGCTTGTAGGATTTTCTCCTTCACTTTGACTTTGGCCAGTCTGATGACTGTGTTGGTATGTCCTATTTGCAATAAATCTTCCAGTAGTTCATTGACCTTGTTGTATCTGGATGTCTACATCTCTAGCAAAATCAGAGAAGTATTCCTCTATTATTCCGTCAAATTGATTTTCCACGCTTTTTGCTTTTTCTTCTCTCTCAGGAATAACTATGATTCTTATGTTTGTGCATTTCACATAATCCCACATTTCTTAGAAACTTTCTTGATTTCTCTTCATTATTTTTTCTTCATTTTTGACTGACTGAGTTAATTCAAAAGCCTTATCTTCAAGCTCTGAAATTCTTTCATCTGCTTGGTCTAGTCTGTTGTTAAAACTTCCCACTGTATTTTGAAATACCCTAAATGACTCTTTCATTTATAGTAGGTCTCTTACTATTCACTATCTCTTTAGTAAATTTTTTATTCATGTCTTGAATTTTTTTTATTGGTTTCTTCGTGTTGGTTTTTGATTTTCTCATCAATCCCATTGAGCTTACTTGCAATCTACATCATGAATTCCATATCTGGCATTTCAAAAGTTTCCTTTTGGTTGAAGTTCCTTGCTCAAGAGCCAGTGTGATCCTTTTGGGGTATCAACGGAGCCTGGTTTTTCACATTGTCAGTGTTCTTATGCTGGCTCCTTCTCATCTGGAATCTTCTCTCAGCTCAAAAACTGATAGCTTTGTGGTACACCTGTTCTTCTTTGCTGGGAACTCTGTTGCTCAGTGTAGAGAAGGAGAGGTACACTGCTTTTCAGCTCATGTTGGTAGGTACCCACTGTGGCATTGCCAGCAATTTGAGTCAGTTGGAACTCAGACCCCTAGGAGGGTGTCCAGGTGCCAGTGGTGGTGGTGGTGGACTAGGCTAGGTAATCCCCAGTTCCCAGGCCCCTGGATGGCATGCCTGAGTCTTTCTCTAGAAGAAAGCTCAGATAGGAAGGGGTAGATGCACTGTGAAGCTGTAACACTGCTTTCCTGTGTCTCCCCATTCCCCTGTGGTTGTCACACGCCACACAGGTGCTGGGGGAGGTTTGTGTGGAGGGGTGGCTGGTCCCCAGGCCACTGCTGAAAGCTCTGGTGGGGGAAGTACAGGTCCCTCTCCACAGTGGCAGTGGAGGCAGGTGGCTGTGGGTATTTGCTGGTAGTGGGTCCCACATCAGCAACAGCAGGACTGCCCCCCTCCATGGTGTCAGTGGGGGTGGGTGGCTGTGGGTGTTTACTCCTGCTTGGGTCCCTCAGCAGCAGCAGTAGCAACAGCAGTATGGCAGCACTTGATCTGGCGGTGTGTAAGAATGCCCAGCCTCACCATTCCCTCTCGGGTCCAGTAGTAGCAATGGGGAGGCAGCAGCAGTGCAGCTGGCCCCTGGGCAGACACAGCACTTTGGGGCTGGGCTCTCAGAATGGCACCAGCTGCAGCACTCAGGGCTCAGAAGCTCATGGGACCCACCTGTTCCCTTCCCAGAGCAATGCCCCTGTGCAGTCTCCAGGCCACTCCGCATGTCAGTCTGGAGGCACATGGGGGTGGAGGGCCCCTCTTTGTAGCTCAGATTGCAAAGTCTGCAGGGGGAGTGTGGGGCCTCAGGTGTCTCTCACCTGCCCCTTCCCCATGTGTGCATGTCTCTCCTGGCTACCACACACTGAGCCAAGCTGGTTTCCCTACTTCTCTCTCTCTTGCTTTTGATGACTACTATTGCTTCTCGGTTGAATCCCAGTGCTCTCTTCCAGATAATACATCCAAAGGTAGATATCTACTTGCGTCCTTTGATGCTCTCCATGGGAGCAGCATGTGCCAGCTGCTTCTAGTCCACCATCTTGGCCCATCCCCGCAATACACAATCTTAACAAAGTTCCCAACTTCTATCCTGGTGGAAGTGAAAGTTACAAAATAGGCGAGGATGGCAGTGCTAGAACAAAATTTGACAAAAATATGCCAGAAACCATCCTACCAAATGGCAGTAAACACAGTGGCTCCTATACATTCTCGGTCTATTAGCATCACCAGTAGACCGTAAATATTAGTTAGCTGCTGTTCTGAAGAAATTATAGACATAAGCATGAGTCAATATGCTTAGCCTATGTTTATCTTAATCTTTTGGTGGATTTTCGATAAATTCTTTCTTTTAAAATTTTCATGAAAACAGAACAAAAACTAGTTGATATTAAAAGTTTTTGATTAAACTTTTCAAATAGCACATGCTGCAAAATAAATGGTGTCTGATTCAGTCTAAGACTTTTTTCCAACTAT
>NW_012148730.1:3407532-3412961 GCF_000956105.1 Propithecus coquereli
TCTTAGTCCATTTTCTCTTGCTATAACAAAGTATCACAGACTGAGTAAATTACAAACAACAGACACTTATTTGCCTCATAGTTCTGGAGACTGGAACATCTAAGAGGATAGTAGCAGCTTCTGGTAAGGGCTTTTGTATTGCATCATAATATGATGGAAAATCCAAAGGACAAGTGAGCACATGCAAAAGAGAATGCAAGAGGAAGCTGATTTCACTTTTATGACAACCTGCTCTTGTGGGAACTAACTCCCACAATAACTGCATTATTGTATTCATGAGGGCAGAGTCTCCTAAAAACTCTACCTCCTAACACCGTTACATTGGCAATCAAGTTTCCAGCACATAAAATTTGAGGGACACATTCAAACCATAGCAAGAGTAATAATGCCATATTGGCTTTTAGCATATAATATTTAATGAAAGTCTTACATGTACCATGAGAGTCACACACTTAAACCCTGTAAATACAAATAAGAAAACACAAAAAGGTTTTTTGGAAGACAATGATTTTTATTACACTGAAATCTGTATACCTTTTCTCATGTGAAAGATTACTTTTTAATTATATGAGAAGACAAATAAATGAACCTCCATTTCATAAACAGTAAATGTTCATAAGTGCAATACAAACAAATATTATCAGTCTCAGTCTTTCTCTAGATTTGTTTTAAAAAGTAAAGGCAGACAAACTGAGGCTTAACTGTATGAATTTCCTCAAATCTTATTTGGCCTTGGGCTTTTGTCTCTTATACCACATTGTCTTTCTGTAGCAAAGTATATACATAAGGCAAAGAGAGTCATTAGACTCTTAGTCACACAAACCTGACAAAAGTCCCAAAGAACCCTACACAGAACAAGAGAATGGTTATATAAATCATTTATATAAATAAATGTCTACCTTTGTTTCCTATTCCAGGAAACACTGCATTGTTGACTGAGGTTCCAGATAAAGAAAAGAAGGCGAAAAATTACTTACCACATGACAATATCTATCACTCCTCTTATAAAGAGAATTACCAACTCATTTAATGAAGATGATCTAGTTTTATTTGTTAGGGAATAAGGACTCATTATTTCTACTCATGAGATATGGCACCTTCTGGTGTTGGCAGCTGCCAGATTATATCAGCACCTGCCAATAGTGGTTAGTGAATTGGAGAAAAATTGACAATTTTATGAACATCTGTGATTACTATCACTTGTCCTAAGACATATACTCCAAACTTCCTCAAATTTATGGCAAACCAATCTAAAATGCAGGTAGTGCCTTGCTTATTGTCATTCTGACTTTCTAAATCTCACTGTTCCTATATGCTTAGATGTTCTTTTCTTAGCTCCAGGGGGCATGTTTTTTTAAAATATGCTTCATTTTAGAATAATTTTTTTAAAAAGAACAAATCTTTAATTTTCTTATTTAAGCTAATTCTATATGAGAATTAAAAAATTGTTTTAACTAAAGAAAATACATACTTCAATGCCTTAATGCCATGGTACTACATACATCCAATTTCACTGCATCACTTCTTTAAGATAAGATGCCTATTTTTCAGCTAATGAATTGATTGGCTTTTTAAATTCTTTTTTTTTCACTTTTTTTTTTTAGATTTACAGAATTGTAACGAAGATAATTCAGAGAGTTCCTATATAACCTACACTCAGATTCCCCTATCACTAACATTTTAAGTTGGAATGGTACATTTGTTACAATTCATGAATCAATATTGAACATTTGTATTAATTAAAATCCAACCTTTATTTTGATTCCCTTAGTTTTCACCTAATGTCCTTTTTATATTCAAGGATCCCATCAAGGATATAACATTACATTTAGTTATCATGTTTCCTTAAGCTCCTCTTTGCTGTGACAGTGTCTCAGATTTTCCTTGTTTTTGATGACTTGATAGTTTTAAGAAGTAGTTGTCAGATATTTCGCATTATATTCATCAATTGGGATTTTTCTTTTTTTTTTTTTTTTTTTTTTTTTGAGACAGAAGTCTCTCTTTGTTGCCCGGGCTAGAGTGAGTGCTGTGGCGTCAGCTTAGCTCATAGCAACCTCAAACTCCTGGGCTCAAGCGATCCTTCTGCCTCAGCCTCCCGAGTAGCTGGGACTACAGGCATGCACCACCATGCCCGGCTAATTTTTTCTATATATACCTATTTTTAGTTGTCCAGATCATTTCTTTCTATTTTTTAGTAGAGACGGGGTCTTGCTCTTGCTCAGGCTGGTCTCCGACTCCTGACCTTGAGCGATCCACCCACCTCGGCCTCCCAAAGTGCTAGGATTACAGGCGTGAGCCACCGCGCCTGGCCACCTTTGATGTATTGATTTTCTATTTTATGGATATATATACCATAGTAGAATTGATGGATCATATGGTAGTTCTATTTTTAGTTTTCTGAGGAACCTCCATAGAGTTTTCCATAGTGGCTGTAGTAATTTACACTCCCACCAACAGCATATCAGAGTTTCTCTTTCTCCACATCCTGAACAGCGTTCATTATTCCCTTTTTGATGAAAGCCATTTTACCTGAGTGAAATGATATCTCATTGTGATTTTGATTTGCATTTCTCTGATGATTAGTGATATTGAACTTTTTTTGTATACCTATTGGTCATTTTTGTCTCTTCGAGAAATGTATATTCAGATTTCTTTGTCTATTTAATTGGATTATTTAGTTTTTGCTGTTGTGTTGTTCCAGTGACTTATATATTCTGAATATTAACCCCTTGTCAGATGAATAGTTTGCAAATATTTTCTCCCATTCTGTGGGTATCTCTTTACTTTCTTGATTGTTTCCCTTGGCTGTGCAGAAGCTACTTAGCTTGATGTGATCCCATTTGTCTATTTTTGTTTGGTTGCCTGTGTTTTTGAGGTCTTACCCAAGAAATATTTGCCCAGACCAAAGTCTTGGAGTAATGTTTTTTCTAGCAGTTTCATAGGTTCAGGTCTTAGATTTAAGTCTTTAATCCATTTTGATTTGGTTTTTGTATCTGATCAAAGATAGGCATTTAATTTTATTCTTCTACATATGGATATGTAGTTTTCCCAGTACCATTTATTGAAGAGACTGTCCATTCCCCATGGTATGTTCTTGATGCATTTGTAGAAAATGAGTTAGCTGTAAATGTGTGAATTTATATCTGAGTTCTCTATTCTGTTCCATTGGTCTATGTGTCTGTTTTTAGTCCCCTACCATGATGATTTGGTTACTATAGCTTTACATTTTGAAGTCAGGTAATGTGGTGCCTCCAGCTTTGTTCTTTTGGTAAGGATTGCTCTAGCTACTAAAGATCTTTAATGGTTACATATGAATTTTAGAATCGTCTTTTTCTATTTTTGTGAAAAATGTCATTGATATATTGACAGAGATTGCATTGAATCTGTAAATTGCTTTGGGTAGTATTGTCATTTTACCTATATTAATTCTACTGATCCATGAGCTTGAAATATCTTTCCATTTTTTGTGTCCTATTTTTTTATCAGTATTTTATAGTTTTCCTTGTATAGATCTTTCATATCTTTGATTAATTGATTTCTCTGTATTTTATTTGCAGCTATTATAAATGAGATTGATTTCTTTTTCAGATTGTTCACCGTTGATGTATATAAATGCTACTGATTGTTGTATTAATTTTGTTTCCTGCAACTTTACTAAGTTCATTTGTCAGTTCTAACAGTTTTTTGGTGGAGTCTTAGGTTTTTCTAAGTATAAGATCATGTCATCTCCAAACAAAGCTCATTTGACTTCCTCTTTTCCATTTTCAGTGTGTAACTGATGTGTTTTTCTTATATTCTTTTCTCTTTCTCTCTCTGTCTCTCTCTTGATTTCTTTTTTCTTTTTTCTTTTTGAGAACTTCTTCATTTTCAGGCACAAAATATGTTCTAGGATCATCTTATGTATTTCCTACCTCAATCCTAGAATCACCCATTTCTCCAAGAAGCCTTGTTCCTTTTATTAGGAAATGGTCTTGGAAACCAACATCTGTGTGTGCTCATTGCCACTGGGGTGTTGTTAGTTATAGCCTCCCTCACCTGACAGAGCAAGAAAATATATGTATATATACTAATTATATTGTGGATAATATGCATATCTACACATATTTGTGTATGTATCTATTTGTAACTATCTTAAGCTACTGATATCTCCATCATCATACTGATATCTCCAACTCTAATTAATCCATTACCACTTGGATCATTTTAGACCCCTTCCTTGCTTAGCTGCAAACTCCCACTCAAACAGTAAAAAACCCAACTCTCACCATCTACCATGCATTTACTTAATTGTTCAATTCCACTTTACATGTATTGGAGTATTAGATTGATAACCCATATTCTGGTGGGGAACCTCTTTATCAACTACAGTTCAGTATTTATGCATAGTAGTTTTGCCTTTAATCTTAACAGATTGCACTCATTTCCAAAGTTACTTAGGTCAGCAACTGATTCCCCCCACAATCTTCAGTGAGATTTTAACATATATTTATAATATATATAGATTCTTTTGCCACATTCTGCATTCTGTCCTGGAATGCATATAATTAAGGATTATTCTTTGTGCTGTAAAGTTCTATTGGTTTTGACAAATGTTTAATGTCATGTATTCACCAGTCCAATATCATACAAAATAGTTTCCTTGGCCTAAACAACTCTTCTGTTCTTCAGCTAACCAACTCCCACCCCCAAAACCAAAACAACCATGGATTTGCTTACCATCTCTATAGTTTTATCTTTTTCAGAATGTCATAAAATGCAATCATACAGTAAGTAGCTTTTTCAAACTGGCTTCTTTCATTTAGCAATATTCATTTAAAATTGATTCATATTGTTCATGACTTGATATGTCATGATTTTCTCTTGCTGAAAATATTTCAATATATGGGTGCATACCAGAGTTTCCTGTCCATTCACCTACTGAAAGACTTCTTTATTGCTTTCAGGTTTGGGTGATTATAAATAAAGTTATGAATAAGCATTTGTGTATAGGTTTTTTTGTGGAGATAAGTTTTCAAATAAATTTGGTAAATATCTATGAGTATGATTGCTGGATCATATGGTAAGATTATGCTTAGTTTTAGAAGAAACTATCAAATTTCTTCCAAAATAGCTTTACCATCTTTCATTCTCGGCAACAATGCAAGACAGTTCTTGTTGTTCTGAATCCTTGCCAGCAGTTGATACTGTCAGTTTTTGGATTTGAACTTTTCTAATAGGTTTGTAATGGTATCTCATTGTTTTAATTTGCAATTCCTTAATGATAAATAATGTTGAGCATCTTTTCATATGCTTATTTGCCATCTGGATGTCTTCTCTGAAAAAGTATCTGTTCAGATAATTTGCCCAGTTTTTAATTGGGTTGTTTGATTTCTTATTGTTGAGTTTTAAAATTTCTTTGTATATTTTAGATATAAATCCTTTATCAGATA
>NW_012148730.1:3415015-3415577 GCF_000956105.1 Propithecus coquereli
CAAATCAGTATAATTGGGATGTCCATAAGTGTAAATATTTGCCCTGCCTTTATGCTAGAAACATTCAAATTATTCTCTTCTAGCTATTTTGAAATGTATAATAGATTATTGTAAACTACAGTAACCATACTGATCTATCAAAAACAAGGTCTTATTTCTTCTACCAAACTGTATATCTGTAACCACTAATCAAACTCTCTTCATCTCCCTTCATGATTCCCAGCCTCTGTAACCACCAATCTACTCTCCATCTTTATGAGATGTACTTTTTTGCTCTCACATGTGAGAACATGTGATATTTGTCTTTCTGTGCTCGGCTTGTTTCACTTAACATACTGATCTCCAATTCCATCCATGTTGCTGAAAACAGGCTTGCATTACTTTTTAGGGCTGGATAATAATGTTCCATTGTGTATATAAACTATATTTTCTTTACTCATTTATTCATCGATGGGCACATAAGTTGATTCCATATTTTGGCTAAATGAATAGTGCTACAATGAACATGGGAGTGAAGATATACCTTTGATGTATTTTTTTTTTTTTTTTTTTTTTTTTTTTT
>NW_012148730.1:3428143-3440854 GCF_000956105.1 Propithecus coquereli
ATTTGCTTAGATACTTTTTATGTGTCAACTGATGTGATCATATAATTTTTCTTCTTTAGTGTGTTGATATGGTAGATTACACTGATTAATTTCCAAATGTTGAAGTAGACTTGTGTTTTGCGGTGATCCTGCAGATAAGAATGGACCACCAACCGAAATTGATTGGGATGTTCAAACTGATGATGCCCTATACCCACACCAGGATATAAAAAGTTTTATAAATGACACAATAAAGCTTTCTAGGAAGAGTATGGTGGCTGCCAAGAAGGTCTAAGAAACAACTTAAGGGAGAGCAGAGAAAGAAGAAAGGCATGTATGATTTGAACCTCCTGCTGACACCAAAGGAAGGGAGCACCTGGTCTTTCTTATCAACCTGCTCATGTGTGAGGTAAAAGGAAAAGAGGATGGAGTGAGTCTTAAAATCTGTCAGCTGTTAAACATCAAACATGAAGTTAGATTCATTATTATGTTTTGCATACCTGAAATAAATCCCACTTGGTCATGGTATATAATTATTTTGATACATTGTTGAATTGAATTTGCTAATATTTTGTTGAGGAATTTTGTATCTGTGTCCATGGGAAGTATTGGTCTGTAGTTTCCCTTTCTTGTAATATCTTTATCTATATTTGGTATTAGGATAATGGCGATTGCATAGATGAGTTAGGCAGCGTTCCCTTTGCTTCTCTTTTCTGGAATATATTGTGGAAATTGCTATTATTTCTTCATTAAATGTTTGACAAAATTCACCAGTGAAGCCATTTGAACCTGGTGATTAATTTTTTGAAAGGTTATTATTTATTTATTTAATAGATATAAACCTATTTGGATGATCTATGTTTTTTTTCCTGGTGTGAGTTGTAGTTTGTGTCTTTTGAGGAATTTTTTTTATTTTATCTAAATTTTGAAACTTGTGCACATAGCACAAATTTATAGTATTCTTTTATTATCCTTTTAATATCCATGGGATCAGTTTTAATGACCCCTTTTTCATTCCTGATATTGGTAATATATGTCTTCTCTCTTTTTTTTCTTGGTTATCCTGCTAGAGGCTTACTAATTTTATTGATCTTTTCAAAGAACTAGCCTTTTGCTTTACTGATTTTCTTTATTGTTTTACTATTTTCAAGTTCATTTATTTCTGCTCTAAATTTTATTATTATTTTTTTTTCTGCTTGCTTTAGGCTTTAATTGCTCTTCTTTCTCTAAATTCCTAAGGTAGAAGATTAGGTTATTGATTTTTAGATTTTTTTCTAATATGTGCATTTAATGCTATACACTTCCATCTAAATACTAATTTTGTTACATCCTTCAAATTTGATAATTTGTATTTTCATTTAGTTTAAAACATTACTTTTATGTTGGAGACTTCTTTTTTGACCTACGTGTAGTGTGAAGTATGTTTAATTTCCAAGTATCTGGGAATTTTTCAGCTATATTTCTGTTATTGATTTATAATTGAATTCCATAGTAGTCCGATAGCATAACTTTTATGATTTTTCTTCATAAGAAAAATGTGGTTTATGTTGGTGAATGTTCTATGTAATTTTGAGAAGAATGTGCATTCTGTTGTTGTTAGATGGAGTTCTTTGTAAATGTCAAATAGATCCAATTTACTGATACTGCTGTTCAGATAAACTATATCTTTACTGATTTTCTGCCTGCTTGATCTATCAATTACTGAATAAGTATAATGAATTCAACTTATAATAGTGGATTTGTCTATTTGTTCCTGCAGTTTTTTAGTTCTTGTCTCATGTGTTTTGATGCCCTGTTGTTATATTCATACACACATTTATGATTTTTATGTTTTTATAGAGAAAATCAGTTTGTAGTGCTCCTCTTTATCCCTGATAATTTTCTTATTTTGAAGCCTACTTTGTCTTAAATTAATATGACTATTCTAGCTTTCTTTTGATTAGTGTTAGCATAGCATATCTTTCTCCATCCTTTTACTTTTAACCTATCAGAATCTTTACATTTAAAGTGAGCTTCTTGTAGACAAAATATAGCTGGGTATTGTTTTTTGATCCACTTTGACAATCTTTGTCTTTTTGTTACAGCCAAGTGTTACAGCGGGTGGCTCCAAGGACAAACCGAGCAGCACACGGAGAGTCAGAGAATCAAGGTTTATTTGCCGGCGGGCTCAGAGGGGTCTCACCACGAAATTCTGAGCCCCGTCTACCTGATTTTTCCCACTTTGATTAAGTTGGGGTGGTCCGAGGGGTGGGATCTCAGGTGGCTAATGTCCGCCAGGTAATAGATTAGTTGATGTGTCAGATAATAGGTTAGTATTATGTTGATGCACCAGGTAATAGGGTAGTTGATGTACCAGGTAATAGATTTAGTGTTATGCTGATGTGCCAGGTAATAGATTAGTTGATGGGCCAGGTAATAGGTTAGTATTATGTTGATGCGGGTCTTCCGTGAGGTGGGGGGGGTCTCAGGTGGCTGATGAGCCAAGTAATAGATGGGGATTTTCCTTATCATTTTAATTGGTATACTTAAACTATCCACATTTAAGGTGATTATTAATATACTTGGATTAATATCAAGAATAATATCAACCGTAATCCACTATTATATTGGAGCCCTGTTGGAGAGGTAGGAGTGGGAGAGCATTCTATATTATTTTAATTAAATCTCAATTTTCCAGTTGGCATGTATCTCTGGCTGTGACTTTCACAAATGTTTCTTCTATATCTTTTTTTCCTCCTGATTGGGTAAGACAGGAAGAACTGAGGGGGCTGGAGTGAGAAGTATGCCCTTTCTCCATGGCTCTGAGATAACATTCTGGTAAATCATTTGCCCTGGAGGGTAGTCCTTTGCTATGAAGAAGGTTTGGGTATATGTCACAAGGAATACTCTTTTCCTCTCACTGCCAGAGCGAAGAGGTTTTCTTTCTTATTTATTTACCATGAGAACCTGGTGGGATTCCTGGAGGTAAAACTTTAAAATGTGCAAAAATTTTCTTATTCTCATGCTAGTATATACTCAGCCTCCAGAAATTCATGAAAATTACCATTTAAGAAATTCTTCCAGTTTATGGCTGCAATGACTTCTCTTCTAGGTAAACAGATCTTGGCTCTGACTCTGAATTTACCTGTCTCTCCAAATTTGGGAGTTGTAGTTTTCCCTTTGACCTCAGCTTTATGACATATGCAAGGAAAGTCTTTCTCTAGCTTTCCCTTACATGTTGAAGCTGAAACTGGAAGTTCTCCTTGGGAAAGATTTTACAAAGTATTTAGTATTTTGCAAATATGTATTACAAAACACCTGATAGTAAATTTATTCCTACCGCAAGGAATGTCATTCTTATTTCAAACACCAAATAAAATATAAGGTACCTTTCTATCCATAGCTCTGCAAATTATATTATATATTATTATTTTAGCATTATAGAACTGGTAAGCAAAATTATCTATATTCTCAGCTTCCACTGTAGTGGGACACAATGTCAATAAGTAATGCCCTTACGCTCCAAACAAAATAATATTTAAGCTTTACATTTCTCTTTAAAATTCCATTCCCACATTCAATTTTACAGAATGAATTACTTTAGGGAACACTAATACCCAGTCCGAGGCATATATTTTAATCATTAAGGTAAGTTTTTTCCTCATTAACCTCCCCTGCTAAACGTGCTACACATGGCTTTGATAGCAACCACAAAAGGATATTTTTTAATGTATAAACTGTCATAGAGAATAAAATTAATTGAAATTTGCTTTAACAAAAAATTGCTGCCTATTGTTAAAACCTAGGAAAATGATCAATACATTTTTAGAAAGCTAAAATCAGCAGTAGTTACCTAATAAAAAGTAGAATAAAATCAGTAAGAAATGCTCTATGGAGCAGTTGTTTTTTTCTTTCAACGATTGATTAACAATGGGGATACATATGTCTGGATACCCCTCCCATGGTAAAAGAGCTTGGTTGAAAGAATCAATAGCTAATTCTTCTATCTTCTTTTACTCAAAATCTGTATTACTTATGCATAGCTAGTTATTCTATATAGTCTGACATAAATCAAAAGCTACTTTTTCCATGTTTTCCTTCACTGATTATAAGCTGAGTTATTAAACCTCATGTATTTTGTTGCAGTATTATATTAGACTACTGTAAGAATTTGGAGAGACAAAAAGCCTTACTTTACACCAACCTTACCATTTTATAGCTGTAGAAACTAAGGTCCAGAGACATTAGATAATTCTTTATATAAAGAGGAACAACTGCTTAGTCATAAAACGGTTCTAATCAATATCACACAGAACAGACTGACTTCAGGGAAAGGGTAAAAACTAAAAAAAAGAAAAAATGAAACTATGTAAAGCCTCTGAAAATGGTCCTAAGTGTGAAGAGAAAATGAAGAAACATCTATTTGAGCCAAGAGTATTACCTTTCTCTCTCCCACCACTCAGCTCGATAAGGCAGAGACTACACTCCAGACTGCCGCAGCCAAGAACACAGAGCTCCTTCTCCCACCAATGTCCAGCTGGAAGGCTTTCTTCTAGGAAGAAGAAGAGTGTCAGTGTATCTCACAAATACAAATACAATGAATTTTATAATTTAGTATAGGAAAGAGTTTAATAGTATTCTTAAAATCTGATGTTTCTTTTTATCAAATAATAAGGATTAGATATCTCACCATGTTTTTATTTTTTGGCCTTGGTTTCCACAGTTGAATTTAATATTCAAACTCATTAATTATATTAACCCGGATTTTGCTAGACTAATTGCTTCACATATCTATATTTTCTATATTTGTATTTTCATGATTTTATTGTATATCCATATTTTATTTTGCAGCCGTTCATGTTTTGGAGGTCAATTGAGGTAAATATTTTAGAAGTTATGAGAATAAAACTATAGCTACTTTAAAATTTGGCAGCAGAATTCTGGAGGAAAAGAAATTTTTTTTTATTTAGCAAAATATATTAATAGATTCTTGGATATAAAAATATTGATCATCAGGGTATATGGCCTATCTGGGGAAGGAGAGGGAAACAAATAGGGTAAATGGCTGAATTTCTTTGGACAGAATTCGTCAAGAGGAGAGAAATGCTTGGGGTTAGTAACAATGAGGGACAAAATAAAACAGGTAGAAGGACTAAGTAAATGACAATAAAACAGTGAGAACTTTTTAGTGACAAGAATGGCCAAAGAATGCTGATATTTCATTTAAAGTAAACTTTTCTACCCTGTATTTTGCCATGCTCCTAATGCCCCCAAACTTACAATAAAAGGCTGCTACAACCAAGTTTGGGGCCAGTGCTACGTTAAGAGGGTGCTAGAGTAGGTCCAGTGCAGCATAGAGTCATACAGAGACTGCATGTTTGGAATATGTGAGAAGCATAATATGGATCAAGAATATAGCAGTATCGGGAAATCAAAGACAGAGGTGACTAAGAAAAATGTAGATTCCCCAAGATCTAATGATTCCCTCTAAGAATCTTTAGAAAAATTGGGAAGGACTCTGGGCTTCCCACCACACATGAGTGGGAATTTGAGCCAGTTTATTTAAATCTTAAAGGACAGGTTGACCTTAGTACATTAAAGGACTTTGGTATAATCTAGGCGACTATATTAATTTATTTGTATAAATTTCAGAACCAAAATTATAACCTCAGACTCCTGATTTTAATCTAGGCTTATATCCTTTGTCATGTATTTAGCAGGAAGGAGGAAAAGTAATTCTGTCATTTGTGCATTTTGAAATAAGAAAGTCTAGAAATTAGAAATATATAAAAATTCACGTCCAAGCTTCTGAATTTTAAAGTATTTCTCGTAATAACTATATCTTTGCGACAGAGAAAAATTTTCTGAAAATCTAGCCACTGCCCCTATTTCTTACTAGTCACTTTTATGAAAAGCAGAAATTGTTCTGTCAAATAGCAGCCAAAAATGGAGTACTCCCTCCCCCTCCATTCCTATTCCCTGGCTAGAAAGCACTCACAAGACTCTATGTTTATAGTTGCAGGAGAAGAATGTGTAAATTCCATGACATGACAAGTGTTACTAGTAGTGGCAATGTTGACCTCAGAGGAGGAAATAGTTAAAAAAAGTCTGAAGATAGGTCACTGTCTGACAAAGGAGACAGGTCAACAAAAAGCAACGCTAATAGACTTAGCTGTTCCTTCTTTTAATTTCCTTTATTATATGGTTGAGAAGAGGGATTGCCATTCATCTTGATTGCTATCACTGCTTCCAAAAACAGGACTTCCAAACCTAATATTCAGAGAAGCATAGCTAGTATGCCTTAATAAAGAGGCTCCATTTACAAATAAGTCTGGGGGGTTCCGGCTTTTTTTTTTTTATTCCTGCAAAACATCTCAGACCCTTGAAATGGTATGTCATCTATAAATCTCCAGTGGGAAAGACAGGATGCTGTATTTCTCATACTTTATGAGGAAACATTTGTAGGTGGTGCATCCATCAGGTCAGAGTTTTGAGACCTAACCACTTTTCCTCTCACCAGCTGTCAATGGTCTCTCCTCATTGAAAGCCCAGAATATCAATTGGTGTACCACCTCCTTTCATGATATTTCTTGTCTAATATTTTAGAAAGTACTTTCACTTTCCACCCCATCCCAAATTGATTTCCTATCACTTAATATAATCTGGATTTACAGACTCATAATTTTGGTGTTATCATATGTGATAGTTAATTTTAGATGTCATCTTGACTGGATTAAAGAATACCTAGAGAACTGGTAAAGCATTATTTTGGAGTATATGTGCGAGTGTGTTTCCAGAGGAGATTGGCATGTGAGTCTCAGTGGACCGAGGGGGGAAGATCTGCCCTCAGTGTGGGCAGGCACCATCCAATCAGCTGGTGGCCCCGACAGAACAAAAACAGAGGAAAGGCAAATTGGTCTCTCTCTTTCCTACAGCTAGGTTACACTCTTCTCCCGCAGTTAAACATCAGAACTCCAAGCTGTCCAGCCTTTGGACTCCAGTAGCTCCCCAGGTTCTCAGACCTTCAAACGTGGGCTAAGTTATGCTACCAGCATCTTGGTGGCTCCAGTTTGCAGATGGCCTATTGTAAAACTTCTCAGCCTTCATAATCACGAGTCAATTCCCTTACTAAATCCCCTCTCGTGTATCTATATATATTTTATTGGTTCTCTTTGGAGAACCCTTACTAATACATCATATCATTAATATTTTTAAACATAAAACTTCAACAGTGTTTTGCCTTTAGTCTTCAATTTTCTAGCTATCTATGATGATAGCTATCATGATTAACTTAACTCCATATATTTAATTTTCTACTTAACTCCATATATTTAATTTTAAACTATTCCTAGTCTTTATTTATCACAAGGTTAACATTTTCAGTACTTGATTTTTATTCCCCCCTCAGTTGTCTATAACATCTAACATGTCTTAAAGTAACATTTTCTGAATGGACAGAAGAGTTAGATCTTTTCTAAACTTTTGCATGTATAAAAACACTTTTATCGTATTATTGATATTAGTCTATATATTCGTTTTCTTTGGCTGTTGTAACAAACTACCACAAGCTTGGTGGTTTGAAAACAGAAATTTATTTCTCATCATTCTGGAGGCCAGGAAGTCCAAGATCAAGGTGCTGACAGATTCAGGGTCTGGTGAGAGCCCATTTTTTGGTTTATATATGGCTCTGTTTTGCTGTGTCCTCACATGGTGGAAGGAGTGAGCTAGATCTCTGGGGTCTCTTTTATAAGGGCACTAATCCCATATATGAGGGCTTTGTTCTCATGACCTAATCACCTCCCAAAGCCCCCACATTTTAATACAATCACCTTGAGGGTCAGGATTTCAACATAGGGATTTTGGAAGGACACAAACATTCAGACCATAGCAAGCCCTTTGCACACATTGCTTTTCTTTGGAATTCTGAGCCTCCTTTGCTTCTCCTAGACTGCTACTATTCCTTCTTCACATCTAAGCTTAAATAACATTTCCTTTGAGAAGTTTTTCTTGGTTTCCTAATATTGAGTAATACGCCTTGCCTATATACACATAGAACACTGTACTTACCTGACCACAGCATGTATCATACTACTTTATAATGGTCTGCCTCTCCCACCAGAGAGCAACTTGAAAGAATAGATTGTGACTTGTTCACATTATATCATCAAAACTTAGCATAGTACCTAGCATCAGTAGGCAATCAATAAGAATTTGTTGAATTGCAACCTTAGAACACTTCACCTGTAGAAGTTCTTTGAACCGCCAAATTTTGGGTTGTTACCACTAACTGGGTTCACACAATACCTTGTACTTAACCTTTATCATAAAACATATCATAATGTAGGGTGATTTTGCAGTAATAATAATTAGGATATATTAGGCATTTACTATATGCTAGACATTGTGCTAAGCAATTTATCTGTATTATCACCTATAATTTAGCCCTCACGATGACCCTGCAAGTTAATATATTATTTTTCCCATTTTAAATTAAATTGGCCTAAAGAGGTTAAGAATATTGTCCAAAGTCACAAAGTAAGCAAAAATGGAGAAGGTTTTAACTTGGACAATTTGACTCCAGACATCATTGTTTTCACCAGTATACTACACTTCTTCCATGTTTGCTTTTGTCTCTAACACCAAACTGCCAGAAAATTCTTAGAGGCAAGTATTGTATCTTCTTCCCATTG
Organism: Propithecus coquereli; assembly: GCF_000956105.1. Taxonomy (NCBI): domain Eukaryota; kingdom Metazoa; phylum Chordata; class Mammalia; order Primates; family Indriidae; genus Propithecus; species Propithecus coquereli. The sequence goes on from NW_012148730.1 coordinate 3,436,792, forward strand.
CCTAGCATGATATGCAATGCATAATAGCTGCTCAATAAATATTTTCTGAATAAATAAATGACATGAAGTTCAAATTACTACTCCATTTGAGTTCAAATATGTTGTTATTATTTCAAAAAATGAAAATATAACCTATAACCTTTACATTCTGTCTTCACAGAATTTTTAAAAATATCTATGATAAGCATCATTAAAAAACATGGCTCAGATATATAGCATAGCTTCCTAAAGAAATATGAAACATGTTCATTTCCATCTAGTATATAAAGAATATTTACTATTTCTACATATATTTTGATAGAATTCGCTAACAATGAGCTCAAACTTTTCACAATAATTTGAATACTCAAAAATTGATTCAATTAGACCATGTATCTCTTAGGATTGGATTCTCCTAGTCTTAGATATCTTTTTACCCTTTTCATAAATTTTCAAACATTCTCCTACCAGCTCATCATGTTAAGGTTCTGGCACTCAGATGAAGAATGCCTTCACCTCTGAAGATAAAGTTGTTGTAATGCAGGTGCTGTCTGATTTTTTCAACTACTTCACAGAACAGCACTGACTCAACAGTAGCCTTCCTCATGCCCCCTTCCAAATACTATCCCCCACCAAAGGTAATCACTATCCAGACTTCTAATGCCATAGAATAGCTTTGTTAACCTGTTTTCAATTTTATAGAAATGTCATCTTGTAGTAATTACTTTTTGTGTCTAGCACCTTTCTTTCAATATTGTTTTTACAATTCATACTTACTGCTGCATGTAGTAATGATTCTTTTTCCATTTGTTATTGCTGTGTAGTAATACCTTATATGAACACACTATTTATCCATTCTACCATTGATAGACATTTGGATTGTTTTTAGTTTGGGCTATTCTGTACAAAGCCACCATGGACATACTTCTATGTGTATTTTGGTGGATATGTACACTCACTTCTCTTGGGCATGAACCTAGGAGTGGAAATTGTTGTATTATATGATTGATATATGTTCAGCTTTAAAAGACATTGCAAATTTTTTCCCAAAGTGTCCATACCTAATTATGCTTCCATCAAAGGTGTATGAAAGTTCCAATTATTCCATATCCTTTCCAGCATGTAGTATTGTCAGTCATTTAAAAGAATTCATTCTAGTGAATGTGTAGCAGTAACTCATTGTGGTTTTCATTTGCATTGTCCTGATGAACTTTTGATTAATATATGTGTGTTGTCTGTTTGAATATCCTTTTTTTTAATTGGAAGAGCCTGCTCAAGTCTTTTGTCCATTTTATTTTCCTTGAGTCTTCTTTTACTTTGCCTATTGCTCCAGATGCATGTCCTTTGTTATGTATAAAAAGCTATAAGGCCGGGCACGGTGGCTCACGCCTGTAATCCTAGCTCTCTGGGAGGCCGAGGCGGGCGGATTGTTTGAGCTCAGGAGTTCGAAACCAGCCTGGGCAAGAGCAAGACCCCGTCTCTACTAAAAATAGAAAGAAATTAGCTGGACAACTAAAAATATATAGAAAAAATTAGCTGGGCATGGTGGCGCATGCCTGTAGTCCCAGCTACTCGGGAGGCTGAGGCAGGAGGATTACAGCCCAGGAGTTTGAGGTTGCTGAGAGCTAGGATGCCCGGCACTCACTCTAGCCAGGGCAAAAAAGTGAGACTCTGTCTCAAAAAAAAAAAGCTATAAATATCTTTTCTCTATCATTTATCTTTCACTCTTTTAATTATGTCTTCAGATAAAAAGATATTTTTAATTTTAATGTGGTCCAATATATTATTTATTTTCTTTATGGATATTACTCCTTGTGTACTAGTTAGGAGACCTTTGCTGACTCCAAACTTAAAAAGTTTTTTTCCTTAAGCTTTAGTTGGACTTTTTATGTTTAGGTCACAATAACTCTTGAGTTGATATTTTTACATAGTGAGAGGGAGAGACAAAGGTTTCGTTTGGATATCCAATTAATCTAACACCATTTGTTGAAAGACCTGTTCTTTACCCCACTGAATGTTAGTGGAGACTTGATGATGTGCCTTTATTTCTGAACTCTCTGTCCTGATCCATTGGTCTTTAAGTCTATGTCTGCACAATTAACAGAGTCATAAATTACTTTAGCTTTAAAATAAATAATAGTATAAACCTGGTAGTATAAATCTTCTAGCTTTGTTCTTGTTCTTCAAGATTGTTTTGGCTATTCTTGGCTATTCTATCTATTACATTTCCTTATAAATTTTAGAATGAGCTTGTCAAATTACACATACACACATTCACATAAACACACAAACTGGCTGATTGGAGGGGATTGCATTAATCCTACGGATAAACTTGGGGGGAACTGACATATTTATAATATAGAGCCTTCCAATTCATTAGCCTGGTTTATTCCTTTAATTATTTAGATTATCTTTAATTACAGCAGTGCTGTACAGTTTTGTGTTTAATTGCTGCTGTTTTCAATGTGGTGAGTCTTTTTTCATAGATATTTTTAAGATTTTCTCTTTGACAGTTTTCAGCAGTTTTATTATTATATGTTTATGTGTGCATTTCTTTTTATATTATTCTGCTCAGGGTTCATCACAATTTTTGAATTGGAGTGATATAGTTTGGATGTTTTTCCCATCAAATCTCATGTTGAAATTTGATCCCCCAAGTTAAAGGTGAGGCCTGGTGGGAGGTGTTTGGGTCATGGGGGCAGATCCCTCATGAATGGCTTTGTGCCCTCCCAGCAATAATGAGTTCTCATTTTATTAGTTAACACAAGAGCTGGTTGTTTAAAGGAGCCTGGCACCCCCTCCTCCCTCTCTTGGTTCCTCTCTTGCCATGTGACACACCTGCTCCCCCTTCACCTTTCACCTTGACTGGAAGAATTTATGACCAAGTAGAGAAAACCCTAGTGTTGCAATGATAGTAAGAAAAATATAATTGATAAGTTAAAGAAAAAAATAATTATATGACCATCTAAACTAATGCTGGAAAAACAATAAAATAGAAAAGAAGACCAATTTCTAACAGAAAAAAGAAAAATATAAAAATTGTACATAGCCTGGAAATGGATATGTTTTCAACTTAATTAGGTAGCCATAAAAAAAAGAGACATCATAGCAATAAAAAACTAGGAATAAATTTATGATACATGTCTTATAAGGAGATAATAAAACTTTACTGACACACAGGAAAAATGCCTAAATAAATGAATAGAAGTACCACCTTCTTGGAAACAAAGAATCAATATTTTAAAGACGTCAATTCTCCTCAAATTACTTTGTGGATTTAATGAAAAATTCCATCAATATCTTAATGGGATTTAGGTGATTCTAAAGTTCATCTAGATGATCAAATGTATGAGACTAGCCATAATATTTGTGAAAAGAAAAATTATGGCAGAGCCACTTTTCTGCCAGTTTTCAAATTTACTCTAAAGTTTTAGTGATTAAAATAATGTAATATCAGTTTACATCAAGACATATAGTCCTAAGAAAAGAATATAAATTCCAGACAGGCCATGAATATTTATACAAGTATCTCTGTATTTGTATTCTTATATGAAATAAAGTAGCATTTCAAATCACTAGTAAAAATATAAACAATTCAATAAATTTTGTTGACAAAGTTGGACATGTATTTGTAGACCAATAAATTTGCATCCCTAACTCACACTATATACAACAGTAAACTCCAGATTAATCAGTGATCTAAACATTTAAAAAAAAACCTCAGGAGGAATAATTTCAAGAGATTGATTATACATTATGGTGACAACAGTTAATAACAATACATCATATACTTGAAAATTGCTGAGAGTAGATTTTAAGTGTTCTCATCATTAAAAAATGGTAAAAATGTGAGGTAATGCATATGTTAAATAGTTTGATTTAGCCATTCCACAATGTATACATTTTTCAAAACATCATATTGTACATCCTAAATATATACAATTTTTACCTAGCAATTAAGAAAAGAAATTGTTAAAAATAAAGAAAAATAAAACTCTAAAAATATGAAAAGAAAATACAGAAAAATGACTTAGAGATTATAATCTTGGAATGGGAAGGACCTTATTAAGAAAGAAACAAACCT
>NW_012148730.1:3441019-3442564 GCF_000956105.1 Propithecus coquereli
AAAAATCAAACACACAATTAGGAATGTGGACAAAGTATATACGCCAATAATTCACAGAATGGAAATGAGAAAATTCAAAAAATATTTTTTGAAATTTATTCAACCTTACCAATTGTCCAAATGCAAATTAAGGAAACAATAAAATACCATTTCCTTTTCAACTATTTGGCAAAAACAACAACAGAGTGAGATTGATAATATTCAATTAATAAGGGCTTCAAATAATCAACATTCTCATATACTTTTTGTGGTAGTACAAAATAGTACTGCCCATCATTTATAGGACAATTCGACAGTATTTATCAAAATTGTAAACATGTGCACCTGAAAGAATGAAATTCCTTTTTTTTCCTCCTCTCTAGACAAAGATTATGAAGGTGGATGGAGACTATCAAAAAACTTAAACAAAGCAGGACTTCAATTTTAAAGTTATGGACAAAATCTCTAAAATGTTAAGAACAAAAGAGAGTTGGGGAAGTAAGTCTGAAGAAAATAAAATATCTCTGCACAAAAAAAAAAAAATTGAAGAATTTGGCTTCCTTTGCTTCTGAGAAAGGAAGGAGGAAAGAAAAATTATTTACAGCAAGGGATGGGGACAGAGAAAGAAGACCCTTGTTTCATGATACAGTGATTGAAGGACTTTTAAGAATGGGAATTATTATAGTAATTTTTGGGTAGTTTGTGTTTCTATAATGCAAAACATACTTTACCTTCTCAAACCTTTAAATAAGTTTATCCCTCTCCCCCACACACGAGCCTTTTTTGAAAGGACATACTTCTCTTGTTTGTTAATTATATATATCAGAGCTAAAGACCAAATATTGACTATAGTCAACATTAGCCATAAAGGTCTGTCAAACCTCAACAGTTCTGTAAATAATAAACAAACAAACAAAAAAAAACCCCAATAAACCAAATGAAAAGAGGAAGGACCTTGTTTGAGTGTTTCTCTTGTAAAAGTAATTGAGTGAAGAACCACATATGTTGGGTGGCAAGGTTATCCATAAACTAATTCACAGGGAACAGAAGCTGAAAAGTACAAAAGCTGAAATGCTCATGAAAATGTGAGATTGCCATAAAATTATAATGATTAGAGTTGGAATTAATCTTACCTTCTTGTCTGGATATAAAAAGGAAGGATGGACCCAGCTGATATTTGGTTTTCCTCGGCATACTCTTCAAAAACTCAGTTCCAATTCCCGAGATCTACTTTAGGAAATATTAGCATAAGCATCCAAAGACTCACATACAAAGGAGTTTGTTGTTCAAAAGTGTGGGTATTAACTATATGCCCATCAATATGAGAATAGTTAAAGGATAAGAAAAAACTATTCACAAAGTATATGAAAAGCATTAATGATACACTATTAAATGAATAAAGTAATAAGGTTTATTGTAGAAAAGGGTGTTGTATAACCAAATTTTTTTAGAAAACTAAGTCCTAATGTACTTGTGTGTATTTGTATAGATGTAATTTAAGTATATTTGAGTGCATATATGTGTATTTGTATATACATGTATATATGTGTTCAGTGTGTGTGTGTC
>NW_012148730.1:3445774-3446943 GCF_000956105.1 Propithecus coquereli
ATAATTAGGATTTAGGGAAATTTCCAAAAATGATTTAGCTAAGATTTATTGAGTGCTTACATCTTAAGCACTGTACTAACCACTAAGAATGCATAGGTCTACAAAACATAAATTTCCAAAAATTATTTAGCTAATATTTATCCTTGTCCTGATAAAGCTTATATACTAATGGGGATGAGTTAATTGAGAAGGGAGAGATCTGTATAAATTTGAACTGTACAGTAACTTAAGACAAATGGTTGAAGAAGTTCTCCCCACAGTGACTCTTATTTGAGGTTCAAACAATAAATCAGCTAAATCTTTTAATTCATCAGAAGTCAGCAATACTTGTTCTGCATAATACACCATAAGTGAACAGCTGTGAATCTTTTCAAATTGTGTTCTGTTCATGCCTACACCCACTGTAGCATTTCAGATCTAGATTTCACTATGCAACATTGCTTACATTTTAATTTCGTTTCTTTTACTTTTCATTTTTTTCCTGGAGACTGGGAAAATGACTTCTAACAGAAGATTAACTGGAGACATAGGGATTACAGATACAAGCAAGCCATCAGTCTTACCAGGGTATAAAATGGTAAAGGTTCTATAGAACTTCCTGATAACCTGAGGCTATAAATGTCTCCCATTATCACCTGGGGCTGTTTGTCAGTGTCACTCTCCTCTCTACATAGCCAAAGTCTTTTTCAGATTCAGTTAAAATCATGAACTCAGTGCTCTACTAACTTCTCTTTCCTCTACTGTCAAAATCTCGGGAAATGACATCCACAAATGGAAACTCACATGTGATTTTAGCTGAGGGTCTGGGAAGACTCATTAGCAAGAAAAAGCCTCAAATAGAAAACAGTGCCACTGAGTTGAAACACTTCCCCAAATTGATTTCATCTAAATTGATTTGCCCCATCCAGATGGTATAAGTCATTGAGACTATATCCAAGAACGAGTTAACGATTTTAAAGGTGATTCAAAGGGGTGTGGTTGACAATGGCAAATGAGCTGAGCTTTGGTCCTGAGGGATAAAGAATCTCTCTTCTGAATTACATTAAACTCTGCCATTGAAGTAATTCAATTAAACTCTATGGGTCTCTGCTTTCTCATCTAATAAAATGGGACCATAAACACTTCCAAAAAATATCACAGAGTTTTAAAATGGAAACATATAGTAGAAA
>NW_012148730.1:3446993-3449567 GCF_000956105.1 Propithecus coquereli
CCAGATTCATAAAGCAAATTCTATATGACCTGAACAAAATAATAAACAGCAGCACCATAATAGCCAGGAACTTCGACACCCCACTGACAGAATTAGCTAGATCCTCCAAAGAGAAAATAAGCAAAGAAACAATGGACTTAAACAGAACTCTAGAACAAATGGGCCTAACAGCCATTTACAGAACAGTTTAACCAAAAACTACTGAATATAAGTTCTTCTCATCAGCTCATGAACAATTCTCTGAGATTGATCATATCTCAGACCGCAAAATGTGTCTCAACAAATTAAAAAAAAAAAATAGAAACTATGCCATGTATCTTCTCTGACCACAGTGGAATAAAACTAGAAATCAATTCCAACACAAATACTCATCTCTACACAAAGTCATGGAAATTAACAGCCTTTTGCTGAATGATAGTTGGGTCAAAGAGAGGATAAAGATATAAATCAAAATATTCTTTGAACTAAATGACAATGGAAACACAAGTTATCAAAATCTGTGGGATACAGCAAAAGCAGTCCTAAGAGGAAAACTCATAGCCTTAAAATGCCCACATCCAAAAGACAGAAAGATCACAAATCAACAATCTAATGAATAATCTCAAGGAACTGGAAAAGGATGAGCAAACCAATCCCAAACCCAGCAGAAGGAAAGAATAACCAAGATCAGAGAAGAACTAAATGAAATTGAAAATAAAAGAATTATACAAAAGATTAATAAAACAAAAAGTTGGTTCTTTGAAAAGATACATAAAATTGACAGGCCTCTTGCTAGATTGACCAGAAACAGAAAAGAAAGTATTCAAATAAGCTCAGTCAGAAATGGACAAGGAGAAATCATAACTGATATAATGGAAGTACAAAACATCATCTCTGAATACTATAAAAATCTCTGTGCCCATAAACTTGAAAACATGAAGAAAATGAACAAATTCTTAGAAACATACAACCTCACTAGGCTCAATCAGAAAGAAATAGAACTCCTGAACAGACCAACATCAAGCTCTGAAATTAAAGCAGCAATACAAAATATTCCAACAAAAAAAGTCTCAGACCTCACGGGGTCACACCTGAATTTTACCAAACCTACAAAGAAGAATTGGTACCTATACGGCAGAAATTATTTTATAACATTGAAAAGGAAGGAATCCTCCCCAACTCATTCTATGAAGTCAATATCCTTTTCATATCAAAGCTAGGAAAAGACAAAAGAAAAAAAGAAAGCTATAGACCAATATCCTGTATGAATATAGATGCAAAAGTTTTCAATAAAATCTTAGAAAACTGAATTCACCTGTACATTAAAAAACTAATTCACCATGATCAAGTGGGCTTCATCTCAGAGACACAGGAATGATTCAACATATGCGAATATGTAAATGTAATTCACCACATAAATGGAAGCAAAAACAAAGACCATACGATCCTCTCAATAGATGCAGAAAAAGCATTTGACAAAATTCAGCACCTTTTATGATAAGAACACTTAACAAAATAGGCATAGATGGGTCATACCTCAAAATTATAAAGCCATATACTACAAACCCACAGCAAACATCATACTGAATGGGGAAGAATTGAAAGCATTTCCACTTAGAACTGGACCCAGACAAGAGTTCCCACTATCACCACTGATATTCAACATAGTGCTAGAAGTCCTAGCCAGAGCAATCGGACAAGAGAAGAAAATTGAGGGCATCCAAATGGGGAAAGAAGAGGTCAAACTATCACTCTTTGCTGACGATATGATCTTATATCTAGAAAACCCCAAAGATTCAACCAAGAGACTCCTGGAATTGATAAATAAATTCAGCAAAGTCTCAGGATACAAAATCAATATACACAAATCAGTAGCTTTCATGTATGCCAACAACAGTCAAGCTGAAAATCAAATCAAAGATGAAATACCTTTTACAATAGCAACAAAGAAAATAAAATACCTAGGGATGTATTTAACTAAGGAGGTAAAAAGAACTCTATAGGGAGAACTACAAAACACTGAGGAAAGAAATTGCAGAGGATGTAAACAGATGGAAAAACATATCATCCTCGTGGATTGGCAGAATCAACACTGTTAAAATGTCTATACTACCCAAAGTGATTTACAGATCCAATGCAATCCCCATTAAAATACAAAAGTCATTTTTTACAGATCTAGAAAAAGTAGTTCTACACTTCATATGGAACCAGAAAAGACCCTGAATAGCCAATGCAACCGTATGTAATAAGAACAAATTGGGAGGCATCAGTTTGCCAGACCTCAAGCTATACTACAAAGCTATAGTAACCAAAACATCATGGTACTGGCACAAAAACAGAGACCTAGATCTATGGATCGGAATAGAAAACCCAGATATGAAACCATCCTCGTATTGCCATCTGATCTTTTACAAAGTAGACAAAAATGTACTTTGGGGTCAAGAAACCCTATTCAATAAATGGTGCTGGGAAAATTGGGTAGCCACATGTAGAAGACTGAAACAGGATCCACACCTCTCACCACTCACAAAAGTTAATTCATTATGGATAATAGACTTAAACTTAAGGCATGAAACTATAAGAATTCTAGAAGAA
>NW_012148730.1:3450717-3452882 GCF_000956105.1 Propithecus coquereli
TATCATTAGATGTAGTTCATGGATAGGAATCAGGGGCATAATTGGGAGTTGTAAAAAAACTGGTACAACATATTATTATTTTGGAGGCATCCTTTTTTTGAACATGTTTTTTCATTGGCTCTAGAGAGGCTACATAGCACAGTGGTTTAATGCATAAACTATAGAGCCAAACTGACTTAGTTTCAATTTATCTCTGCCACTGGGTAGATGGCCTAGGGCAAATTATTTCAACTAGGTGTGCCTCAGTTTCATTTATGTAAAATTAGGATAATAATAGTACTTAAAAGTTTATTTTCATTATTAAATGAGTTAGTATATGTTAAGCACTTACAGCAGTGCCTCTTACATAGTAATGGTTCAATAAACCTTTGCTATTTTTAAGAAGGAAGGAAGGAAGGAAGGAAGGAAGGAAGGAAAGAAGGAAGGAAGGAAGGGAGGAAAGCGAGTATCAGTGAGCTGTGAGACAATTTTAAGTGACCTAATATATGTATAATTGGAGTCCCAGAAGGAGTAGGGTAAAAAAGAGAACACATAAATTACCAGTATTAGGAATAAAACAGGTGATCTTAATACTAAAAGAATAATAAGAGAATGATATGAACAACTTTATGCCAATAAATTTCACAACTTAGGTGAAATGAAAAAAGACCTTGAAAGACATAAATTAACAGGTCTCACTCCAAAAGAAATAGATGCCCTGAATAGCCCTATATCTATTAAAGAAATGGATTTGTAGTTAAAAGCTTTTAGACTTAGTGGCTAGAGAGGGACTAATTCTACAGTCCATCTAGCCAGTAAGTATGAAAGCTGGGAGTCATTCTCGATCCATTCTTCTTTCACGTTACCAATATTTAATTTATGAATCATTTATTTTGATTTTAACTCTGAAACAGATCTTGAAATAGTCTTCTGCTTTCCATCACCTGCTACCACTATCTTCTTCCTGAAGTATTGCAATAGCCTGGAAAGTTGCTTTCCTGAATAAAATATACAGCCCACACTTTATAAGATGAAATATTGGATAAATTGGAGTTCCTCCATATTAGCCACATGATAAAATCTAAGTTCTTATCATTTTTATTCATGACCTTTGGTGATCTAGCTCACCTCCTGTCCTTCCTCATTTCTCATTCTATGTTCTAGCAACATGAAACCAGATGTAATTCCTCAAACATATCATGTTCTTTTATATTTTTGTGCATTTGCATAAGTAGTATCCTTCCTTTGCTTTTTCAGCTGTCTGGTAAAAACTAGCCACTTTTGAAAACCTTTTTTTACCAAAACTTGACAGGTAGAAGCTTATTGAAATTTAGTTGTAAGGTGAAATCTGAAACCATATCAATGAACTAATTATACTCTGGTACATTAAAACTATCGATATATCTTACACGTTCAATGAATCTTTTACCTTTGTATGATTTTGTACCATCAGATATTGGTCATTTGGAAAATATTCATTCACTAATTTATACAGATATTCCAAATATCAATACATCCCATTATATAATATCAAAAAGTCACCCTCATTATTATCACCACTAATCTCATCAAAAAACTCTTTTTCATGGTGGCATAACAAATTTTCCAAAATTCTAATATTTGGTTGCAATTTTAAATATTATCATTATTGGCAACAAATGTTGTCACTTACTTTCCTTGAGGTAACAGGCTCACTTCATTCATTTTTGAGACAATATCTGTCAAATATTCAAGTCTGCATAGCAATAGTTTATCCATCAGTCATCCTTTTAAGTAAAAATGATGTTCCATGAAAAAAGTAGCCTGTTAAGCTCATATCTCAGCTGACTGCACAAGTGCTTTCCCTTGAGACAGCCAACACGCTTCACTATGCAGAAGTACTTTATGTGCACTTTCATTTTATCAAAGAAACTAATACGAAAACATGTATACAAGTGTCAAGCTTTAATACAATTAATAAATTGTACTTTTTTGTGGAGGCATTCTTAAATGAAACTGGCTTTTTTTTTTTTAAACTTCCAGTGCATGGTGGTGAAGAATACAATGACTAACCTTACTAGCTTGTTTCATGTCAAAGCCCCAGCAGTTTACCTATCATTGCTTTACAACATCAATCTGAAGGTCAACACAGTGAAAAAGGCCAACGTTTAGGATTATTACAAAAATATTGTTAACCTCATAAAGTC
>NW_012148730.1:3466712-3471300 GCF_000956105.1 Propithecus coquereli
AAAATTTGCAAGAATCATAACTTGTATTAATATACATTTTTATCTCAGTATTTGACAATTAATGTTTATTGAGCATAATTATACATTCCTTTCGGTATGTGTAAAAATGTCTCAAAAAGACAATATGATTCCTGTTTTGATTGATTCAATAGCATTTTCTCATAGCCAGATGTAATTTTTTCTGATGGATTTGTATAACTTGATTGTATTAAGTAAATTCTACTACTGGTTTATTTCCAGTTAAGAAATAATTTTGTTTCCACAATTTGTTTCCAAAATTATAGGCTTCAAGACAAACAAAAAATGTGCTTGAATGACTTCCACATTTCAGCAAGTTGTTGGCATCGTGTAGCTCTCAATTTGGTTTTCATAAACTTTGAATATAATATACTGTCCATTTAGTAAGAAATGACAGGAACAATCAGCTTATGTGATATATAAAAAGGATATTATATAGTGAGTAATTACAGCCTGAGTCACATTTGACATGTGGATTTGACTAAAAGAGTTCAGCTGTAATATCCAGCCAGATTTAAATAAATAATATCAGTTTTTAAAATCTGAGTTAAATAGCCAAAAGTCTACACAGGTAATTTTCTCTCTTCACTGCAAATCAGATTGCATAGGAAGTAAAATGAATTGATAAAATGAGATATGGCTTAGTGTAAATTTAACCAGTGGGCTTTCTAGATAAAATACACAATGTGGATTTTAGATACATAATATAGAACTAAGTGTTCCTAGTCTAAAAATAAAAACATTTGCTAAAATTTTCAATAATTTCTTATATCCTATTTTCTGTTTTAGAAGTAAATTCTATGATATCAACATGTGCGTCAGTAATATTTTTAAACCATACATTCAAATGTGGAACACCAGTATCAGGGTGATTCACTGACAGAGAGCACATATTTAATTCCATTCCCAGTATGGACATGCTCTTTGACTTTGGAAAATGTCATTTTTAAAGCAGCACTCTTGGGGCCCCAGCAGAACACAAAGCTTTGCACATTTACATAAAGGTAAGCATCTGGGCCAGGATGACAGATGCCATCTCCCCCTCTCTGCCACTAGACTCAAGATTTATGTCCAGGTTCAAAAGTCTTTCCTTCAGGAAACATGATAGGCCAGTTATGCCAAGGTGTTTTCAATAAAGCATTTGGAAACACAAAAGAAAAACGATGAAAATTGAAATTATTTTCCACATAGTATATCCTTGCCATAGATCACAAATAAGAAAAATGTAATATAAAGTACCATTTTATTAAATGTCACTCAGCATTCATGATTTCATCATTCAGGTAAACTGTAAGGTACAAAATAGCCAATAGTTCCAGAATCAATGTGTATAGCCAGAGCAGTACAGTGTGGAAGCTATGGAGAACCTGAGGAAGAAAGGTTAAACTGTAGAAAGAAAATGAATTCACATATAGAAAACAAACAACTCAATTACTTTGGAAATGTTACTGCAATTCAACTAAATTATATTCTTCACATAGGTAGCCTCATATTATTTGTTTACATTGCTGTTTAACTTCATACGTATTTGTGTCTGCCTATCTGTCCATCTTTCCCTCTCTCTCTGTATACATAGTGTGTACAGAGAGAACTAAATCAAACAAAATTCTAATATATGTACTTGAATAAAACAAGTTTGTGATTTAAGTATGTGATAGTAGAGAGTGACATGGGTCAAGAAAAAATAATTAATATAGCACCTACAATTTACCATGTCACATTTATAAAAAGTAGCATCTGGGAAAAAATCCTGAAAACTTATTACATTGAACACCACAGAAATAAACACAGAAACACACACTCCATGTTTTATGTACAGACAGGAAGAACAGATTTGCTTTGAAATTCAAGAAACAGAATTTTCTATAAGATTTCACTCTGTCCCCAATAGAAATACAAAGTAATGAGTGATTAGAACTATAAAGATTTGGATAATTTCTTGCTAACTTTATGTATGTATAGTTTAATAAATGGTAAATAAAAGTCTGAGTCAATTTGTGAATTTTTTTTTCTTTTTTGTAATGTCAAAATATTCAACTAGATTTACACTTCCATCTATAATGAAGTGAGAACAGATTTACCCAATTGCCTTTAACAACTAAAAACCAAGAAAAATATTGAAACAATGGTTTTCAGACATTGTGCAAGAGACACTGCAGAGTAGTTATCAGTGAAAGAAATTTTTAAAATAAAGTAAGCTCTACAATTGCCCCAACTTGTTGTCTGGGGAGAGTGTCCAGGCTGCAGTGCAAGGAGGGGGAACCCAAACAGGACCTAACATTCTCCCTTAATGGAGACAATTGAGAAATCAAGGCAGCTAGAATTCGTAGGGCAATGTATCATAGAAGAAGAGACAGCTACCCAGAAAGAGAAAGTTCAGAAGATCTACAGAAGTTTTCCCTTGTGTTTTTGGCTACATGTTAATCTACAATGTGTATCCAAGAAAGAACCACCCAAAGGAGCAAGAAAAGAAACTAATGGAGCTCACATAGGGCTAGGAATAGTTCATGTTCCATTAATCCAGAGTGGCAAGATCATCTGAAACCTGCAGGATAAAATGGAGTCCTCAGAAGAGTTCTTGTGTCAGCAATGGGGCCAAAAAAGCTCTAAATTGAAGGCTATTTTAGACCCACATAGTAAAACATAAAAGCATGACAGAAAAGGGTCAAAGTGTTTCAAAGCAATTTACCTGTATCCCAGAAGAAAGTTCTAAAATTTAAAGGAATACCAAAAAAAAAAAAAAAAAAAAAAAAAAGAGCACCAATGATGAAAAGCCCACACACAATGTCTAGCATCCAATGAAAAATTACGAGGCATTCAAAGAAGCAGAAAAATATTACCCTCCATAACAAAAACAATCAATGAAAGGAAAAAAAAACACAAGAAATGAGGCAGATTAAATACTTAGTGGAAAAGAACATTAAAATAACTATTATAGATATATTTTGTATGTTCAAGAAGGTAGTGGAAAATATAAGCATGATAAAAATAGGCATGGAAAACATAAAAAATGACCCAAATTGAACTTCTAGAGATGAAAAATACAAGATCTCAATTGAAAAACACACTTGATGGCATTAATAAACAGCCTAGACACTAAGAAGATATTAGGAAATTGAAGACAGCATTAGGAACTATCAAAACTGAAAAACAGAAAAAAACTGCCAAAAAAATAGATACTCAGTAAGCTATTGTACAACATTAACTGTGACAAAGGCAAGATTGTCAACTTTCATACAATTCTATTTAACATTTTATTGAAGGTCCTCACCAGTGCAATAATGAGAGAAAAAGAAATAGAAGGCATCCAGATTGGAAAGGAAGAAATTAAACTGTCTCTATCCACAAATGACATGATCTTCTATATAGAAAACAAGAAATCTATAGAAATGATACTAAAACTAATGAATGGATTTAGCAAAGTTTCAGGATACAAGATCAACAGACAAAAATCAATTGTATTTCCATATTCTATCCAGGAACAATTGGAAATTAAAATTTTTAAATAGCATATATAATAGCATCTAAAAATATTAAATAATTAAAGATGATGGCCGGGCGCGGTGGCTCACGCCTGTAATCCTAGCACTCGGGGAGGCTGAAACGGGCAGATTGAGCTCAGGAGTTCGAAACCAGCCTGAGCAAGAGCAAGACCCCGTCTCTACTAAAAATAGAAAGAAATTAATCGGACAACTAAAAATATATAGAAAAAATTAGCCGGGCATGGTGGCGCATGCCTGTAGTCCCAGCTACTCGGGAGGCTGAGGCAGAAGGATCGCTTGAGCCAGGAGTTTGAGGTTGCTGTGAGCTACGCTGACGCCACGGCACTCTAGCCCAGGCAACAGAGTGAGATTCTGTCTCAAAAAAAAAAAAAAAAAAAGATGAATTTAACAAAAGATGAACAAGATCTCTATAGTGAAAACTATCAACCATCGCAAAGGTGATTTAAAGATGGCATATACCATATTCATAGGTTGGAAGACTCAATATTATTAAGATGTGTTTTTTCCTCAAATTGATTCAAAGACTGAACGTGATAGTAATTAAAATTCCAATAGGCTCTACTGTAGAAATTGATAAGCCAATTCTAAAATTTACTTGGAGATGCAAAGAAATTAGAGTAGAGAAACCAATTTGGAAAAAGAATAAAGAAGTTGAAGGACTTATATTATCTGATTTCAATTTAATATAAAAGTACAGTAATTAAGACAGTGCGGTATTGGCATAAGACACATAGACAAGTGGACAGAATTGAAAGTGCAGAAATAAACCCATATATATATGGTAAATTTGCTTTTGTCTACAGTGCCAAGGAAATTCAATGGAGAAAGCATCATCTTTTCAAGAAAGGGTGCAAGAACAATTGGACATTCACAAGCAAAAGATAACCCTCAACCTTTACTGCACGCTATATACAAATATTAGCTCAGATTGGATCATACACCTAAACATAAAATTCCTGTAAGAAAACATAAGAAGAGACTTATACAGGGAGAACTACGAAACACTAAAAAAAGAAATTGTAGAAGATGTAAACAGATGGAAAAACCTACCTTGCTCATGGATTGGT
>NW_012148730.1:3471350-3473273 GCF_000956105.1 Propithecus coquereli
GTTGGTTTATCTGTGTAAAAATTAAATGAATTTTAGACGCATACATAAATTGCTAAATGTTTTAGGTCTGATTACCATGAAGCACAATGGAAGAAGCCATAGTCAAGCAAAAAGAAAATATATTTTGTAGTTACATAACCCAGGTTCTAAACTTCATTTCTGTCTTACTAATTAAATGATCTCAGGTAAGTTATTCAATTTCTGTAAGCATCATGTTTTCTTATTTGAATCCTCAAAAAGTAGGCATAATTATCTCCACTTTATAGATGAGCAAACTATGCAACATACAGTCCCATAAATGATATTCCAAAAGAACCATTATAATCTTAATAATGTACATCATTAAATGTGTTATATTAACTTTTTACTGATCATTGTTTTATAATAATGGATGAATTATTTATGATAACATTATTCTCCTGGAATTTTTTTTCACCCAACCCCTGCATATCCTGCACTATCCTTCAATGACTCACTCAGAATGCTATCTCCTCTATAAAGACTTTCAGATATCCCCAGACCAAAACAATATCTCTCTCCTCTGAAGTATCAACATTTTGTGCCATTATTTTTTGGTATATATTTCCTATTTTCAATTATACCTACATTTATTTACATTTTTATGTGCTTAAAATTACAGAACTTTGGAACTGGAAGGAACATAAGATACCATCTCACCTGGTCTCTTCATGTTACATAAGGGGAAAGAGACACTGAAAGGTGAAATGAATTGTCAAAAGTCACACAGAGCTTTAAGGAAAGCTCAGGTTTCTCAACTATGAATTTAATGCCTTTCCAACTATATTATTTGTCTTCTATTTCTTCATTTTCTTCTATCTCCCCTGCCTTGACTATGATCAGTCAACCAGTCTTACTAGCTGTCTTAGTTTGTTTAGTGTTGCTATAAAGGAATATCTGAAGCTGGGTAATTTATAAAGAAAAAAGGTTTATTTAGCTCATGATTCTGCTGGCTGTAAGTTTCAGGACTAGGCATCTGGTTAGGGCCTCATGGTGGAAAATGAAGGGGAACCAGTGTGTGCAGAGATCACATGGTGAGAGAGGAAGCAAGAGAGAGATCAGAGAGGTGCCAAGTAAACAACCAGCTTTTGTGGGAACTAACAGAGTAAGAACATTCTGATCCCCCCACCAGGGAGGGCATTAAGACTAATGCATGTGGGATCCACCCTCATGACCTGAACAACTCCCATTAGATCCCACCTCCAACACTGGAGACCAAATTTCAACATGAGGTTTGGAGGGAACAAATATCCAAACTATAGTACCAGCTCTATGTGGCTTTTATTTCTTTTCAATTTCTATTCATAACAATGTTTCATGGCCTAACAACCACAGACCTTGTACTATTACTTTTTCATCTCCAAATTTGTCTTCTCATTGCAAGTCTCTTTCTGGTCCAAGTCACATTACCGTGTGCTGCCAGATTAACCTTCTGAAAACACCAACTGTCATTACATTACTCAAAATATATCCATGACTCCACGTTGCACATAATACATTTTGGAATTGGAGGCTCTCCACAACCTACACTTGCTTTGTTGTTGATTATAAATGCTGGTGAACTAACTTAAATAGAAGTAAAAAAACTCAAAATTTCCATCTTTCTCATTTCTTCTCCGATGAATCCTCTGTCCCATAGGTGTGATCTCTTCATGTATCGCTGGTTTTGCCCATTTAATTCCCTTTACTCTGAGTGCTGCCCTTCATTTCCATTTATGTAATACTCATCCATCCTCATGGATCCATCTTTAATTCTATATTGAAGACTGTCCTGACTACCCCAGTCCATGGGAGTTATATCTGCTTTTGTATTCATAGATGTATAATTATCATTAGCATATTTTACTTTGTATTATTGTTTCCTGTTTTTCATGCATATTCTATCTCCAGATTTTAGAAAATTTG
>NW_012148730.1:3473323-3474473 GCF_000956105.1 Propithecus coquereli
AAATGGGAGGTAACATTTCACTTAATTGGGGTTCAAAGTTCCCTATTACTAAAATTGACTGCAAATTTTATTTGTTAATGCTGATCTGTAATGAGATATTACATATGTCATCTTTGAAAATGTCTTTCACACAGATAGATGATGCATGTGGTATTCAAAATGCTGATAACTGCATTACTGTGATTTATAGTGGCAGTGAGAAATGATAAGTGTGCCATATACAGTCTGTCACAACTACTCAACTCTGCTGTTGTAGCACAAAATAATCCATTGAAAATGGATGAATGAGTGTGGCTATGCTCCAATAAAACTTTATTTATGGAACTGAAATCTGAATGTCACAGAATTTTCACATCACAAAATATTATGCTTTTTATTTTTTCAACTGTTTAAAAATGTGAAAGCTATTCTTAGGTCATGGATTGAACGAAAACCGGTGGCAGACTGGATTTGATCCATTGGCTATGGTTTGCTGTCCCTGGCTCTATGGTATGCCCCTGTAGTACAGCCATGATTATAGTTGAGTTTGTGGGGTTGTTGGTAGAATGTTCAGGGGAACAAAGGGAAAGAAAAGGGAAAAGAAGATCTAACCTGGTCTTTTCTACTAGGCCCTCTCTTAACTGCCCCACTCCCATACTTTTGCTTCTGGATTCCCGTTCTCCTTCCCTTATTTCACTAACCCCAGACTGGATATACCAGACTGGGTATATTCATCACTCTGCAGTAGAATGAATATGCTATTGTTGTGTGACAGGCAAATCACTGCTCCATGACCCAGTATTTCTATTATTTCAGACCCTATTGAGTATTCCCAGGCATGCAAAGAGTCCTGAAAAATGACTCCCTCCAAGGCCGTTCATCAGGGTGTGTGTGTGTGTGTGTGTGTGTGTGTGTGTGTGTGTGTGTGTTGGAAAAGGATAAGAGTGTAGATAAGTGAGCATGAATATGAAACTGACTAATCGGCACACATAAGAGGAAACCAGAATTCTGGAGCATTGAAGAAGAGAATAGTGGTCTTTCACTGTGAATAGACAAATACCAGTGCATCTGTGTCTCCATGTGGTAATTAAGATGTTTGAATCTTCCCTCATATTTGTGGTAAGGATGAATATTTGTGTGTGTGTGTGTGTGTGTGTGTGTGTGTGTGTGT
>NW_012148730.1:3485673-3490816 GCF_000956105.1 Propithecus coquereli
ACAAGGAGTGCAATGCGCACCACCCGAAGGATGGACATATTTGAAACACGGACTTGGGGGGGGCACCAAGGGCAACATACGTAATTTAAACATCTGTACCCCCATAATATGCTGAGAAAAAGAAAAAGAAAAATAAAAGATTAACTAGTGATTGGGAAGTGTAGGAGGAGGTTACTTAATGGATACAAAATTACAGCTAGATAGGAGGAAACAGTTCTGGTGTTTTATAGCACTGTAGAATGACTATAGCTAACAGTAAGATTAATATATTATACGCTTTCAAATAGCTAGAAGGAGGATATTGAATGTTCCCAACACAAAGAAATGATAAATCTTTGAGATGATGGATATGCCAACAACTTTGATCTGATCACTATACATTGTATGTATGGAAACATCACTATGTATCCCATTAATATGTATAATTCTCATGTATCAATTAAAAATAAAAAGGAATTAAAAAAAAAAGAAAACATAAGAGAAGTTCTTAGTGATCTTGGGTTAGGTAAATATTTTTTACATAGGATATATAAAGCATGGACTATAAAAGAAAAATATTGATATATTCTACTTCATCAAAATTAAAAACATTTTCTTTTGAAAAAATGCTGCTGAATAAATGAAAATGTAAACCACGGACAGGTAGAAAATATTTGTAAAACAATATCCAACCAAGAACTTCTGTGCATAATAGAGTATATATAAAGAATGCTTGCAGTTCAACAATTATGAGATAAGCAACCCAATTAAAAAGATTTGAATAGACACTTCACCAAAGACGATATTCAGATGGCAAATACGGACACGAGAAAATGCTCAACATCCTTGGTCATTAAGGAAATACCAATTAAAACCATAAGGTGATACCACTATACTACCACTAGAATGTAAAAAATTTAGATGTCTAGCCATATCCAGTGTTGGTGGAGGCTACGTATGTAGTAACTGGGTCTCCTATACATTGATGGTGATAAGGTACAATATTATAACCCCTTTGTAAAATGAAATTTATTACGTTTTTAGGCCTGTCATAACAAATTGCCACAAATTTGGTAGCTTTAAAAAACCAAGAAATTTATTCTTTCACAGTTCTGAAGTCCATAAGTCTGAAATCAAGATGTTGGCAGCCACAGCTTCCCTACAAAGGCTGTAGAGGGGAACCCTTCCTTGTCTTGCCCCAATTCTGGTGATTCCAGGCATTCTTGGCTTGTGGCAACATAACTCCAACCTCTGCCTCTGTGTTCACATGGCCTTCTCCTCTGTGCCTGTCTTTTCCTCTTCTCTTCCTTACAAAGAAACTTATCATTGGTTTAGGGTTTATCTGGATAATCCAAAATGACTTTGAAGGGGAGAAAATATACTTTTTCTCAACCCCCATAAGTTCCTAGCTGGGACAGATTCCTGTTAACAAAAGACAGATTAACAAGAGAAAAAAAAGCATTTTTATTTATAGCTGCAATGCCCATCATGCAGGAGAAACCTCAATTCAAAAGTATCTGTCTCTGGAAAGTAACTCTGTCAAAGCAGTGGCTTAGAGGCCTTGCTTAAATATGACAATAAGTCTTAGCTTAGTGACAAGAAAAAGGAGTAAGCAGATTCAGGCTCCCATAGGTGGGAGAACTATAGGAAGGTAGTAAAGTTTGCTCCTATATTCCCATGGCACAGCTTGTGTTGTTTCTGAGCTGATAAAAGCCCAGTGACTTCTCCAGTAAAGATAGAAATTACAGTCTGTCTTTAGGCAGGAAGGGGAGGCAGAAGCTCCCCTACATCCTTCGTTTGTTTTGAGAAAAGATCTTGCTCTGTTACCCTGGCTAGAGTACAGTGGCATCATCATAGCTCACTGCAACCTCAAACTCCTGGGCTCAAGCAATCCTCCTGCCTCAGCCTCCCAAGTAGCTGGGACTACAGGTGCACATCACCATGCCTGGCTGACTTTTCCATTTTTTATAGAGATGGTGTCTCACTCTTGCTCAGATTAGATTAGTGGGACTTTTCTGGAATTTCAAATAAATGGCTTCATATAGCATGTACTATTTTTTTGTCTGACTTCTCTTACTTAGCATAATTAAAACTTCCTCTGTGTTGTTGCTTTAGCTGTTGAGTAGTATTCAGCTATATGAATATACCACAAGTTGTTTATTCATTCACATACTGATGGACATTTAGGTTATTCCCCTCTTTTTTTTTGCTATTACAAATGAAGTTGCTATGAATATTCAAATTCCTGAACTCAAGCAATCTTCCGGCCTCAGACTCCCAGAGTGCTGGGATTACAGGCGTGAGCCACCATGTCCGGCCTCTGCATCTTTCCAAAGGCATTTTTAAGGCCTGCCACAGGTAAGAAAGAGCAACTTAGCCCGCCCTTCCTTTAACTGTTGCTTCCTGATTGCCTCTGACTTAAAAATATTTATTTAGAAGGGGAATATTTTTTTAGGATGAAATATTCTGGTTTCCTTCAATCTCATCTCAAGACGTTTAACTTAATTTTATTTGTAAAGACCCTTTTTCCAAATACAGTCACATTCACAGGTTCCAGAGGTTAGATGTGGACATATCTTTTGGGTTGCAGGGGGAAAACAATCAACCCACTACACATAGTTTGGCCATTTCTTTAAAAAGCTAAACATACACCTACCAAACGATCCAACCCTTCCACTCCTAGGTACTTCTCAAGAGAAAACACATATCCATGTAAAGACTTGTACATGAATATTCATAGCAACTTCATTTGTAATAGCAAAAACAAAAGAGGGGAACAACCTAAATGTCCATCAGTATGTGAATGAATAAACAACTTGTGGTATATTCATATAGTTGAGTACTACACAACAGCTAAAGCAACAACATAGAGGAAGTTTTAATTATGCTAAGTAAGAGAAGTCAGACAAAAAATAGTACATGCTATATGAAGACATTTATTTGAAATTCCAGAAAAGTCCCACTAATCTATAATGACAAGAAGCAGACGAAAGGTAGCCTGCAAATAGGGAAGCAAGGAGGGAGAGATTACAAAGAGGCATGAGGATACTTTTGGGTGTGATGTATTTGTTCATCATCTTGATTGTGGTGATAGTTTCATGGGTGTATGCACAAGTCAAAACTTATCTTACAATTTTAATATTTGCAGTTTATTTTACATACTTCAATAAAGCTGTAAGAATGAAAATAAAAATTAAAAGTTTCAACTATAACTCGAGTATTTCAGTCAAGCTGTTCTCCCAGGCTATGAATAATGGGAATATAGGGGCTGATATGTGTTGATTTGGTCTTGTCATTAAGGAATAGCTCCTGCTACTTTCCTCTTTTTTCAGTGTCAGTCAGACATATCTGTCTCCATGATTAGAGCCTTGGCCTCACTCAATCTTCTGAGGTTCTTATTCGATTCTTCTCCTGCTGGCTTTCCTTCCAACACTGGATATAGGGACCATTTTATTCATATCTACTCTTTTCAAGGCCAACACTGTAAGTGAGTTGAATGGGAAGTTACCAGTTTAGTGAGATTTGAGGGCAATGTCATTATCTCCTACCCATAAATATCATCCCTTTTAAACTTTATTTTTTCTTCCTTCCTGCTCTGAAATCCCCAGCACTCTAAATACTTAACAGTTAGGCAACATGAGCTAGAGAATTTGCTTCAAGATAACACTGTTAAATGTTTCTGATGTACCTAAATCTCTTGGGTGAACCCGTTAGCACACATTAGTTAATTAGATTAGCTAACTATCCTCTTGTAAAGTTCAGAAAATTTCCCCTTTCAGGCAATGAGGTATAGTACCCAAAAATTTCAGGGAAAAGCAGCACAGAAATGACAAATACAAGGTAGAAGTAGCAGTGGGTAGGGAAACACAGACTTCAGAGTTCAGATGGGTCACCGAGGAGGGCTGGGCCTCAGGCTCGTTTGGAAAGAAGAAGGTTAGTAACAAAGGGAAATTGTGCTCTATTCATAAATTTGTCTAGAGCCAGTCTTGACAAAATATTTTTGTTTGTTTGTTTTGGGAGAAAGAGAGAGCTGAAGAAAGAAATAGCAGAAAGTAGAACTAGCTCAGAGTGCCAGGAAGAATGAGGGTGGCTGCACATCATTTTATGTCAGGTGTTTTTTCTGTATACTTTGAATGTGGGTTTTGCCTACAGAGATCCCTCTGCATCTCTGAATTGAGAGGGAGCTCAGGGGATGAATTATGTAGATATGACTTTAGCGGAAAAGACTCTATCTATCCCTCTAATTGTGTATATTCCATACATATACATGTCCCTAAACACTGAAATTTAATAAATATTTGGAGAATAATTTTTGTATACCTGTAAGTATGTTTTGGTGTTATATATCCGTGAATGTTCAGTTACATGTATTTATGATTTCATATGAATAGATTGAGCTTGGGTCTAAGGCTTATATTGGTGGGATAATGAAGAGAAGAATCCTCAGTTTAAGCTCCATTTAGGTTTTGAATATTGGGGCTTTTTGTCTGTAAAGTACACGCCTCTTGGCTTTCTTTCTAATTCACTGGCCACTTCTTCTGAGTTTACTTTGCTGATTCTTTCTCATCTCCTCAACATCCAAATGCTGAAATATCCCTAGGCTGAGTTGTTTACTTAATCTATATTTATACTCTTGGCAATCTAGTTCAGTCTCATGACTCTAATTTCACCTATATTCTTATGACTCACAAATTTGTACCTTGGACCATGACTTTTCCTCTGAACACAAGACTCACACATAATTGCCCATTCAACATCTCCACACAAATATCTAACAGACAGAACCAGTTTTATATGCTCAAAACAGAACTGCTGGAGTCTTTCTATAAATCCACTTGCCCCCTAATCTTACCCTTCTATGCAAATGACATCTCCCATCTTCCAAATTCTCAGGCCAGGAACCCTGAAGTTATTCCTCACTCCTTTCTTTCTCATCTATGTTGAATCCATCTGCAAATATTGTTTATAAAGACAGATTTACCACAAACTAATAAAAGCTTAACTTTTACTTTAATGAGCCCCTTCTAACAATCTCCAACCTTTTTGGCACCAGGGACAGTGTTCATGGAGACAAATTTTCCACGAACCAGGGAAGGGGGGGATGGCTTCAGGATGATTCAAATCCATTACATTTATTGTGCACTTTATTTCTATTATTATTACA
>NW_012148730.1:3490935-3517290 GCF_000956105.1 Propithecus coquereli
ACACACACACACACACACACACACACACACACACACACACACACAGATATAAAAATGTCAGTATTTCCAGAACCTAACCAGCACTCACCACTTTTTCTGCTACCATCCTTTTCTAATATACCATCATCTCTCACTTGGGTTGTTACAATACCTTCCTAAATATTCTTATTGACTCCACCCTGTCTACACTAGTGGATTTTCAGTGTAAGTAGAAAAAAACTAAACAGTAATTTTAAAACAATTACTCCTCAGTTTTTTCTACCCACACTGAAGAGTAATTGTTTTAAAATATAGTTCTAATCATGTCACTCCTCTGATCAACCCATCCAATGACTTCTCATTTCAATCAAAATAAAAATTAAGGTCATGACTATATAACAGAGGATGGCAAACTATGGCCCATGGAACAAATCTGGCCTGTAGCCTGTTTTATCATGGCGCACAAACTCAGATTTTTTTTTTTTTTTACATTTTTAAAAGTTTGAAAACAAAAACAGATAAAGAATATTTTGTAACATGTAAAACTTATATAAAATTCAAAATTCCAATGTCCATAAATAATGTTTTATTGGGACATCCTCATTCATTTCTGTATTACCCATGGCTGCTTTTGTATTACAAGGGCAGTGTTCAGTAATTGCAACAGAAATGACATGTAGTGCTCTCATTGTTTTATACTTCTGGTCAATGCACTATAAATTACAGTGACGTAGTTATAACTTGAGCATATTTCAAATGTCACATGTACCACCATACACACATTTTATTTATTTTTCACTACCCATGAATATATACAATGCTGAAGCACAGAAAAGACAGGAAAGTAGACTCTGGACATCATCCCTTTAAGGCACAATGGAGTATGGATCATCTTGTTATCGAGTTAGATAGTATTGTGTTCATTTTGCAATGACAACATAGCTGTACTAAAAGAACACAATGCATGTTGATACTTCCAGACTAAGTACTCATCCCAATATTCCCAACTTATAGCAATGATCAGAAAAATAAGAAAATTTAAAATGAAATATTTTATCACAGATTTTCTTCACAAAAATAAAAAATGAAAATGAGGCTGCTAATAAAGTAAGTTTCTGAGTAACTCATGTGTTAGCCAAAGCCAGGAAAGCCATTCACTGATGGTGAGTAAATTAAATTGTGTTTGACTACAGCCTTTCAGTAAGAACAGTTGCTTTAAAAGTTAAGGACATAGGTAGATATCAATAGTCAATTAAAAAACAAAGCAAACAATTTCAAGCGGTTTTCCTTGGCATTTTTGATGCATCAACAGATGTTACCAACACCGCTCAGTTGTTATTTATTTCAGGAGGCAATGCTGAGTTTGAAGTAACTGAAGAATTTTCCTGATGAATAGCCTGCATGGAACAACTACAGGCAAGAATATTTTCAAAGAAGTTGAGAAAACATTCATTCAGTACAACCGGAGGTGGGATCTGCTAAGATGTATTTAAATTGATGGTGGTAAAAATAAGTGTGGAGCAGAAAAAGAATTAGGTGAACAAATTTTCAAAGCTCATGGAAATATGAGGTGTTTAAAGCCTATGGTTACTCATCCGCACATACATGGTGAAAAATATTTGAATCTGTCATGTGCTATTGAACCAGTATCAATGGTAAATTTCACCCACTCTTATGTACTGAACCATTGTCAGAAGTAGGAGTTGAATACCTTAACTTGCCCTACCAGACAGCAAATGCTTCGGTGACTTGGCAGTCATATAGTCATATTATGATTATTTTGAACCCTGGGTTGGCATTGAACTTTTTCTGAATGAGAATTGCTCTTGATCACTATCTTAGAATACCGAAAGGCTTTGGGAATTAGCTTTTGCTGTATACTTGATAATGTTTCTTAATGAATACAACCTACCATTATAAGGCAAAGCAACACTTACATGTGAAACTTATACTATAATAACCATTTTGATGACAACTAACCATTGAATCACCAATAAAGATGCTCTAGATATTTCCCATCTGGTTAAAAGTTAAAACAAAAAGCCAAAATTTCCCCCAAAATTTTTAGTGGATAAACTTGTTGAGCTCCAAGTACATTCCCCGCAATGTTTTCAACCTTGATGCAAGTGCAAAAGATAACTTCATTTTTCAAAATGCAAACTGGCACTGAGGAACTTCCACCTAACCTAATCATTGGAAGTGATTAATCTGCAATGTAACGACATGCTAAAAGGCAAATATCAAGAGAAGAATATAATAGAATTCTATAAATGTCTTCTAAGCAATGAATATGCTCATTTTAAAATCATAGGCCCATGAATTAATATCAGTATTTGGGAGTACCTATAAAAAATAAACCATTTCAATGATGAAATACATAAAATCTTATTATATATTAGATATGAGTATTTGCAGTTGATTTTGATGATAGGGAACACTAACTTTGAACTCCAATTAAGCAAAATTTTATACTCTTCACCCTAAAAGGAATGCCATTCTTCTCCTTAGTAGACCTGCCTTACAAAAAATTGCAGTCAAGTATTATTATTATATTTTGAATTTCATCAATAAAAAATGGAGGAAGTTTGTTTTCTTTTTTTTTTTATGTAAGTATCTATGTGATGTACTCAATTTTGCCTTTGGGGTCACAAATCCTAAAATATTTTCTACCTGTCCCCTTTACAGAAAGGTTTGCCAAGCTCTTATCTGTAAGGCTCTATATGATCTGATCTCTCTCTGCTTCCCTAACCTCATGTCCTATTACTCTCCCTTCTCACTTAATCCAAATGGACTGGCTTCCTTGTTTTTGTTCTTCCTTTGCCTTAAAACACTCATCCTGTAACTATTAATACAGGATACTATTAATTTGTCTCAGGGTTTACTTAAAGTTCAAGTCAGTATGGCCATCCAAGGCCACCTTATGTAAAATTGAAACAACAGATTCCCAGGCAGAGCAAGATGGCCAAATAGAAACCCCCAGCAATTGTCCCTCTTCATGAACACCAAAGTCAACAACTATCCACCCAAGCAACCACCTTCAGAAAAACCAAAACCCAGGTAAGGGACCATACTGCCTGGTTTTGACATTATATCAAGAAAAGAGGCACTTAGAGGGTAGAAAAGACAATCTTGCATTGCCTCGGCCACCCCAGCCTCAACCCCCGGCAAGGCCATGTCAGCAAGACTAGTGGAAAAAGAATCTGTATGTAGGTGGGGGGGAAGGGAGGGTGGTGGCAGTGAAGTGATTGTGGGACTTTGCATAGAAATCTGGGGCCAAACTGGCACAGAGGAACACAGCACAGGACAGAATTCTAGTCCCCTTAAGCAAGCACCACCTCTATCACCTGCCCCAAGTTCAGTGTTCAGATAAGGAAGAGTGATGACTCAAAGAAAGTTGTCCCCTGCCTCCCTCCCTTTCCTGGCCAAGCCAGGACAAAATGTGGAAGGGGGTCTTCTGTAGGTCATAATAGTCATGGTCAGGATGGCCACCTCTGAGCTGATGTCACAGCAGACCTCCAGCCTGCTTTTCATTCTGCCAGTTTGTTTTCATTCCTCTGCCTTAAGGCAGAACTAATTAATGAGAAACAGAGGGTGGGGGGAAAGAGTGGAAGGAGAGAACTGCTTGCCTGTCAGCTCTGTGCCCCCCACCGTGTGATACTGTGATATAACAAGAAATATATATTGGAGTCTCAGTCCTATTTCCTGGTACTCAGTTCCTAAAACCTTTGAAATCTGAATTGATAAGTGTCTTTTTGTATGCTAATGAGATGACTCATGGTGTGGGGGCTCTGAGATTGCCTCTGGATGGGGGCTGGTTGCCAGGGAAACTAACCACCATGATTAGAGTATTGGAACATTTGGCCCCACACCCTGACTTCCTGGGAGGGAAGAGGGGCTGCAGGTTAAATTGATCACCAATGTCCAATGATGTAATCAATCATGCCTATGTAATGAAGCTTCCATAAAACCCAAAAGGACTGGGTTTGGAGAGCTTCTGGGTTGGTGAGCACTTGGAGATTCTGGGAGAGGGGCCAGCCCAGAGAGGGTATGGAAGCTCCACACCCCCTCCCACATACCTTGCCATATGCACCTCTTCCATATGGCTATTCCTGAGTTGTATCCTTTCATAATAAATCGGTAATAGTAAGTAAAGCACTCTCCTGAGTTCTGTGAGCCTCTCCATGGAGGTTGTGGGAACCTCCAGTTTATATCCAGTTGATCAAAAGCATAAGTGACAACCTGGACTTGCGATTGGCTTTTGAAGTGGGAAGTGGGGGAGTTTGTGGGACTGAGTCCTTAACCTGGAGGATCTGATACTGTCTCCAGGTAGATAGCACCAGAATTGAGTTACATTGTAAGACACCCAGCTGGTGCTGGAGAACTGGTGAGTACGGGGAAAAATCCCACACATTTTGATGACAAGAAGTACTGGTGTTACAGTAGCAGAAGAGAAAAACAGAGTTTTTTGTTATACACACCACCAAGCTGGAGCTAGGTCCATTCCTGAACTGTCCTCCTGACAATTGCCTATAGCACCTAGGGGCCTTCTTCTCCTCTTCCCTTTCTTCTCTGCTCTTAAAAAAAAAGACAATCATTTTCATGAAAATTTCAATTTTCCTTAAGCAAAAACCAGTTACAGGTTCAAGCTTACCTACGTAGCATTATGAAAACACAAGTACTGCTATGAAAATGATTTCATCTGGGTTAATGATGGGATTTTTATAGAATTTTGTGCTATATAGGGTCGAAACAAAAAATAAACTGTGCAACAACTAATTTTTTACATTACTAGAAAACAAAATCTGGACAAACTGACGATAATGAAACTTCTTCTATTAAAGCTAGCATTTCGTATTTACAATCATAATTATTTATAGCATAATAAGTTAAGAAATCCAGGGAAAAATACTTATTATGAGTACTACAAAGCAGGAAACCCACTCTGCCTTACCTTACTGACACTTATTTGGGGCACTGAAAAGGGTTAATTGTTTCTCCACTTTAACTCTTCCTTGGTAGCCTATACCAAAGCATACCTTTGTTTGGCAAACTACCAATAAAGAAAAGAGAATGCATGCATTATTGATGAGGTTGCTTTTGAATTAAAAGTCAAGGTACATGTATGTATATAAATACTCTACCTTTACTTGTGGAAATGACACTGTTTTAATAAAAAAGGAAAAACTAGTCTGGTTATTTATAGAGTTATACATCCCCAATTTAATTGCAACATGAATTAGAGGAATGAATATAAACTTCAGAGTGCACAATGAAGAAGGGATTTTTTTTTCCATATTTTTGGCTTCTGTTTGAGTAGTTAATTCTAGTGGTTAAGAGACAATCCAAAGTGAATGAAGACTTGAACATAATTCATTGACTTTTAGGTATTCCACAGTATCATTAACTTTTGAGTAATCAGCTCATTTTCAGTCTTGTGATCTGCCATAAGTCTGAAAATAATTTCTCTAGAGGGCAAAGTAACTATCCCTTCTTTGTCCCTTCCACAAATGCTTCTCAGAGTTTGTTAGAGAATAAAGCTACAAGCTGAACATCAGTTAACAGTTCACTGCATTGTTCAAAACCAGGATTCAAAGATATTAAAGAGGAAATCAGAGGAAAAGCATTATTAGATTTATTCTTTTTTTCATGGAGGGGGACTGGATTTGCCTATTTGTTTTGTTAACTCCTGGGCCCACAAATTATGTTGATACAAGAGAAAGAATTTTGTTCAGTAGTTGAATAATTGAAAGAATTGTAGTGATATGGACACATATCGCTAAGAAAATGACATCATGACTCTTACTTTATAAAATCCTTTGAGAACCTTACTACTATAAGGCAATTATGCAGTCACAAGTGTTAACTAAATGTCACAAAAGAGAGTAGAAGGGTTTCACAACAATGACTTTTTTTATCTTTTGATGGTATGAAGTGAATACTGGTACTATTAGGTCATTAAATATGAAATGTCCGATTTCGAATCAAAAGTGCAATTTATTACATCACAAACAAGAAGCAGCACAATTAATCAAAGTGTGCACCTAAACTATTGACACAATTTTGCCATCTTAATGGTAGCTTGTTTATGCCAGCAGCGAAGAAGACTGGAGAGCAAGTGGCAATGGAATCGCCAAAGGTGTTTTCCACAGTTTGTTGAGAATTGAATATTTTTCCTTGCAAGAAGTGGTCCAAAGCCTGCAAGAAGTGGTAGCCAGTTGGTGCAAAGTCTGGTGAATATGGTGGATGACAAAGAGTTTCCAAGTCCAGCTTCTATAGTTTGAACAGTGTTGTTTATGTGACATGCGGTCAAGCATTGTCTTATAAGAGGATAGGCCTGTGTCTAGTGACCAATATCAGCTGCTTAATCACAAGCATCCTCAACATTTCATCCGATTAGTTGCAGTAGACATCCACTATAATAGATTGACCAGGTGTCATGAAGCTGTAGTGGATAATACCAGTGCTGGACCACCAAACAGACACCATTCAGTTTTGGACTGTGTTTTGGCACTTTGTCTTTATCCAACCATTGTGCCAAATGCTTGTGATTGTCAAAAAGAATCCATTTTTCATCACGGATAACATTACCATGTAGAAATGGCTCACCTTTATGTCATGGCAGCAAAGAAAGGCAAGCTTTGAGATGACTTCTTTTCTGATGCTTGTTTAATTCACGTGGAGCCCATCTATCCAGTTTCTTTACTTTGCTGATTTGTTTCAAATGGTCCAATATTGTTGGAATAGTAACGTCAAACCTTGCTGCTAATTCACACACAGGTTGAGATGGATTCGCTTCCACTATAGCCTTCAGCTCATCATTATCCACCTTGGTCTCAGGTCACCTACATGGCTCATTTTCAAGACTAAAAGTCACCAGAATGGAACTTCTCAAACCATCGACTTGAGTCGCATTCATTAGCCACATCCTTCCCAAACACTTCACTGATATTTTGAGCTGTCTGTGCTGCATTGGTTCCATGATGGAACTCATATTTGAAAATAACACAAATTTTTGACTTATCCATGGTTTCACAAAAATTGCTCTAACAAAAAAAAAGTTGAAAGATCATCACAAGCCAAAATGTGCATTTGAAAGACTGAGGATATACCCTCATTATAAAAATAAAATAAGAAGTGTCAAAGTGAAATGTCAGAGATATCAACTGTCAAACTTAGTACTTAAGGAAATAGGACATTTCATACTTAATAACCTAAATAGAACATGCTTAGATCTCCTCAAAGGAAGATGCTAGAGTCAGAGCATAAATTCCTCTGCAGCTCTAGCTGACTTGTATGAATTGTTTTAAGTCTTCTGCAAAGAACATGACTATGACTAGAAGAAAAGGAACCTGACACAGAAACATCAAGATTACATGACATTTACTAGAATGATTCTTATTCTTTTTTACCATTACTGTAGCAGAAGTCCAAAAATGCTTGATTTGAGAACCTTGTCGGTGACAGCCTAACAGTGAGAAACTTCTTGTCAAATTACTCCTGACAAACATTAACAATTCACCAAGGAAAGAACTTTGCTCATCATAGTAGTTTATTCTGATAGGCAACCTCTTCTTTGATTCAGAATGTTTTAAAAGACAAAAATCACTGCAGCTATCTATACATCAAGGACACATTGGTCTTTTCAATCTGATTGAAGTCTAAATTAGCCATAGGGAACTACAACATAGGAATAATTTCAATCTATGCACCCATTACTTCAAATAGTTAATATATGCATTGCCCCATGGCTTGAGTCAAACAAATAGCATTTTTGAAGCATACTGAAATAGAACAATTAGCATTTTTGAAGCCTATGAAAACATTTTGAAGGTTTTTTTTCCCCATAAGCTTGAGAGGTATTTAGATCCCATAGGACTTTAACCATACCTTCGTTTTCTATTAATAAGTATTGTATTGCTAAATTGCAATTTTTAATGCCGGGAGAAGGTACCACAATGTTCAGTAGTGTATGCAATTAACAATTTTCACATGTTAAACATTTTTCTCCAAGAATCACAGAATCCTGACCACTCTGATAATAAGGAAAGTTATATGCTTTGTGAATTCTCTCACTTGCATTTAACCAGAGCACCACAATTCAATTTGATTTAACATACTACACTAAATGCTTACTTACAAACATTTGCTACAAATACATTTACATACAGACATATTCTGTACCATCCAATCAACTTTCTCAACCACAAGTCTTACTTGACACTCTTCAATTGCTCCCATTTTACCTTCATGGCAAAAATGAATAATATTATGCAAGACCCTTTATCTGACTCCTGCCTGCCCCTCCAGCCTCATAGTTTCAGTAAACTCTCTCCATCATTTCTATAATCCAATCATAATAAGTTAATTGATGAACATTGTTATTTTGTTATGATTGTTATTTTTTAGCTTAATTTTTAATTAAATAAGTAATAAACACATTCTCTAGATAAAGCAATTAGAATATTACAAGTATGGCTAAAACACAGCTTGAACAATATCCCAAATACCCTTGCTCTGTTCCCCAGTGGTAACCACTGCTATCAGGTGTGTGTCCTTCTAGATGCTTAATATATTTACATACATAATGTTGCTTTATGTATATAAGAGGATCCTGTTTTGCACAACCTATATGATTTATTTTATTCAACTATCTTGGCAATTTTACTCTATCAATGTAATAATATAGAATTTCCATAGCATAAATTAATAAATAGTTTTCATCTCTTTATCTGTTATGCCGCTTTTTTTTTTTTTTTTTTTTTGAGAGTCTCACTCTTTTGCCCGGGCTAGAGTGAGTGTCGTGGCGTCAGCCTAGCTCACAGCAACCTCAAACTCCTGGGCTCAAGCGATCCTACTGCCCCAGCCTCCCGAGTAGCTGGGACTACAGGCATGCGCCACCATGCCCGGCTAATTTTTTCTATATATTTTTAGTTGTCCAGCCAATTTCTTTCTGTTTTTAGTAGAGACGGGGTCTCGCTCTTGCTCAGGCTGGTTTTGAAGCCACTTTTTTAATGCTCAAGATATTTATTTAAATTTGTCTTCCTTTTATTTTTAATTATATGTCAAAACACAGTGCATCTACTTTTTTTGGTCCTTGTACTTAGCTAGTTTTTGTTTTATTAATCAAGTCTATATTTTGTTTTTATTAATTTCTACACTTACCTTTATTAATTTATTCAATTTAATGGGATTTATTTTGTGGTTCTTTCAGCATCTTGAGTCAAAAGGGGTTTTTTTGCATTTATTTTGTACTTTTCTTATTTAATAAATTCATTTAAGATATATATGTATGTGTATCTATCTATCTATCTGTTCTCCTCCAAGTCTCTCTTTGGTTATATCCCAGAAGTTTGATATGTGGTATCATTCAGTTCTAAATAAATTGTAATATTAATTTCTATTTTCTTCTAAACCCAAGATATATTACAATGCATGCTTTTAAATTTGTAGGTGTGAAAGGCTTTTGTTTTCTCTTGCTACATTTTGAGTATTGCTTTCTAATTTTATTGCATCATGGTCAATATTAAGTGTCCTGTAAGATTTTAATTTTTCAATTTGTTTAGTTTTTTTCCTTGAGACTTAATATATGGTCAGTCTTCGAGAATATTTAAAAATAATATTTTTTTCAGGTACAAATACATGTGTATTTGTGTCTGTGTTTGTAATATATGTATATTAAATTGCATTTGTTAATTGTAAAACTCAAATCTTCTATATTCTTACTTTTTCAATGTACTTGGTCTATAAATTTAGTGAAGCATGTTGAATTCTCACTGTGATTGCAGATTTGTTCATTTCTCCTTGAAATTCTATAAGTTTTTGTTTATATTTTTGAAACTAGATAATTGGGCAATAAATGTTCATGACTGCTGTATATATGATGATTATTCTTTTAGTATAAAATATTCTCTGTGCCCTTTTGATACTTTATGCTTTGAATTCTGTTTTTCTGATATTAATGTCACATCTGCATTTTATACAGTCTCTATTGCAACTACACACAGTCCCCAACTTATGATGGTTTGACTGACAATTTTTCGACTTCATGACGTTGCAAAAAAGTGATATACATTCAGTAGAAACCATGCTTAGAGTACCCATACAACCATTTTGTTTTTTACTTTCAGTACAGTATTCAATAAATTACATGAGATATCCAACACTTTATTATAAAATAGGCCTCACATTAGATGATTTTGCTCAACTGTAGGCTACTGTAAGTGTTCTGAACATCTTTAAAGTAGGCTAGGCTAAGCTATGATATTTGGTAGGTTAGGTGTATTAAATGAATTTTCAACTTAAGATATTTTTAACTTACAATGGGTTTATTGGGACATAACCCCATTCAAGGACCATCTGTAAACAAAGAAGTGTGACCATGCGGCAGAACTGGTGACAGGTGAATTTGGCCTGTGGGCCATAGCTTGCTGACACCTGCTTCAGGTGATAATACAACAATCTAAGAGGACTTTACTTACTACAATCTTGACTAAGTGTTATATTTTATTAAAGCAGAAAGATGCTGATTATGCGTTCTACATAGACAGGAGTTTTCACAACTTTCCAAGCATTTCACAGGCATCGCACTTGTTAAAACATCTGAGAAGAAGGTACCAGATTTTATAAAGGTATAAACTCACACAAAGAGAAAGAAAATGGCCATAAAGCTGCACAAGGAATCAGTAGAAAAGGCAAAATTGTAAACATCATCCACTCAATGAGAGACTCAACTTCCTAAGTAGCACCTTTGTTAGAACACATGAGAAGTTACATATACTTGCCTTCTAGGCTCTGAAAGAGCCACTTTTCAGGAGCCCTGGCTTGCATTATTGCCTGGAATGCAGTAGTAATGCCATACAGAAAAACTAAAAAAATTGAGAAGAGCTTACTTTTTCACGGATATTTTCCCCTAACACACTTTGACTATATTTAATTTACTAATAATGTTTTTCTTTTGTTTACATTCTTACATGGGCAAAAATTAGGAAACATCAAAAGAATTATGGAAATATTGATAGGCTTGTCATCTGTATTAATTTTCTTTCTCTAATTCCATAGAAAGCCCTTGAATTGCTCTTAATTTTCTCTGGAAACACGTGTATAAAAATAAATTTTCCAGGAAGATTCACCAAAAAAGGACAAACAACAAAACAAAAGCAGAATATTTGTGAACACCATTTTGAAAACATTTGACCAGGGAAACTTAAATGTAAATCTGGGGTCAGAGTTGCTAAACTGAATGGATACCAAGAATGTCATGCCTTTTATAGTTATGAAGAAAAGGTCAGGCCTATTTGATCAGTTATTTTTAGAAAAATGATTTTATAAAAGTGTTTTCCCTTTTCTCTAATGCTGCTCTCAAGAACCAAAGAATTATTCTGCTCTTATTCTTGACTGTGAGTTTTCAAAGGAGTTGTTTATCAGAATGCCACTCTGAACAGTATTTGAAGGAAAGTTTGAAAGTATATTAATTATAGAGTACTATGGCTGCCTTTAAATTTCCAAGTAAGTAAGTGTTGCGTCACTGATTTAGGGTGGCATCTTTTCCTTCTGGAATACTTTTGAAAATGCAAATGTATGAACAGAAAATTCTCACTTCAAAGAGAAATAGAACTGTTTTGAAAGACAGCCTTTGAATGCAATCTTATTCAAAAAGAAGCCTATTTAGAGAAAATGGAATCCAAAAATGTCAACATCTGTATTCTTCCTGAGAATATGTTTTCTTTTTGACAACAGCACTGATAAGCTAAGAGTACTTTTAAAAACAAACACGCTTCACTTTATTTGGTTATAGAAAAAATCGTGCAAATTTTATGGTGCCCACACCCTTAATAATTTTGCTAAAAAGAAATACATTTCTGATGTGGGAAATTGCCTAAACACACATAGTGTATACTAGAAGACTAAATTCCATTTTAAAAACAAGTCATAAAACATGTGTATGTGTGTGTGTGTATGTGTGTTTCCAATGTTCTACTCGAACCTGAAAGAATGACTTTATTGCCACAGTTTTGATCAACTTTAAAAGTTGAAATATAATAGAAAAAAAGTTCTAACATTATAGAATTGATTTTACTTTTCTATTTTTATATAAGATTACTATAAATACCTTTTGGTCTAAAAGAAAATAGTCTTCCTTGTTGGTAACACAAAAGATACTGAATATAACAAAGATTTCTTTAATAATAGTTTAAATAAAAACATTGTGGGTAACAGTGCTTGCATTCCTACAAACTAGGAAAAGATAAATGCCACCATCACTGTTAGTTAAATAAGGGTGATGCAGAAATTGCAAGGAGGATGTTGGTCTGCCAGGGATTTCTGGTAGCCATTTTTAATAATACGTGCAATTTTGCCTCAGGGGTTTATACCAATAAGGCATAATGGGACTAAATGGTCATGTAAACCCCTAAAACAATGCATGTATTATTTAAAATACTTTTTGTTTTATCATTTTGCCCACAATTCTCATAAACAGTTTTATCATTTATTTTCCAGAGGAATGTAATCACAAGGTAAAGTTCCTAGGTGAAGCCTAATGATGCTATTTTGATTAACATATTTTTTGTCTATGTAATTCATTTTCTTCCAAAAACATTTTTTATCATATCTCAATTAAAATTTATCCTCACATTGAATAAGCACTGTAGATGGTCATATAAACTAAATGGTCACATTGAGTCATTCATAATGTGAGTGCCATATAGTTTGCCAGTTGCCTGACACATTTTTATTTTTACAATTTAAATGTATACTCCATATTTGACATCAAACTTATAAGAGTAAAATGATCTGTTAGAAATTAATTCATCCTTTTACGCTGTTCCACTTACAACCAAATGAAGAAAAAAATTGAATTCTAATGATAACTGTGTTCTAGCATTGAGAATGTCTTAAAAACATACTCAGAGAAAGGAAAATAGTCGGTTTTCTGCTTTGGTTTTAAAAAAAAATATTGACACGTTACATTTATATTTTACTTTACTTGCCCTTCTGTGTTTCTAACGTGAAGATCTATTAATATGAGGCATAAGTCAGATGGTTCATAGGTCTGTACAGTTCCAACAATTCAAACAGAATCATTTCTAATGATGAGATCTCTTAGGATGATGTAATAAAAACAAAAAAGAAGGGCTAACATTAAGAATATGGTTTGTTTTTCTTTTAACAACATACTCATACATGTATCGATCAATATTAAGATCTGAAAAATATACACTTTGACCACTAATTCTGTCAACATTGAGAATCAGACTATGGTTAAGAGAGGCCAAATTAGAAAAAGCTGAGGTAAAACTGCAGGATATGGAAAATAAAATCCAAATAACAAAATATTATTAGGATTTGGTTACTTTAATAGTGAGTACATAGGATCATGAATCCAAAGAAAGATCTAAAATCTGGAAATCAGGCTAGCATGAAAAACACAAAACTAATAAGTCAGGCAGACAACAGCATTAAAAAAAAATATTGTTTAGGTATTTTGGAAGCACTTACAAAGCAACAAGTTCATTGACAAGAGACTTAGGCACTGGGGAACTCATATCCGGGCGGTAAACCCAGTGATTGAGAATTCTGAAGTAGGGTTTATGAACTGAAGCGTCAAAGTTAGAAGACAAGAAGATTCGTGAGTCTCATTATGCCCCTCCCCTTCCTAATTTAACAACCCGCCCTACACACACACGTTCATGCACACACACAACAACCTCTGTAGTAGTCTGGAGTCTGAGGTGTGGCAGATCCTGGAAAAGGGTGAGGTGGTAATAAGTAAGAATCATAGACTGCCAGAATTATTAGGTGTCTTAAAGGTATCTAATCTTAGGCCGGGCGCGGTGGCTCACGCCTGTAATCCTAGCACTCTGGGAGGCCGAGGCGGGCGGATCGTTTGAGCTCAGGAGTTCGAAACCAGCCTGAGCAAGAGCGAGACCCCATCTCTACTAAAAATAGAAAGAAATTAATTGGACAACTAACATAGAAAAAATTAGCCGGGCATGGTGGCGCATGCCTGTAGTCCCAGCTACTCAGGAGGCTGAGGCAGGAGGATCACTTGAGCCCAGGAGTGTGAGGTTGCTGTGACCTAGGATGATGCCATGGCACTCTAGCCAGGCAACACAGTGAGACTCTGACTCAGAATAATAAAAAAAAAAAAGGTATCTAATCTTTTTCTCCAGATGGAGAATATGGGGCTCAGAAAAGTTATTCAACTGTTCAATGTCTCTGAGGCTGTTTTGTCCCATAAAACAAAACTTTGGAGAAGATTAAATATGGGATAACAAGTGAAGGCTCCTAATTATTAAGTGCTTCCTATTTGCATCCTCTCCTATAAAACCATCCCTAATCTTCCAATCAAGAAGTACTAGAGGCTCTTAATATATTTCCAGGAATCCTGAAAATCATGTATATCATCACTTTTGGTCCCATTTACTTATTCTTCAATTGCATCACATATTGAGAGGAAGAATTTTCTAGGAGGAATAAGGTTTGTCTCACCTCTGGAGTGTTATAGCAGGCAGAATAATGACTAGAGAAACACAAGGTTGCATGCTAAGTTAACTCCCTCTGCTAAAGCAGTGTTAGTAAATGCGATTTTAAAATATAAATCATCACATAGAATGGATTTTCAAGGTCATTTGTGATTAGTACAATCATAATAGTTAAATCTGTGTACCATAACAAACTTTTTTTTCTGTGAAGTACAAAGCTAATCCATACTATATTTACCCAAAGTCCAGAAGAACTCACATTAATTATGATTTTGGTTATTGTCATTTTTGAAGACACAATTGTACTACCACATTCTCACTCTCACTATCTGGTGTAGAAATCACTCCGAGATCAAGCTGTAATGTAACTGACATTGGATTCTTCTCAAACAAAATGCAACCGATAATGGTAAATTTATGTAGAGCCATTTATTTCCAGAGAGCCAAAGAGCTTTTCAATGGAAAAAAAAAAGGGGGCTGGTGTTCATGACAATATGATAAGGTATTTTGGCATCCCTCGAGTGTAACTTTGGCTGATATACAGGTGTCAGAACAACACATCTTTATGGTGTGTGCTAATGGAAGGAACATGATGAATGCCCTTGAGCAGTGTAAGGAGGAGAAGCGGCAGCAGAGCCTAGGGACAGATGGTGCTGATTTATTACTTTGCAATGTCAGAGGGTAAGTGTTTTCTGCATATTGAGTTAGAGGTAATGCAGAGGTAATGTTTAAGATTATCGTGTTGGCCTTGATATTTTGATACTGCATTTGAATCAAAATCATCTCATCTCTTAAGCAGGCTTATTGACAAATGAGATGGCTCGATTTGAAAAGGCCTGATATCTTTTGGGATATGCTCGGGAAAACAATGTACTGGCTCTATGGCTCATGAATATATTTGAAATGAATATAGGCACTTTTTTCATTGCCTTCATTTTCTGTGACAATTAGAGTGTGATTCAAAGTGACATAAGCAAAATTCATTATAACCAAAAGCAGCTACTGCATTGTGGTTTGACAATGGGATTAAATATAAAAGAGAATATCATGGCTAGAACATCCACAAACCACAGACATTCTCTTGGCTTTTGCTTTACTGATCAGCTTTGTGGTATGTGGGTTCGGTCTCAAAGAAACAACCACAAGAGGATTTTTTTTGACCTCTTCATTACTTTGATATCATTTATAATAATAGATATTTTAAATTGTTTGATAGATTATTTAGCCATGTTAGGTTTTTGAGACTTCCAAATTAAAACAAGTTTATGTAAATTGTTCACTGATTGAATTTAGCATAGAAAAGAGCTCTTAATTTCGTATCATGTATACCATAGTATCTGAGAAAAATTCTGTATTTTACTACAGTTGATCACATTTTAAGTCAAGCTACTTCACTGCCAAACTCTGAATTGATATGTATGCTGTTGGAGAGGTGTTTAGTTTAATAAACTGTACAGATGTGCACTCAATAATTGTTATTTTCATTCCACTATTCATTAAGACATTTTCATTGATATTTACAGTTTTCAGAAACAGGTAGAATGGAAGACATCATCTACTGCATAAAAATATCACATTGAGAAAGAAGCTGTAGTGTTATTCTCGGGTTCTCTTCCTGCCTCATTTCTCTAAGGTTCTTCACCTATAAAAAATGTCATCATTTACACTTATTGTATGTATATAAATATTATGTGGAATGTTTACAAAGAACTTTGATCTCAAAATAAATGTCTTTAGAAATAAGTGGATAGCTAATATATTTAGATATATAACACATTTGTATAGCACTTTAAAATTTTGACACATTTTAAAAAATGTTTCATAGATTGTTATGTGTAACAATCCTATAAGATAGTCAATAAATGTATCATTGGCTCCTTTTTTTATATGTAAGCTGAGCTCTAAAGGGAATAAGTAATTGGTTTATGGTCATTCAACTAGAAAGTGGGGAAGGCTGGATAATACCATGGGTCTTCTAAGACAAGTGTTCATTATCCTGTGCAACATTGCCTCATTCTGTGCACAATAGAGATTTGTGTGTGTCATCATCATACATCTTTATGATGGGTAAAGATATATAGCTAGTCTGCTACTCAGAGAGAAAAAATAATGAACAGAATATAAACTGTGCAGACAATGTAGGTACTCAATAAATACATGCTGAATTAAAA
The DNA here is from genome assembly GCF_000956105.1 of Propithecus coquereli. Taxonomy (NCBI): domain Eukaryota; kingdom Metazoa; phylum Chordata; class Mammalia; order Primates; family Indriidae; genus Propithecus; species Propithecus coquereli. The sequence continues at coordinate 3,507,569 of NW_012148730.1, forward strand.
AGTAGATTAATTAACATAAAGGACATTTCTGCTTTCTAGAAGTCCAAACAGGAGACAGATGGGAGCATTTGTTGAACATCTACTAAATGCTAAGCCCTGTAAGGTATTTCGCATATATTCTCAGATTATCTTGCCCTGTCTAGCTACTTTGAAGCAATTCTAATTCATTTTAAAGGTTAAAAATGTTTTAAATGGTAGGAAAATTGGTGGTCTAGAAGCAGCCTGCCAGCACACTGCTCCCAAGGAAAGAAGTGAAAAATGCAGTCAGCAGCCTACATGCGGATTGCTCTTCTCTGAGGCAACATTGTGAAATCACAGAGAAGCAATGCGGGACACTGACTGTGAAAAAAAGCAAGGTGATGGGGCGATATATATAATAAGATCAAAGAACACATGGGGAAGAATAGGAGGATAGAGCACTGGGGCACTGTGCTCACCCCACTGGCACTGCGTAAGTTGTGAGATGGCTCCCTCCAACACCACAGACCTCTACCTGGTCAGACCGGGGACCTGCCTGGAGTCTGTGCAGAGTCATTGCACCACACAGCAGGCGCAGTGGAGATCGGGCAGCAGCTAAAGCCATCCTGAGCTTTCAGGTTCACAGCACCAGGTTGGCACTGGGCTGGCGAGGGAGTGGACTAATGGGAGGCTTCCCTGAACTGTACCCTGTGACTGGGAGCCAAGTACTTCTCCCCTACACTGCAATGGGACCTGAGCATGCAAATTGACTGGAGCTCAGCAGGCTCTGACCTGAGAGGTTTTGGGCGACTGCTTCAGTGGGTCCCGGGGAGGGCAGGGAGAACTCCATGGTCCCTGGGCCACTGGAACTGACCTTTTCCCATGTGACTTGGAATCCGTCAGTCCCCAAGCATGCAGAACAGTGTGTTACTTGCTCAGCCCTGACTCTGCCCTGCAGGCTCCAACTGCCTCCTGCCTGCTCAGCCCTGACCCCACCCTCCAGGTCAGATCAGCCCTGCCACCAGCACGGCCCTGCCTCTGGCTCTGAGGCCATGCTCAGAAGCCCTGCTTTAGGCTCCTCCCCAGTCCCAGCTCTGAGACTCTCATGCCAGAGCCTGAAGCTCTGCCTCTGTGCCTCCAGAGATCCCACCAGGCCCAAGACACCACCCCCAAGACTCCAGTGCTGCATCTGGACCCCAAGACCCCACTCCAGAGCCTCCACCACCATCACAGGGCCAAAAGAACTGCTCCAAAGTCCAATACCCTCCCAGGGACCTGCCCCAGGCTCAAGCCACCAGGACACTGTGACCTGGTTTTAGCAAACACCCACAGCCCTAGAACCCATGACAACTGCCTAGATAGCCTTACCCAGCTGTTACTGTCACCCCTGTGGGGAGACTCTAGGTAGAGCAATCGCTACGACTCCAGCCTCAGTGAAGAGGGTCTCACCCAGCTCCCAACTCAAAAGTCCTACAACTACCTGATGAGCAACCCAACACCCAACACAAACAACATTCAGCAGAGGCTTGAGCAGAGGCAATCACAAGTGAACAGAACAAATCAAAACAGCTGCATTACAGGCTTCTAGTGCACATGCCTTCTAGTCCTCTGCTGCATCAACATTCCAGAGTAAGGGGGGAGAAGGAGGGGAGCACCATCTAGGGACCGCCCCTTCTTCTAATCAAGCAGGAGAGTTCCCAACAAGGACAGGTGCTCTACAAACCTATTAGCCCTGAGTTGAGAAAAGAGGTTTCAGATGAGAAGAAACCAGCACAAGAACCCAAGCAACATGAAAAATCAAAACAGATTGACACCCCCAAGGGATCACAAAGGAACTATAGCAATGAATTCCAACTACAAGGAAATTGCCCAAATGAGAAAAATGGAATTCAGAATATGGATGGAAAATAAGATGAATGGAATTGAAGAGAAAGTTGAAAACCAACAAAAAGAAGCCCCAAAAAATATTTCAGGAAATTAATGAAAAAGTCAGAAAAGAACTAGACAAAATAAGGAAGGCTATAATAGAACTTAAAGAAATGAACGAGTCATTTAGGGAATTTCAAAACACAGCAGAAAGTTTCAACAACAGATTAAACCAAGGAAGTTAACTCAAGGATCTTGAGCTAACCCAGTCATTTAAAGAGGCATAGAAGAGAACAAAAAAGGTAGAGCAATCACTTAGAGAGACATGGGACTATGCAAAGTGAACTAACGTACGAATTATAAGTATCTCTGAGGAAGAAGATAGAGCTAAAAGCATGGAAAATCTATTCGAGGGAATTATTGAGGAAAATGTCCCTGCTATCGCCAGAGATCTAGACATCCAGATACAAGATGGTCATTGAACACCAGGAAGATTTGTAGCAAATAGGATATCTCCAAGACATATAGTAATCAAACTGGCCAAAGTCAAAATGAAGAAGAAAATTCTATAAGCACCTAGATGTAAGCAACAACTGACCTACAAGGGAAAACCCATCGAGTTAACACCAGACTTCTCAGCGGAAACCTTACAAGCCAGAAGGGAGTAGGCCCCTATTTTCAATCTTCTTAAATGGAACAATTTCCAAGCCTAGAATTCTGTATTCTGTGAAACTAAGCTTCACAATTGATGGAGAAATGAAGTCTTTTCTAGACAAGCAAACATTGAGGGAATTTGTCATGACCAGACCTGCCCTACAGGAAATACTCAGAACTGTATTATACATGAATCAGCACAATAGATAACCACCAGTGTAAAATCACCCAACATAGCCAAAGCTCACAACTTCTATAAAACAATAGCACAAGAAGGAAAACAAAGCAACAAGGTACTACCCATTATGATGAACAGCATCACACATATCAATTCTATCTCTTAATGTTAATGGCTTGAATGTGCCACTAAAAAGACATAGGCTGGCTGAATGGATGAAAAAATACAACCCAGGTATCTGCTGCCTCCGGGAGACACATCTAAACCACAAGGATGCAAACAGGCTCAATGAGAAAAGATAGAAAAAAATATATCACACAAATGGAAACCAAAAGAGTACAGGTGTAGCCATTCTCATATCAGATAAAATTGACTTTAAATCAACAATGGTAAAGAAAGACAAAGATTATCATTATATAATGGTAAAGGGAGCAATTCAACAAGGAGACATAATAATCCTAAATATATGTGCACCTAACACAGGAGCTCCCAGATACATAAAACAAATTCTACTAGAGCCAAGCAAGGAAATAAATAATAGCATCATAACTGCTGGTGACTTAAACACCCCACTATCAGAGCTGGACAGATCATCAAAACAGATAATAAATAAACACCGGACTTAAATGGGAACCTAGAACAAATGGACCTAACAGATATTTACAGAACACTCCATCGCAACACTACTGAATATACATTCTTCTCATCAGCACATGGGACATATTCCAAGATTGATCATATCTTAGGCCATGAAACATGTCTCAACAAATTTTAAAAAATCAAAATCATACCATGTATCTTCTCAGACCATAGTGGATAAAAACTAGAAATCAATTCTAAGACTCAATTCTACACAAAGTCATGGAAATTAAACAACCTGCTACTTAACAATTATTGGGTGAATAATGAAATTAAGATGGAAATCAAAAGATTCCTTGAACTGAATGACAAAGGGGAAGCAAGCTATCAGAATCTATGGGATTCATAAAAGCATTCCTAAAGGGAAAATTCATAGCCTTAAATACCTACATCAAAAAGACAGAAATATTACAAATTCACAATCTAATGGCACATCTCAAGGAACTAGAAAAGGATGAACAAACCAAATCCAAAGCCAGCAGAAGAAAACAAATAACAATGGTAACAGCAGAACTAAATAAAATGGGAAAAAAACACGAAAGTTCAGTAAAACAAAAAACAAAAAAGTTGGTTCTTTGAAAAGATAAACAACATTGATAGACCTCTTGCTACATTAACCAAGAATAGAAGAGAAAAGATCCAAACAAGTTCAATCAGAAATGAAAAAGGACAGGGGGAGGGAGGGAAAAAAAAACAATGAAAAAGGAGATATCACAACTGATAGCACTGAAATTAAAAACATCATTCATGAATATGACAAAAATCTCTATGCAAATAAACTAGAAAATGCAGAGGAAATGGACAAATTCCTGGAAACACACAACCTTCCAAGATTCAATCAGGAAAAAATAGTACTCATAGAACTCCTGAATAGATCAATAATGAGCAGTGAGATCGAAGCAGTAATAAAAATTCTTCCAACAAAAAATAAGCCTCAGACAAGATGGATTCACAGCCAAATTCTCCCAGACCTACCACTGATTTGTATACAAAATCAATGTACACAAATCAGTAACACTCCTGTACACCCATAACCATCAAACTGAGAGTCAAATTAAAGACTCAGTACCATTCACAACAGCTACAAAGAAAATAAAATACCTGGGAATATACTTAACCAAGGAGGTGAAAGATCTCTATAAGGAGAACTATGAAACACTGAGGAAAGAAATTATGGATGACACAAACAAATGGAGAAACATATCATGCTCATGGATGGGTAGAATCAACATTGTTAAAATGCCCATACTACCCAAAGTGATTTACAAGATTCGATGCAATCCCCTATCAAAATACCAATGGCATATTTCACAAGTCTAGAAAAAATAATGCTGTGCTTCGTTTGGAACCAGAAAAGAGCCCAAATGGCCAAAGCATTCCCAAGCAAAAAGAACAAAGCTGGAGGCATCACATGACAAAATTCAAACTATACTACAATGCTATAATAACCTAAACAGCATGGTATTGGCACAAAAATAAAGACATAGACCAATGGAACAGAACAGAGAACCCAGATATAAAACCATCTACCTATAACCAATCGATCTTTGACAAAGCAGACAACAACGCACACTGGGGAAAAGAATTCCTATTCAATAAATGGTTCTCAAAAATTGGATAGCCATATGCAGAAAAATGAAAAGGATCACTATTTCTCACCACTTACAAAAATTAATTCAATATGGATAAAAGACTTAAAGGTAAAGCATAAAACCATAAGCATTGTAGAAGAAAATGTAGGAAAAACTCTTCTAGACATTTGTCCAGGCAAGGAATTTATGACTAAAATCCCAATGCTAATCACAGCAACAACAAAAATAAATGGGACTTGATTAAATTAAAAGTCTTCTGCACAGCTTAAGGAAATAATCAATAGAGCAAATAGACAATCTACAGAATGGGAGAAAATATTCACTAGCAACACTTCCAATAAAGGGCTCATATCTAGAATCTACAAAGAATTCAAACAAATCAGTGTGAAAAAAATTAACAACCCCATTAAAGAGGGGTAAAAGACACGAATGGAAGTTTTTCAAAAGAAGATAGGCAAATGGCCAATAAACTTATGAAAAATACTCAACATCACTAATCATCAGGGAAATGCAAATTAAAACCACAATAAGCTAGTACCTTACTTCTGTTAGAATGACTTTTATTACAAAGTCCAAAAACAATAGATGCTGGTGTGGATGCAGAGAGAAAGGATGCTTATACACTGTTGGTAGCACTGCAAATTAGTACAACCTCTATGGAAAACAGTATGGAGATTCCTCAAAGAACTAAAAGTAACCTACCATTCAATCCAGCAATCCCACTACTGGATATCTACCCAAAGGAAAAGAAGTCATTTCATCAAAAAGATGCCTGCATTTGAATGTTTACTGCAGCACAATTCACAATTGCAAAGACGTGGAATCATCCCAAGTACACATAAGTTCATTAGTGGATTAACAAAATATGGTGTATGTATACCATGGAGTACTACTCAGCCATAAAAAGGATGAATTAATGCCTTTTACAGCAATTTGGAAGGAACTGGAGACTATTTATCCTAAGTGAAGTATCTAAAGAATGGAAAAACAAACACCACATGCACTCTTTAATAAATTAGAACTAACCGACGAGCATATAAGTACAGAGGGGAAAGTAAAATTCATTGGAAATAAAGCAGGGGGTAGGGGAAGGAGGGGAAGGGCAAAAACCCGCCTAATGTAATAAAAAAGAAAGAAAAGCATTGACACAATCTATTTTTTAACAGAGCCCCCAAAATAAATAAATAAATAAATCAGAAACGCTTAGGATTCAATACCATGCCACAGAAAGATGAGGGGATGGAAAGCAAGAGAGCTGACCCCTCAGCATGCCAGCCTAAGGGCTAATTAGTAGGGGGGCAGAAAAGCAAAGATCAAAGAAGCTGCCTTAGGTTCACATGCTATTGACTGGCCAAACTAATGCAGGGGCATTTGTGGACATGATGAATATGTAATCCATATTTACCCTATAGAAATTTGATAAGGACTAATAAGGGTGTTAGACTTCACAAGATAATATTGAAGGAGGTAGAAAAACCTCACTCCCTAGGGATTTCTAAAGAGATGGTACTTTTCTGTCTGGTTTTATAATTCCATAGCAGTGTTTCTAAGAATTTCTACCAGTAACTATAATACCATAAGGATTCTCATTACCTTCCTATCAATACCCTGTACCATTCTCCTAAACCTCCTGCATCTCTTTTCATAGGCGTTTTCATCATCTGACCCAAGACTAACAAATCCAGCCAGACCTCATCTCCTTCTGCAAATACATTGTAAATTAAACACTCCTCTTATTGACATTAGTTGTCCTGATTTAACTACAATTATGGGAGAGAGAATATTTGCATGTTTGCTTATTACAGGCATCCTCACCAAGGAAAGCACAGGATAATGACCACAACAGGTTAAAAAATTAGAAATTAATTAATTGTACTTTCATAGACAGATTTATTTTCAAAGTTAATGATTTGTTTAATTAAAATCATTTTCACTTAATTGAGTGGATATCTGGTATACTCAATACACCTGGTTTTCTAGTGAGAAATGTAAGCTTGAAAAAGAAAAGAAAAAGATTTATGACTTTATAGAACTATAAAATAGTCCATGTTTATTGTAGAAAATTTGGAAAATAATACAATGTATGAAAAGTAGTATAAATCTATCTGTAGTTTCACCCCTCTGAAATAAGTATTATTGGTGGTGGAGGTGGAGTAAGATGGCAAGATAGAAACTTCCAGTGATTTGTCCCTCCACATGAGGATCAAAGTCAACAACTACCCACACAAGAAAGCACCTTCAGAAGCAAAAATCAGGTGAACAATTATACTACCTGATTTTAACATTATATCAAGGGAAAAGGCACTGAAGAGGGCCAAGAAGAATCCTGTATCATCTATGCCACCCCACCCCCATGTCCCCGCAGTGCCACACCAGCACACCTAGTGGAGATAGAAGCTGTGTGCCCAGGAGAGAAAGTGAACTGATTGTGAGAATTTACATTGAAACCCAGGGCTCCCTGCCATAAGGAAACACAGCACAGAGCAGAATTCTGCCAGTGCCCATGGAGGGAGAATTTAGACAAACCCAGCCAGAGAGAAATCCTCCACCCCGAAACTCAAGCTCCAGCTAGCCGAACCACACCAGCTGACAAAAAGTAGACTGAGGCCTAGACTAAATTTGTAAGGTAGTCAGGCCATAAAGGCTGCAGTCCTTAGGCAATTCTTGCCACTATACTGGTCTTGAAATGCATGTGACTCAGTTAAACACCAGCAGCAGCAGCCAATCCAGTGCCTATGTCACCCCTCCCCCAAGTCCAGGCAGTACAGCTCAGGGAGAGTCTTGTTCCACTTCGGAAAAGGAAAGGGAAGAGGACTTTGTTGTGCAACATGGGTACCAGCTCAGCCACAGTGAAATAAAGTACCAGGCACATTCCTGAAGTCCCCAAGTCCAGGGATTAGTTTCTGGAAGGTGTTTCTGGACCCACCCAGGGCCAGAAGGAAACATGGTGCTCTGAAGGGAAGGACGGAGTCCTGTCAGGATTTACCACCTGCTGACTTAAAAGCCCTTGGGCTATGAATAAACATCAGAGGTAGCCAGGCAAAAGTCACCAAGGGTGTGGGTACGAGTGGACTTGCTTCAGGTATGACTGGCACTAGTGGCCATGAGGGAGTGCCCATATCACTCCTCCCCCAATTCCAGCAGCCAAGCACAAAGAGTGAGGGAAGAAAATGAGAGACTTTGCCTAGTAATCCAGGTAATTCTCCCATATCTTACCCAAACTCACCAAGGTGGTAACACCAGGAGTCTGCAAGAGTCACAGCATTACTGGGCTTGGGGCACCACCTGTGCTGATACAGCTGCAGTGACCAGAGACTAAGATCATAACACCCAATTCCGCATGAGTAACTGAAAAGCCTTCTCAAGGAGGACTGGTTCAAACAAGTATAGACTGTGAAGATTAAAACAAATGCCTAACTCTCTAATGCCCAGACATCAATGAACATCCAGAAACATCAAGAACATCCAAGAAGACATGACCTCACCAAACCAACTAAATAAGATACCAGTGACCATTCCTGGAGTGATGGAGATAGGTGAACTTTTAGAAAACAAATTCAAAATAGCTGTCCTGAAGAAGTGCAATGAACTTCAAGACAACACAGAGAAGGAATTCAGAAACATATCAGAGAAATTTAACAAAGAGATTGAAATAATAAAAAAAAAAAAGCAGAAATTTTGGAGCTTAAGAATTCAATTGACACACTGAGAAATGCATCAGAGTCTCTCAACAGCAGAATTGACCAAGTAGAAGAAAGAAGTAACAAGCTTGAAGACAGCCTATTTGAAAATACACAGTCTGAAGAGAAAAAAAGAATAAAAAAAAAATGAAGCACACCTACAAAATCTAGAAAATAGCCTCAAAAGAGAAAATCTAAGAGTTATTGGCCTTAAAGAGGAGGTAGAGAGCGAGATTGGCATAGAAAGTTTATTCAAAGAAATAATAACGGAGCACTTTCCAAAACTAGAGAAAAATATCAATATTCAGGTTCAAAAAGGTCATAGAACACCAAGCAGATTTAACCCAAACAAGGCTACCTCAGGCATTTAATAATCAAGCTCCCAAAGGTCACAGATAATGAAAAGGTCCTAAGGGAAGCAAGAAAAAAGAAAATAATAACACGTAAAGAACTCTGATTCATCTGGCAGCAGACTTCTCAGTGGCAATGTTACAAGCCAGGAGACAGTGGCACGACATATTCAAAGTGCTGAAGGAAAACAACCTAAATGCTAGAATATTATATCTTACAAAAATGTCTTTCAAACGTGAAGGAGAAATAAAGACTTTTTCAGACAAAAAAAGCTGAGGGATTTCATCATCACCAGACCTGTCCTATAAGAAATGCTAAAAGGAGTTCTTCAATATGAAAGAAATGGATATTAAAGAATAATAAGAAATCATCCAAAGGTATACAACTTACTGGTAACAATAAGTACACAAATACAAAATACTCCATTGCTATAATTGTGATGCATAAAACACATATCTTCAGTAGGAAGACTAAAACACTAACCTATCAAAAATAACTACAATAACTTTTTGAAAAATAGATAGTATAAAAAGATATGGATGGAAACAACAAAAAGTTAAAAAGCAGGGGGGATGGAATTAAAGGGTAGAATTTTTGTTTGATTTCTCTTTGCTTGTTCATTTGTTTTGTTTTTTTTGTAAGCAGAGTTGTCATATATTCAGAATAATTGATTATGAAATGTTTTTTGTAAGACTCGTGATAACTTCAAATCAAAAAACTTCCAACAGATACACAAAAAATAAAAACCAAGAAAATAAAACACACTACCAGAGAAAATCACTTTTAACAAAGGGAAGGAAGGAA
>NW_012148730.1:3519430-3520327 GCF_000956105.1 Propithecus coquereli
ATGATTTTACATCTAGAGAAACCTAAAGTCTTCACAAAAAAAAACTATAACTGATAAACTAATTCAGTACAGTTTCAGGATACAAAATCAACATATACAAATCAGTAGCATTTCTATATGCCAACAGCAAACAATCTGAAAAAGAAACCAAGAAAGTAATCCCATTTCCAATAGCTACAAATAAAATAAAATACCTAGGAATAAACTTAACCAAAGAAGTGAAAGATCTCTATAATGAAAACTAGGAAACATTGATGAATATAACTGGAGAGGACACAAAAAAAATGAAAAGATATTTCATGATCATGAGCTGAAAGAATCAATATTGTTAAAATATCCATATTACCCAAAGCAATCTACAGATTCAATGCTACCACCATCAAAATACCAGTGACATTCTTCACAGAATAGAAAAAATAATCCTAAAATTTATATGGAGCCACAAAAGACCCAGAATAATCATAATCATCCTGAGCAAAAAGAACCAAACTAGAAGAATCACATTACCTGACTTCAAATTATACTACAGAGCTGTAGTAACCAAAACAGCATGACACTGGCATGAAAGCAGACACATAGACCAATGGGACAGAGAGCCCAGATATAAATTCATTTATCTATAGTGAACTTATCTTTGACAAAGGTGCCAAAAACTTACAGTGGAGAAAGGACAGTCTCTTCAAAAATGGTGCTGGGAAAACTGGATATCCATACACAGAAGAATTAAATTAGACCCTTATCTCTCACCATACAGAAAAATAAAATCAAAATGAATTAAAGAGCCGGACGCGGTGGCTCAAGCCTGTAATCCTAGCACTCTGGGAGGCCGAGGTGGGTGGATCGTTTGAGCTCAGGAGTTCGACAACAGCCTGAGCAAGAGCGAGACCCCATCTCTAC
>NW_012148730.1:3526956-3527861 GCF_000956105.1 Propithecus coquereli
GAACAGAACAGAAACTTTTCAAAAGAAGATAGACTAATGGCCAAGAAACACATGAAAAAATGTTCAATGTCACTAATCATCAGGGAAATGCAAATCAAAACCATGAGATATCACCTAACTCCAGTGAGAATGGCTCTTATCAAAAAGTCCCCAGACAACAGATGCTGGTGTGGATGCGGAGAGAAAGGTACACTTATACACTGCTGGTAGGACTGCAAACTAATACAACCTCTGTGGAAAGTAGTATGGAGATACCTCAAGGAACTAAAAGTAAACCTACCACTTGATCCAGCAATCCCATTACTGGGCATCTACCCAAAGGAGAAAAAGACATTTTTAAAAAAGACACTTGTAGTCAAATGTTTATAGTAGCACAATTCAAAATGGCAAAGATGTAGAAACAACCCAAGTGCCCATCAACACGAGTGGATTAATAAAATGTGGTATATGTATGCCATGGATTACTACTCAACCATAAGGAAAAACAGTGAACTAATATCCTTTGTAACCTGGATGGAACTAGAGACCATTCTTGTACATGAAGTATCACAAGAATGGAAAAACAAACACCACATGTACTCAACACAAAATTGGAACTAATCCATCAACACTTACATGCACATATGGAAGTAAAACTCAATGCAAATCAAGCAGGTAGGAGGGGGGAGGAGGAGATGGGTAAATTCACACCTAATGGGTACAATATGCACTATCTGGGTGATGAACACATTTATAACTTTGACTCACACTGTACATTATGTAACCAAAATGTTTATGTCCCCATAATATTCTGAAATTTAAAAAAAATACATAAAGAGAAAAACTGTTTAAGGAAATGGATTTATACAACATGCAAAAGCCAGATAGAATATCGCCTTCAAAGAAGTCTGCCTTCGGCCGGGCGC
>NW_012148730.1:3528492-3531012 GCF_000956105.1 Propithecus coquereli
TGCTTCAGGACATTGAGTTGTGCAAGGACTTCTTTAGCAACATCCCCAAAGAACAGGCAACCAAAGCAAAATTGGACAAATGGGATTACATCAAGCTAAAAAGCTTTCGGCCAGGCGCAGTGGCTCATGCCTGTAATCCTAGCACTCTGGGAGGCCGAGGCAGGTGGATCGCTCAAGTTCAGGAGTTCGAAACCAGCCTGAGCAAGAGCGAGATCCCATCTCTACTAAAAAATAGAAAGAAATTATCTGGACAACTAAAAATATATATAGAGAAAAAATTAGCCAGGAATGGTGGTGCATGCCTGTAGTCCCAGCTACTCGGGAGGCTTAGGCAGTAGGATCGCTTGAGCCCAGGAGTTTGAGGTTGCTGTGAGCTAGGCCAAAGCCACAGCACTCTAGCCCAGGCAACAGAGTGAGACTTTGTCTCAAAAAAAAAAAACAAAAAAAAAACTTTTGCACAGCAAAGGAAAACAATCAACAAACAAAATAGACAACTCATAGAATGGGAGAAAATATTTTCCCCAAACTACCCATCTGATAAGAGATTAATAACTAGAATACATAATGAGCTCCAATAACTTGATAGGAAAAAATCAAATAATCCAAATAAAAAATGGACAAAAGATCTGAATAGACATTTCTCAAAAGAAGACATATAAATGGCCAACAATTACGTGAAAAAAACCCTCAACATCATTAGTATCAGAGAAATACAAATCAAAACTACAATGAGATATTATCTCACCCCAGTTAAAATGGCTTTTATCAAGAAGACAGGCAATAACAAATGTAGGAGAGGATGTAGAGAAAGGGGAACCCTTGTACACTGTTGCTGGAAATGCAAATTAGTACAACCTCTATGAAAAACAGTATGGAGATTCCTCAAAGAACTAAAAGTAGACCTACCATTTGTTCCAGCAATCCCACTACTGGGTATTTGCCAAAAAGGAAAAGAAATCATTTTATCAAAAAGAAATCTGCACTCAAATGTTTATTGCAGCACATTTCACAGTTGCAAAGATGTGGAAACAACCCAAGTGTCCATCAATTCGTGAGTGGATTAACGAAATGTAGTATATGTATACCATGGAGTACTACTCAGCCATAAAGAAACAAATTAATGTCTTTTGCAGCAATTTGGAAGGAACTAGAGACCATTCTCCTAAGTCAAGTATCTCAAGAATGGAAAAACAAACACCACATGTCCTCTCTAATAATTTGTAACTAATTGGCACACATGGGCACAGAAAGAAGTAGAAGTCACTGTAAATCAAGAAGGGGGGGAGGAAGAGAGGGGTAAAAACCTACCTAATAGGTACAATGAACAATATTCTGGTGATGGACATACTTATAGCCCTGACTTAAGCATTACAAAAGTTATCCAAATAATAAAAGCTTTTGTATCCCCTTAATATTTTGGAATTAAGAAAAAAAGAAATTGTGGTGCACATACACAGTCGAATATTATAAAGCCATGAAAAAGAATTAAATCCTGCCATTTGCAACAACATGGATGGAACTAGAGAACATTATGTTAAGTGAAATAAGCCAAGCACAGAAAGACAAATCTCACGGATTTCTACTCATATGTGGGAGCTAAATATTAAAACAATTGATCTCATGGAGACAGAGAATAGAATGATGGTTGCTAGAGGCTGGGAAGTGTAGCAGGAAGGGGGCGATAAAGTGGGGATGGCTAATGGGTCCAAAAATATAGTTAGAGGAACAATATTTGATAGCACAACAAAGTGACCATAATCGGCACTAAGTTAGGGTATACTTTAACTCAAAGAGTGGAATTGGAATGTTCCTAACACAAAGAAATGATAAATGCCTGAGATGATGGATACCCCAATTACCCTGATTTGATTAATCCACATTGTATATGCCTGTATCGAAACATCACATGTACCCTATGCAGATGTACAACTACTATGTACCCACAATAACCTAAAAGAAAAAAGTAAAAAAGGAATGAGTATTAGCATCTTTCTGTAAATTAGGAAAGCTCTTATTCTCTGAATACAAACACATGCACATGCGTGTGCACACATACATATGGAAGCAATGAATTATGAGTGGCAAGCCAGCAATAACCAAGACAATGGCTTCATAGCCTCAAAAAGTTTAGTTATTGGAATTATAAGACAGAGAAGATAAAATAGGTTTATAATTTTTAAAACAATAAAATATAGAATTGAGAGTAAAATAATCATAAAGTATTGTATGTCCTTGCAGTGCTTGGGAGAAAGGTAAATATATTGACTAACTTTATATTTTGATAACACAAGTAAAATATTTCCGGGTTACCACTAAGATGGAGTAGCCTTATGCCTCCCAGGTCCTCCCTCTTCCAGCTAAAATTATCCTGTACATAACATAACAAACAAGCATAGGTCAATCTCTGAAAGATGTAATTAAAAAGATGGGATGCCTAGGGACCTCAGAACATAAGGAAGGACATCGTGGTGATTTCTTTGGGTATCCTCAGTGCTTCTCATATATCCCAGACAGGGTACT
>NW_012148730.1:3544317-3546620 GCF_000956105.1 Propithecus coquereli
AGAAATCCAAGACATTCATTGTCTTGGAAAGCAAAACAACGCTTTTCAGTAAGCACTGGTTGAAAAAAAAAAAAAAAAGTCTCATATGCTACTGAGCAAACAAATGAAATAAAAATTTTAAACTATCTATGCGATTTAGCAACAAGGTTATTAGTATCTTTAAGAAGAGCAGTTTTAGTGATATAGTGGGAATAAGACAGATTGGTATTCATTCGTCCTTCTATTCAACAAATATATTGGGAGCCTATCTGTATCCTGGCATTGTGTTAGATGTTGCAAATGCAGTGGTAAGCACAAACATTATCCTCATTTTCATAGAGCTTGCAATATAGTGAGCAAGATAGATATTAATAAAACAGTCATATAAATAATATTAACTTGCTGCTCTGACGAGGGAAAGTGTTATGTATGAGCACATATAAAGTAGGGAGCTGTGACCTGGAAGGTTTCTTGGTGGCAATGACATATGAACTAAAATTGAGTGGATATGTATAAATCAACAAGACATAGGAATATGATACTGTGGTAAATAGAGTTCTGGGTGGAGGGGAGAACATCTACAAAAGACCAGGGACAAAAAAAAACATGGAATATCCATGGAATTAAAAGAATGTAAGTGTGTCTGGGGTATGGAGAATAAGTGAGGGGGGACTTGATAAGAAATGAGCCTAAGAGAAGTGGGACAGGTTCAGCTCAGGCATGATCTTGTTTGTAAAGCTAAAGATTTGGCTTTTTATCTGAAAAGTAGCGGGAAGCCACAAAGTAGTTTAAGTGTGTGCATCTGTCTTGAGTTATTTAGATGATAAGATGGATAATACGTTCTGATTAGATATGAGTATGAGGCAGAAAGAGGTATCAAAAGCAAAGATAACTTCTACAAATTTTGGCTAAGAAACTGAGGCACGTCTTAGTCTGTATTCTGCTGCTATAACAGAATGCCATATATTCGGCAGTTTGTAAATAATAGACATTTATTTGACTTACAATTCTGGAGCTGGGACATCCAAGAGCATGGCACTGGCATCTGACGAGGGCCATTCCATGGCAGAAGGCATCACATGGCTAGAGTGCGTGTGAGACAGAGAGAAAAGAGGGTAAAACTCCCATGATAACTAACCCACTCCCACAGATAATGGCATTAATTCATTTATGACCTCATCACCTCTTAAAGGTCCCACCTCTTAACACTATCACAATGGCAGTTACATTTCAACATGTGTTTTAGAGGGGACATTCAAACCATAGCAACGAGGGAAGACAGAATAGCTGGGGATAGACATGGGTTAATGAAGGTTTTTTTTCTATTTGTTTTTGTTTTTTTAGATGGTAAAGATTTAAGTATGATGATTTCTTTTTTCTGGCCTGCAGAGTTTCTGTTGATATGATGAAATGTTCATAGGAAGGACCTAGAGAAAGAGAAGAAAAATTCAGATATAGGAGAGAGAAGGACCAATCAAAGAACATGTTCTCTGAAAATGTAGAAGGAGGTAGACTCAAGAGTGCTTAAGGTAGAAGGATATAACAAGTAGGGATACAGGTCAATTTTAGAGCTGGTGATAGGAGGATAGGATATTACCCTCTGATGGCTGATATTTTCTCGGTGAATTCATCTGCTGGAACTGAAATGGTATATGATGATGTTGAAGTATGTCATGGTGGTAATCATATTAATGAAATGTTAAAAGCAATAAAACTGCTTACCATAAGGGATGGTAAAATAAATTATGTGTCTATACTGTTTTAGGATTTAAAAATAGGATTTAAAAATCATATTATATGAAAGTATTTTATTTTAGATCAAGGGAAATTATTCATTACATATTTTACATGACAATAATTTTACAAAAGAGTACATAGGGTAGACTCACAACTAACAAAAATAAATATTGAATATATGTAAAGTGGTAAAGACTAGATATACTAGATATACAGTATACTAAAATATTAATTGTATATATTATACACACATATATATTGTGTATATGCATATATGTGTGTATATATATACACACAAGAAGAAGGAATAGAGATTTACATTTCCATCTTTGCACTTTTCTGGATTTATACTTTCTAAATAAATGTGAATATATACATATCTCCATTTAGTCATTAGAAACAAATATTTTATAAATGAAAAACAAGCTATTTAATTCAATGATAATTCATTATATTATCAAGTTTTACATAATTTTTACAGTTCATTTACTTCCTTGCTGCAGCCTCAGCACCTGGCTCATTGTAGATACTCCATAATTTTTGTTAAAATGACCTAAACTAATGCTTTAACTCTGTTTCAAAATAAT
>NW_012148730.1:3546830-3549632 GCF_000956105.1 Propithecus coquereli
TTAGTTGTCCGATTAATTTCTTTCTATTTTTAGTAGAGACGGGGTCTCGCTCTTGCTCAGGCTGGTCTTGAACTCCTGAGCTCAAACGATCCACCCACCTCGGCCTCCCAGAGTGCTAGGGTTACAGACTATTTTATTTGTTTTTATTTTTCTTGTACCACTGGATTATAAGCCCCGTGAAGGCAAGGATTTTTTATCTGTTTTATTTATTGGTATATCCTCAGACCTACAAGGGTAAAAACTCAATATCTGTCAAATAAATGAAACAGTGAATGAATAAATAAATGAATATTAGACTAAAAGAACACTAGATATAAACTGCCACTCCAAGTATCCCGTGCAAATAAAAAGAATCAAATTGTTCCATTAAAGACCCACCATCATCTTATTTTGACTTACAGGCAGCATCATACGCTTTATGTAAGGAAATAATTTAACTCATTCATTGACTTCTTATTTGTCAATGACATCA
Source organism: Propithecus coquereli (assembly GCF_000956105.1). Lineage (NCBI taxonomy): Eukaryota > Metazoa > Chordata > Mammalia > Primates > Indriidae > Propithecus > Propithecus coquereli. Next base: position 3,547,303 of record NW_012148730.1, read on the forward strand.
TGAACACTGAAGTCTTTCTAAATGTGTGCTAGTAAGTTAGCTAGACGTTGAAATGCTGATGGATTCAGCTAGCCCGATCGTGGTTATTGTATTGTCTCATACCACCACTACACATTAATGGGTCTCCTGTCATTCTTTTTTGGTGCCATTAGATTTGCTGTCTGCCATGGCAGTAACGGACAGCTCTGGAGCAGATGTTTCTGAAGTATCATTGATAACAGTGTCACAAAGATTGTATGGAGTCAAAGGCCAACAAGCTTGACTGATGAGGAGGAGGTTTGGGCAGCTGATATATTGCCTCAGTGAGGGAAGTTTTATACTTCCTATGCCTCAACAGCTTCTGGAAGCAGCCAGCCATTTTTAAAGAGAAGCCACAGCTGTATAGCAATACCTGGGCTCTTGATTTTTACCACTTTGACATCATTCATCATCCTCTAATTTAGCTATCTTTGCATTATTTAGCTCCACGGCTGCTAAATTTGTGTCCTCTTACATTTTCTTTATTAAAGTTGCTTCTTAGCACCTGTGGTTTACGGTGCAGAAATCTGACTTATAGTATCACCTGACTAGGCTCCTTTAGCCATTCTGTGTGCCGTCGAGTTAGACTACTGGGAGAATTTTTAAATAGAGCCTCTTGGCTTCTCAAAATAATCAAACCCCTGCCCCCCCAACCACCACAAAACTCTGTTACACCATTATGAAATATTCAGTGTTGTTGTTTAGTAGTTATAACTGTTTTTGAGGAATATCAACATACTTGTGGTATCATATAATCATAGATCATGTGAAACATTACAGATCATTCATTTCAACTTTTTCTTTTTTACAGACAAGGAAATTAATGCCCCCCAAATATAGGGGTTTTTTTGCTCAAGATCACAAAGCATTTAACTACCTACATGAATATAGGTCTATAATAGAGCCTGTGAAAACCTGGACCCGACCCTTGTTATCTAAAAACTAGATGTATTAATACCAAAAGATAAAAATACAAGTAAAATTTATCTCTATAAACCTGATATTCTTTACTGTTTTAAAACATGCTTATAAAAATATTAAATTGGAAAACTTATAGTTAGTCAGTCACTATATATTTTGTATCTACATTGTGCTTGTAACTGTTCTGGGTACTGAGGATATAAGAGTTATCAAAAGAGATGTAATCCCTGCCATCACGGAGCTTACGACATAGTGGGAAAGACAGATGAGTCAACAGATATATCAAATAATTACAGTAAAGTATAACAGGTGGTATATAGGAGAAAAATAGCAAGCTGCAGGACCACAGAAGAGCAGTGCATAACGTAGACTGTGATGGCAGTGAGGGTCAGGAAAAGCTCTCTAGAAGAAGTGATTTTAAGTTGAGATATGAACAATGAGTAGGAGTTAGCTATGTGAAAACTGGATGGAGGGTATTGTAGGCAGAGGAAGAGAAGCTCATGAGTGAAGGTCTTGAGGTAAGACAATGCATGACATGTTAGCAGATAGAAAGAAAGCTCCAGCATGGCTGAAAAAGAGAGTGCCAATAGATGAAGGCAAGAGATACAGCTCAAGAAATAGGAAAGATTTTATAAACTCTACAAAGGAGCTTTGGTTTTATGCTAAGACCTATGAAAAAGTCTCTCAAACAAGGGAGTAGCATGATAAAATGTCTAGTTAAATAAGATGACTCTAACTAAAAAAAACGAGAATGGATTCAAGAGGGTAAAACTGGAGTCAGGGAGAACAGTTAATACAATTGTGCAGTAATCTGGGCAAGAATGCTGGTGGCCTAAACTAGAGTAGTGGTGGAGATGGTGAGAAATAGATGAAGTCAACAGGAAATTCAACAGGTGAGTCCAACAGGGCTTGCATACTCACTTGATGTGTTGAAAGAGGAAATGGAAAAATCATATGTGTCTACTAGTTTTCTAACTTAATAAACTGGATGGATAATGGTGTCATTCATTGAGATAGGGAACACTGAAGAGCAGATCTGAGTGTGGAAGGCAAAGAGATGTTAGACATGATATGCTAAATGTGCTTTCAAGACACCCATATAAATTTGTACAGTAGGCCATTGGATACACACTTCCAAAGGTCAAGGAAAAGATCTGGCCTGCAGATGTAGATTTGAGAGTCATCAGAACACACATGATAATTGCAGCAATGAAAGAAGATGATCATCTTGTGAGAGAATATAAATTAGCAGTGAAAAGGGTGAACAAAAGAATCCTGTAGGCTGGTCCGATGGTAGTGGGTTATCAGAATTTATTAACATTAGTGTCGCTGAAATTGGTATTCAACCCCCCACTGCTAAATTTGACTGGCTTTAAAAAATAAAATAAATA
>NW_012148730.1:3549682-3550746 GCF_000956105.1 Propithecus coquereli
AGGAGAGGAGGAGAGAAAGAGTGGTACTAAAAAAGTATTCAAAAACAATAATGGCTGAAAACTTCCAAAATTTGGTAAAAGACATAAACCTAGAGATTTAAGAAGATAAGCAAGCCCCAAATGAGATAAATCCAAAGAAATTCATGCCGAGACACATCATAAACATACTTCTGAAAACTAAAGGCAAATAAAAAACATTGAAAGCAGACAGACAGAAACAATGCATACTTAGAGAGGAACATGAATTTGAGCGAGAAGAGACAGTTCATCTGAAACCATGACTGGCTATAATGAAACCATACTATTTTTCAAATATTGAATGAAAAGCTCTTTCAGCTGCAGATTCTGTATTCAGTAAAACTATGATTCAGGAATGAGGGACAATTAAAATACTGTCAGATGAAGGATGACTAAGAGAATTTGTTGTTAGCAAATTTACTCACAAAGAATGGCTAAAGGAAGTTCTCTAAACAGAAAAGAAATAAAAACAGAAGAACTGAAGAAAGGAAAGAAGAACACTGAATTGGCTACAAATAAGGAATAAATGTAACAGATTAACCTACTTATGAGTTTCTTACGTCATATTTGATGGTTAAAGCAAAAATTTAACACCATCTGACATTGCTCGGTGCATGTAGAGGAAGGAAATACTTAAGACAATTACAGTCATGAGTCACTTAATGACAGTGATACATTCTGAGAAATGTACTGTTAGGCAATTTCATCCTTTTGTGAACATAATGGAGTGTACTTACATACACCTAGATACAACACCCTACTATATACCTAGGTTATATCATATAGCCTATTGCTCCTAGGCTATAAACTTGTGCAGTATATACAGCACTGAATATTATAGGCAAGCGTAACACAATGGTAAGTATTTGTGTATCTAAACATACCTAAACATAGAAAAGATACAGAAAAACATGATTTAAAAGATAAAAAATGGTACACCTGTATAGGGCACTTAGCATGAATGGAGTTTGCAGGACTGGAAATTGCTCTGGGTGAGTCAGTGAGTAATGACTGAATGTGAAGGCCTAGGACATTACTGTGCACTG
>NW_012148730.1:3554786-3556815 GCF_000956105.1 Propithecus coquereli
AATAAGTCATACATAGGAAACAATCACCTAAAAATTAGCAGGCTAAAAATTAAATAGCAGGAGAGTAAATGTTTCTGTATCTCCTTATCTACTGCCGATTTGCCTATATTTTTTTCATTTCTGGTTTGTCTCTTTACCAGCTATTTAAATGAAAATGTTGAGATGACCACAAGTTCTAAAAATACTCTTGCCCACAGACAAATCACTTTAACATTCATATCCTGTGAAGAAAATGAATTAAGAGGGAATAGAAGTATCCCATGCATGCATGCATATTTTTGAAACTAATGAATTGCTGGTCTCATAATCATCAAGCAGAAATAAAAGCCACTGTTGAACAAATTTTACAGATGCTGACAGGAATCCATAGCTATTCCATGCATCTTCAAAGGCAAACGTGTTAGTTCTTTCCTATGCCTAAAATAGGTAGTACAGCGTACCTTAGAATGCCAGCGGTACTGCTGCAAACACACGCAGACTGTGGGAAAGTCACATGAATCACATTTGTGCATAACAAGCTGGCAAACTGTGACACACAAAAGCAAGAACGTGCTTGCTGAGTGTTCACTTTACTTGGTACTGTACTTCACAAAATGTTTTTCTAACACTCTTGATTCTTTGATTGCTGATGCAGCATCCTCCAGGCCTTCAAAAAACGATTTGCAGTGAAAATGAGGAAGATATATTTTCAGAAAAAAATGAATGCTTGGCGTTATGTTTTTTCATTTCCCAGAAGTAACATTAAAAGGAGCTAAAGGGGGTGGGGGCAGAGGGTTGCAAGATTCTGGAGGGCTGGGAATATCATTTAGTATAAGGTAGAATAATCAAGTTTGGTTTCCCAAATAGTTCTTGTTTCTAAGAACATTTTTTATAATAAAAAGTGAACATTGAATAGAAAACCTTAACCTTAAAAATGCTTGAATGGAATGTAAATTTTGTCAATATAACTTTAAATGGCTGACATTTTTAGTCATTTTCCCTCATAATCATTCTTTTATATACTCTGTTAGAAAGTTCATTTGAAATACATTCTTCTAATTTAAAATAAGAATAGATAAGTATTGTTATGAAAGCTAGCCATGTTATCTTTATCTGCAGATTAAAATCCAAAAAAAAACAAAGAGGAAGAAATAAATGCACTGACTTCGGATTCCTGCAATCATCAATACATTTGAGGAAAGGGAGATATGAAAGCTTCTAGTCTCTGGATCACCATAGGAACATCATCCTCCTTCCGTATTACCCTGCCTTTGCTCCCTCACCTCCTACTTCCCCGTCTCCTACATTTAGGATCTGTTCCAGACGTTTCTTGGCTCTGAGGAACCAAAATACAGTTCCTTCCCTTATAAAAGGTTGGCAGCCTGCAGAATTCTTTCTATGATAGGCCTCCTGCACCAGCCTGCTGCTGCTGTCAATGCCCACGGTTCTCAGATTAATTCTTTCGAATCTCTTCAACAGAAGCAGGGAGAAAGAGTCAAGAGAGAAACTGAGACAACTCTGCAATTGGTAATGTGGTCTCTCTAAACTTTAGAAATTTGCTCATACATGGTCTTGCCAATGGTGACCTTAACTTGCACCTACACACAGGAACTCTCCTCTTCAGCAGAGTTCATCCCTAACAACATCCTGAAACACACTCCCCTTTGCCAACAAGCATCTGGAAGAAGAAAGTTTAAAATGTTATATTAGGGAGTATCACATTTTGAACATCATTGTCAGCTAGGAAGATCGCAAAGTAGAGAAAGAAAGTGTTTTCATGACAGTTAGATGGAACTCTGTTTCATCTTCCTGCTCTCAGACTCAGCCATACTGGCCTCTCTGTCCTTGCTTTAACCTGGAGACACACTCATGCCTCAGGGCCTTTGCATTACTGTTCCCCTGCCTCAGAAGTTTTTTCCCACGTCTCTCTGCCTTATCTCACCTCTTCTCTAGTCAAGTGTCAATGTATCAGAGAAGGCTTCTCTGGCCTCCCTATTTAAATTGCAGTCCCAACTCCTGTTCCCTGCTTTATCTTTCCTCATAACACTTA
>NW_012148730.1:3568160-3571837 GCF_000956105.1 Propithecus coquereli
CTTTTAAATCCCATGAACTAGGACACAATGTACTAGCATATGTACTAGGATACAATGATAGAAACAACCAACCAGCTTCTGTCCAGGCTGCTGCAGAAACCTACATCTCTGCTGGCAAATAGCACCATTTTAATTGAAATAAAACATCAAAAGAACCAATAAAAGAAAAAAAATCTACATTTTATTAATAAGTAAGCACCATTTATTATACAAAAGATATTTGGACAGTTTTTCTGGCAGGAAAATTAATATTGCCAATGCTACAGAAACAATCACAAGCCCTGTCTCATTCCTTAAGCAATTAGCAATAGTTAAAAAGGTTTTTAAAGGACAAAAATAAAAATCAACTGAAAATTTAAAATGACACAAATGGCACTTTTTCGTCGAAAAAGCTTTCAACAACTATGGATTTGGTCTAAGGGTATTTGCTAATTGTGCTATTTCAACCATTACCATCACTAGCTTTTATTCATATGTAGGATCAGGAACACTAAGCAAGCTGGAAATAATATTCTTTTCCACACATAAGCAAAGCTTTAAACCCGTTTCCCTAATCCATCTCCTCCTCCTATTTCCAACAAACATTTCTTGAGCGTTTACCCTGTGCTTATTGTAAGGACTGGTTTACCCTGTGCTTATTGTAAGGACTGCCAAACGGGATGTTATTCTGATGCAATTTAATTGAAATGATGACAACTTTGAGTTGATACAGTGAAACAGCAAATTAATCTTTATCATCAAAATATTTGTAAGAGTTTTATTTTAATTAATACTGTAGAATTTCTTTCAATATCCTCTACATCCTTTTCCCCACATCAACTAAACAAACAAACAAGTAAGAACAAAGAAGTGAAATACATGTTTCAGCAGCAAGAGACAACAGGTATCTTTTTCTTGTTAGATATTCTTAACTGGTAGTATTGGAGAGGGTATGTTTGTTTGTTTGTTTTGATTTATTTGTTTTGTTTTATTTTTTCCTGAATCCATTAAAATTGTAATAAAAATACTTTACATCTCTCTCTTTTCAGCTGAGAAGCTCAAAGGATTTACAAAATTGAGTTCATCCATATAACCTCTACAAAAGCAGAAAAATGAAAGAAAAATCTCTCTCATACTAAAACAGAACTCATGCTAAGAAGTAGTGTCATGAATGGCAGTTTCTATTTTAGTATAGCACATGAAACTATGCTGTATTTTAACCCTGATGGTCAATTAATTAATTAGAATTGTTTATTCAATAAATAGGGGAGTTAAAATGTAAATATCTCGGTCAACTGTGCTGGATGTCTGATGTAGGACATAACACTGATGTATCTGAATTCTTTAAACATAAAGTAGAAATGTATTACTATCACTCCTTGTCTTAGAATGAGTTTTTCCTATAAGCAGAGGTCGACATAGAGACAAGGCTTATGGAAGTAATTTAATCTCAGAGGACAGGACTGAAGGACAAAGAGAGGCAAATAGGGAAGGTGGGAGAGTAAGGTGATATGGTGATATAAGGTGGTATGGAGAAATAGAAAATTCTAAGCTCAGAACATCCACTGACCCCTTTTCCTTGCCACTGAGAGACTAACTCACTCCCTCTGAATCCCTTCATTCAGTCAACACTTCCGCAACTAGGACTAAATGGCCTGAAATGGGCCGCATGACAAAGAAAAACAAGGTAGCTGCCCTCTGCTGCTTTTGTCTGTTTTCCCTGCAAAAACCTTACCATCCCCCATGTTCAGGGAAACATTTCCTTTGTCTCCCTATTGCAACTCCCTGAATAAAGCACCCATTACCTTGCAGTTTGAGTGTCAAAAAATTTTTTGAAAATTCAACAACGTATTTCTCACCATTACACGGCAAGTGCTTGAAGAGGCCTTCTGAGGAGCCTTAGGAAATGCATCTCAGAATCATCTACTCAGGGAGGGAAAGGGATAAACACTCACCCCTAGGAAGTCAAGAGTTGGTGCACCGGCATTCACTCCTCCGTACAACTGGGTTGTGCAAGCTTGAGCGTGAACAGGGTTTAACAGGTGCCTTATACTTCAGCGTCAGAGAGGCTCTGGGGTAGAAAACACAAGACTCAAGGTGCTGGCCCAAGGCAAGGCACTGTCAAGCTACACCTGTGAGGAACTGGGAGCACCTGTTCCTGTGTGAGCACAAGTCTGTGTATGACTCATGGGGTTGGGTTCTCACCTTCCTGTCTTCTTGGGAAGAGACTCCTGACCTCCATAAATGTTTTCCCACCACTATGTAGATCACTTTTTCTGCCTTCACTCGAAGGACTTTTGGGAGTTAATTCAACCTGACCCTCCCCCCAAATGGAGGATGACTGTCACAGGTACTGTTACTGGCCCACCCAGATCCCCTTTGCCATCCTCTGTTAGCTATGGTTACTGGCTACTAACTGCTTAGAGCAGCACCGCTATTCTAACACAAAAGTTTTCTCACCCAAGAGGATATGCCCCCCCCAACCCAGGTGGCAGCCTGCAGCCAATGACTGACTGATTCATGAGCCCTCCCAAGCTAGGTGGAATCCATACAGTAGTGTTCTGGTAAACTGATACTTTACAAAAAAATGTTCTGATTTGTGGTTGCTTGGAATCAAACGAATCAAGGTGTTTTTTCTACTCTCACTCTCTGTTCACTCAGCACAATACTTCTAACACCAGATGTGCAGGGGTTTTCCTCCACACATCAAGCAATTCTGCAATAGACAGCAGCTGGGTGTCCTATAATTCAATTCAATTCTGACACCATCTACCTGGAGATAGTGTCAGATTCCACAGGTTAAGGACGCAGACCCATAAGACTGCCCCCCCACCTCAGATGCCAATCACAAGTGCCTGGTTGTGACCTGTATTCCTGACCAACTGACTATAAATTGGAACTCCCATGACCCCCTTTTGGGGTTCGATTAATTGGTTAGAGTGGCTCACAGAACTCAGAGAAACACGTTAATTATGTTTAACAACTAATTATAAAGGTTATTATAAAGGATACAGATGAACAGCCGGATGGAAGAGATGCATAGGGTGAAGTATGGGAGAAGGGAAGCAGAGCTTTAATGCCATCTCTGGGTGTGCCACCCTCCAGGAACCTCCACATGTTCAGCTATCTGGAAGCTGCCAAATCCTCTCTTGGGTTTTTATGAAGGCTTCATTACATAGGCATGATTGATTATATCATTGGCCACTGATGATAAACTCAACTTTCAGCCCTCTCCCCTCCCTGAAGCTCCCTCCCCTGGGTGGGGCTGAAAGTTCTGACCCTCTAATCTCATAATTGGTTCCCCTGGCAACCAGCCCCCATTCTGATGCTATCCAGGAGCCCACAAAGAGTTGCCTCATTAGAACAAAACTTGCTCCTATTGGCCAGGCGCAGTGGCTCACGCCTGTAATCCTAACACTCTAGGAGGCCAAGGCGGCAGGATGGCTTGAGGTCAGGAGTTCGAGACCAGCCTGAGCAAGAGCGAGACCCCCGTCTCTACTAAAAATAGAAACAAATTAGCTGGACAACTAAAAATATATAGAAAAAATTAGCCGGGCTTGGTGGCACATGCCTGTAGTCCCAGCTACTCGGGAGGCTAAGGCAGGAGGATTGCTTGGGCCCAGGAGTTTGAGGTTGCTGTGAGCTAGGCTGATGCCACGGCACTCTAGCCCGGGCAACGGAGTGAGACTCCGTCTCAA
>NW_012148730.1:3571887-3573718 GCF_000956105.1 Propithecus coquereli
AACTTCCATTGGACTAGATTCCTAGCTCAAAAATATCATTTTCAGTGGTAATCATTCACTGTTATAATTTCATTTCTTTGTATTTGAAGCCTTGCCATTCAAAAGAGTTCTATTTGAAGGGCAAATTCTATTGGAGGAGGTCACTCCTTAAAAATCAGTTAGCATGCTAATACATAGATAGCACTGTAACATATGAATGCTACGCTGATGGAAATTGGATATGAGAGTAGCAAAAGAAAATAGGCCTCTGACATGAGGGAAGAAAGGGTCAGCAAAGACAAATTTCACATTTGTGTTCAAGGTCTCAATCACACCACTTAAAAATGCATTAAAAGGATGGCTCTGCAGTGATAGGTGAATGTTAAATAGAAATTTCAGTGGAAATCAGAGAAATTGATATGACCACATTAATTAACATGATTCAATATATTCTAAATATGACCTAAGTGATCAAAATTGCATACTCTTGATGGGTAGCCATCTAAAAAAACTACCTTTCATGTCTTTTTTGGTTTTTTCCCCATATGCATATCCTGTATCTTAAGGTAAAGAGAAAATACAGGAGTTGCACCCTAATTTAATTACTATACTTGTCAGTGGTACAAATGACATGGAGGTACGACCTTGAAAATTATCTATAAAATAGATATATCATGAGTCTTTCAAGTGGATACATTTGAGTCATACTCTTTTGATCAGCTGTTTCTGCCTGGCTGACTATTGAGACACTGTAATTAAAGAAAAAATGTGGCATTTGTCAAAATACAACATCTGAGGTAACTTAAATGCTGCTACCTCACCGTAAAGCACTGAACATTCATTCGATACAAATACATATTAAGCAATTTACTACGTACGTGATGTTTAGTAGGCATTTGGGGATATGACAGCACAAAAGAGTGAAGTGGTAGTGGCCTTCCCGGAACTTATATTCTCTTGAGAAAGACAATTAAAACTACTTCTCAGATTAATTATTTACAATTTGATCAATACTCTGGAGGGATGTAAGTTATTTAGAGAGTGTACAACAGGGGAATCTGCCCTACATTGGGATCTGGAAGCAGGAAAGAGAGAGAGCAAGAGAGAATACCAAGCAAAGGGAATAGCATATGAGAAGGCCCAGAGGTGAGGAGGAACAGAATTCACTGCAGGGACTGAAAGCAAAGTCTGTGTGGCTGCAATTCAGAGACCGAATGGAGAGTGGTGTAAAACAGTTTTATAAGGGTCATGCTAAGAGTTTAGTCTTCATTCTAAGGACAACAGAAAGCAATTATAGTTTTCTAAGAAAGGGAATAGCAAGATCAAAATGTCCTCTTAGAAGATCATTCTGATTAGAAAGAGACAGCTATTTAGAAGAGCATTTCAGCAGTTTAGGTAAATAATGGTGGCAGCTAGGTCTAAGGGTGTGGCAGTGGGATAGAGAGAAGTAGACATATTTGAAAGATCAAAGAGATACTTTAGATGTAAAATTGACAGGACTTGTATGATTAATCAGCTATGGAGTGTGAGGGAAAATAGAAGAGTCAAAGACGACTCTGTTTCTTGCTTGTATAATCGAATATACTTATATAGAAACCACTGAAGGAGGACAAAGTTTGAGGAAGGTATTGATTTGTTCAGTTTTGTCCGTACCAAATTTGGGTGGTTTGTAAAATATGTAGGTGAAAATGCTGAAAAGAGTTATATAGATAAGTCTGAAATTTTACTGCGACTTTTCAGTGTCCTATGTTTAAATGTATTTAATTTCCAATTAAATTATGCAAGCAAGAAGTTTTGTCACCATTGAACAAGTATTATGCCGCTGTATGTCTCCAGTCAATTTTTTTTTTTA
>NW_012148730.1:3573768-3579003 GCF_000956105.1 Propithecus coquereli
AAAAAAAAAAAAAAAAAATTCTGGCCACAGGTTCTGCTTCCAGGGAACCCAACCTAAGACAATGACAAGGAGAATCAACTACTGCTCTCATTTTTTTTTATTTGTTTGTTTTTTCTTTCTACTCTCATTTTTGACTGTCCATCTATCTCACCCCTAGGAACACTGTGCTCCATTAACCATCTCTATCGAGCACTCTGGATCAGGTACCCAGGCTACCACTCCAACCCTGTTTCTTGTTATAATTGTGCTCATCTTGTTTCTAATGTCTAAGCACAACAACCTGGCCTCTATTATTTTAGGATCCCATAATCCCTCATTGTGTTCAGGGAACTCAGATCTGGAACAATATCTTCTGCCATCAGAAGGATGGCCACCACTGTTCTTCTCAATGATGACACCACCTGTCTCACCAACACATTCCTTATCACTTTTGTAAATGGGCTGTCTTCCAGATCTTACTGGAGGAAAATAGATGCTGGTGCATTTTCTCGTCATACGTAATATATACATTCTAGCATGCCCACTTCACAAAGCATTTTGACCTCTTCTTCCACTGTCTTCCGTGGCAGTTCTGAAATGTTTACTTCACTTACTTTGGGCCACCACTTTATCCAAACTTCCAAGGGCCATCCTAGCAACATATTAATGCCATCATCCAGGACCTTAAAATATGTATTACAAGCGAGTGCCTCCATACTGATAAATTCTCACTTATCTAACTGTGTTTTCCTACCTCGAGCCCCTTGATCCATCACCCTCAGAATCCAATCCCATACTTACTTTCCCAGATCCTGCTGGTACATATTGGAAAGGTTTTTAAGATCTTTGGCTTAGTCCTTTTCCTATCTTACCACACCCAACACTTCCCCATTCAGGTGAAGTGAGACAAAACTCTAAGCATTGGTTTGGTGGCTGGGAGGGGAGCCAAGGACAGAACATTAGGGGGCACAGGTTTTCTTGCAAGAGAAGCCTCTACATTATTATCAAGCAAGATGAGAGTACTAGCCTTTAACAAGAAGGAGTAGATCGCTTTTGCAAGCCCAGAGGATTCAGGGAATTCAAGAGTTTGTTTAAAGCTTTATTGAGATATAATTCACATATCGTACAATTCACCCATTTAAAGTGCACAATTCAATGTTTTTTGGTGCACTTATTTACAGATATGTGAAACCATCACCACATTCTAATTTAAAATGTCTTCATTAATTATAAAGAAATCCCACAGCCTTTAGCTATCACCTCCCTAGCCCTATATGGACCATGTAAAATGTGACCTTTGTGTGTGCCTTCTTCCACCTAGCATAATGCTTTCAAGGTTCATCCACTTGTAGAATTCAAGGATATCAACCAGATGTCCGCATCCCACAACTCAGGCCTCCTCTCCTTCTCAACCAAGGCCTTTTCCTTGGTGTAATAAACTAGCCAGAGGTGGGAACGTAACCCTTCCCTGGACCTGCACTGCTTTTATAATGAAGTCCTAGGTCTGATCCTCTGGTTACAGAAAATGAAAATCTCTTTAAATGCTTCCAAGGTCCTCTGACTTTCACACTTCACCTTAAATTGGTGATTAATCACCCTCAGCCTTTCATTGTTTCTCCGATACATCTATCATCCTCAGCAATAGCCAGCCATTGTCCATTGTCCTTATCACTACTTATCATTACTACTTGTCCTGACCCTCTCAAACTCTTGAGATATAGCCGCTGCCAGTGCGTTCCCTTCCACCCAGAAAATTTTAACAATTGCATTGCTATAGCATACCAAAGGCTATCCATAATCCCCCTACCACCAGAGACATTGTTCTCATTTCCAGCTAACTGATGAGTGATCCAGTTCCAATATCCCATTTTAAAGTCCATTTCCTTAACACACACCTAGCACTAACTATCCTAGGTCAGGTCCTCTGTGAAACAGACTCTCAAATGGATATTTGCATGCAGGAAGATTACTGAGGAATGCTCTCTGAAACAACATCTGTGAAGGAGTAAAAGGAGCAGGGTTGGACAGAGAAAGTTCAACTGCAGAGTAGTAACAAAGGCCTCATCTGGTCGCACAGGGAGCTCTGGAGCTGAGGTGGCCCCTCAGACTTTTAAATTGAGCAATCACTGGATGTGGACTTCCCCCAGGTAGGGGCATAACCTTGGCCAAGGCAGCTACCTTCAGTGGAAGGCAAAGCCAGGAAGAGACTCAGTTGTTTGAACTTTCAGCAGACAATACTCCCAGAAGCTACAAAAATGAAGGTCCTCATCCTAAACGGAAGTTTGGGGCAATGCAGTATAGCATCCACTGCAAGGTTATAATCCAGAACTTGTCAATGCCCATGACTGTCATGCCTCCAAAATCTCAGTTTCAACTTCCTATTTTTCAACCACCACTTTCTATTTTTTTTCATCTCATAGCCTAAAATACCTTAACTTCAATAATGTTTGAACTGTGGCTTCCAATCCATTGATCCTACTACATATCTTTGTTCCCAACTGTCGTGAATTCCTCTTTCCCTTTACCTATCTTAAATCCATGATCAAAGTAACCATTGACTTGCATATAATATAGGGCAATATACCCTGCCCCCCCCACACCCTTATCCTCTTTCAGCAAAACTATTAATATAACTCTACCTATATCCAACTGCTAAGGACTGAATTGTGTCCCTCTTCAAATTTTTATACTGAAGGCCTAACCCCAGTGTGACTATGTCTGTAGATAGGGTCTTTAGGAGGTAATTAAGAATAAATGAGGGCCGGGCGCAGTGGCTCACGCCTGTCATCCTAGCACTCTGGGAGGCCGAGGCGGGCAGATTGTTTGAGGTCAGGAGTTCAAGACCAGCCTGAGCAAGAGCGAGACCCCATCTCTACTAAAAATACAAAGAAATTAATGCGACAACTAAAAATATATAGAAAAAATTAGCCGGGCATGGTGGTGCATGCCTGTAGTCCTAGCTACTCGGGAGGCTGAGGCAGGAGGATCGCTTGAGCCCAGGAGTTTGAGGTTGCTGTGAGTTAGGCTGACGTCACGGCACTCACTCTAGCCCGGGCAACAGAGTGAGACTCTGTCTCAAAAAAAAAAAAAAAGAATAAATGAGGTAATAAGGGTAAGGCCCTAATTCAATAAAACTGGTGGCCTTATAAGAAGAGGAAGAGAGATCTTGCTCAGAGGAAAAGCCATGTCAGATTAAAGGTGCTATCTACAAGCCAGGAAAAGAGCCCTAGCCAGAAATCAAACCCTGCCAAACCTTGATCTGGGACTTCCAGGCTTCAGAACTGTGAGAAAAAAATGTCTGCGTTTTAAGCTAGTCAGTCTGTGGTATTTTGTCATGGCAGCCTGGGCAGACTAATACACCAACTCTTTGCCTGTTCTCTGTCTGCACTTTTGCAGTTGAATTTAGCTAAAGAAACATATCCCATCATACTAAAAAGCTCACTTTAAACTCATGATCATGAATCTCAAATACTTAATAATACTTGGTAATCATAACAACCGTCCAACATTATTTGTCTCACTCTCTTAGGTAAATATTTCATATTTTTTTCCCCACTCCTCAAACTCCTAAATACTTCATTCCCCATCATCATGGGAGCTAATAACTTCGTTATCTTTGAGAAAGTTGAAGCAATCAGTAAAGAATTTCCACAGATCCCACCAAAACCGTATCAACCTTTCTACCAATATCTGCAACCACATTCTCTGCCTTCCCACTTGCTATCTCTGATGAAATACCCATGTTGCTATCCGAAGCCCATACTTTTTTTTTTTTTTTTTGAGACAGTCTCACTCTGTTGCCCGAGGTAGAGTACAGTGTCATCATCATAGCTCACCGCAATCTCAAACTCCTGGGCTCAAGCGACCCTCCTGCCTCAGCCTCCCTAGTAGCTGGGACTACAGGCATGCGCCACCATGCCCGGCTAATTTTTCTATTTTTAGTAGAAACGGGGTTTCGCTCTTGCTCAGGGTGGTCTCGAACTCCTGACCTCAAGCAATCCTACCTCCTTGGCCTCCCGGAGTGCTAAGATTACAGGCGTGAGCCACCGCGCCCAGCTAAAGCCCGTACTTCGTCTTGTGTTGCAGATCCCGTGCCCTCTTTATTACTCAAGAGCATCTTTCCAACAGCTCTTTTCTACATCATTTACTGTTTCCTCTCTCCTGGATCATACCATCAGCATACGTGTAGTGGCTGCTTTTCGCTCCTGAGCTCGGTAGGCAAAGGAATAATTACTCAAAACACATACTGTTTAGAGAGAAGGAGAGAGACCAAATTCTGAAGGAGAAAATAGCCTCCTCAGCTAAATTCCTCCGTATTTACTTCCAAGGACACGTGCAATAGGTCAGGGCCATTTGCTAATTTCTTTAACAACTTCCATACAGGTCAGCTGTTTTCAGCTGAACTTTGCACACAGCAAACAAGCAGCTTCGGGCAGGCGTTTTTTGCCGGACCCTTCATTCACCGGCTCACGTTCTTTCTATCCATCCATCCTTTCTCCTAGGCCCAGCCCACACACATACACACATGCTACTATTGCTCCCATTGCAAAAAAAAACAAAAACAAAAATACTTTAGTCCTCATCTCCCCCACTAATTAATGCTTCATTTATTTATTTCCTCGCCTTTTCAGTAAAACTCAAGAGTTTTTTATACATTGCTATTTCCAATTTCTCTCCTACCAGTCTCTTAAACCCACTCTACAGGGTGTCCCAAAAGTCTCCATACAAAGGAAAAATTTTATAAAATTTTGTAATGAATATTTTGTAAATAAAGGTACATTTAGCTATAATTTCCCATTTTCCCTATGTATGGTGACTTTGGGGATACCCTGTATTTCAGCTTTCACAACCTGCTACTCCCCCAAAATCACCCTCCTCAGGGTTATCAGTGACCTCCATGTCATTAATTTCAATGGGCAATTCGCAGTCTTTGGTTTACTTGATCCGACACAGCAGTTCTCAAACTTGGGTGATTTTACCCACCAGGTTTCATTTAGCGAAGTTTGGAGGCATTTTTGGTTGTCACAATGTGTTGGGTGAGGCAAACCCTACTGACATCTAGAAAGCAAAATCCAGAGGTGCTGTTAAACCTCCTACAATGTGTAGGAAACACACCACCACCACCAAACAAAGAATTATCCAGCCCAAAATGTCAATAGTGTGAAGGCTGAGAAACCCTGCCCGGCATCATCTGACACACTTAATAGATTTTCTTCACTTGGATTTCAGGATACCACACTTTCCTGATTCCCCTCC
>NW_012148730.1:3579053-3597032 GCF_000956105.1 Propithecus coquereli
TATCAACCTTTCTACCAATATCTGCAACCACATTCTCTGCCTTCCCACTTGCTATCTCTGATGAAATACCCATGTTGCTATCCGAAGCCCATACTTTTTTTTTTTTTTTTTGAGACAGTCTCACTCTGTTGCCCGAGGTAGAGTACAGTGTCATCATCATAGCTCACCGCAATCTCAAACTCCTGGGCTCAAGCGACCCTCCTGCCTCAGCCTCCCTAGTAGCTGGGACTACAGGCATGCGCCACCATGCCCGGCTAATTTTTCTATTTTTAGTAGAAACAGGGTTTCGCTCTTGCTCAGGGTGGTCTCGAACTCCTGACCTCAAGCAATCCTCCCTCCTTGGCCTCCCGGAGTGCTAAGATTACAGGCGTGAGCCACCGCGCCCAGCTAAAGCCCGTACTTCGTCTTGTGTTGCAGATCCCGTGCCCTCTTTATTACTCAAGAGCATCTTTCCAACAGCTCTTTTCTACATCATTTACTGTTTCCTCTCTCCTGGATCATACCATCAGCATACGTGTAGTGGCTGCTTTTTGCTCCTGAGCTCGGTAGGCAAAGGAATAATTACTCAAAACACATACTGTTTAGAGAGAAGGAGAGAGACCAAATTCTGAAGGAGAAAATAGCCTCCTCAGCTAAATTCCTCCGTATTTACTTCCAAGGACACGTGCAATAGGTCAGGGCCATTTGCTAATTTCTTTAACAACTTCCATACAGGTCAGCTGTTTTCAGCTGACCTTTGCACACAGCAAACAAGCAGCTTCGGGCAGGCGTTTTTTGCCGGACCCTTCATTCACCGGCTCACGTTCTTTCTATCCATCCATCCTTTCTCCTAGGCCCAGCCCACACACATACACACATGCTACTATTGCTCCCATTGCAAAAAAAAACAAAAACAAAAATACTTTAGTCCTCATCTCCCCCACTAATTAATGCTTCATTTATTTATTTCCTCGCCTTTTCAGTAAAACTCAAGAGTTTTTTATACATTGCTATTTCCAATTTCTCTCCTACCAGTCTCTTAAACCCACTCTACAGGGTGTCCCAAAAGTCTCCATACAAAGGAAAAATTTTATAAAATTTTGTAATGAATATTTTGTAAATAAAGGTACATTTAGCTATAATTTCCCATTTTCCCTATGTATGGTGACTTTGGGGATACCCTGTATTTCAGCTTTCACAACCTGCTACTCCCCCAAAATCACCCTCCTCAGGGTTATCAGTGACCTCCATGTCATTAATTTCAATGGGCAATTCGCAGTCTTTGGTTTACTTGATCCGACACAGCAGTTCTCAAACTTGGGTGATTTTACCCACCAGGTTTCATTTAGCGAAGTTTGGAGGCATTTTTGGTTGTCACAATGTGTTGGGTGAGGCAAACCCTACTGACATCTAGAAAGCAAAATCCAGAGGTGCTGTTAAACCTCCTACAATGTGTAGGAAACACACCACCACCACCAAACAAAGAATTATCCAGCCCAAAATGTCAATAGTGTGAAGGCTGAGAAACCCTGCCCGGCATCATCTGACACACTTAATAGATTTTCTTCACTTGGATTTCAGGATACCACACTTTCCTGATTCCCCTCCAACCTCGCTGGGTACTCCTTCTCGGTATTTGTTGCTAGTTCCTCCTCTTTTCCCCAACCTCCTAATGTTGGAGTGCCCCTGGCTTGGTTTTGTATTTTTTTTCTTTCCTATCTATACTCATTCCCTAGGTAGTCTTCTCTGTTCTCATGGATTTAAATGCCATCTCTATGTTGTTCACTTGCACAGTTATACTTCCATCAGTTCTTTCTTCGGATTACTGTACTGGTTTTTTGTGCAGATTTCTGTACTGATTTCCATATGACTGCCTACTCACACCTCCACCTGATATCTAATAGGCATTTCAAAACCTAATATGTCTAAAATGAAATTTCTTACCTCCTCAGCAAACCTGCTCCTCCCAGTCTTCTCTTAGGAAACGGAAACTCCATCCTTCTAATGGCTTAGGCCCCAAATCATGGGGTCATCCCTGACTTCTCTTTTTCTCTCATACCTTACACCTGATCTCTCGTTTGGGTCTATCTTCCAAAATCTGACAACTTCTTATTATCTTCACTTTTGCTTCCCTGGTCCAAGCCATCATCACCTCTCACCTGAATAACTGAAATATTATCCTAACTGGGCTCTCCGATTCTACTTTTTTTCCACTACAGTCTGTTCTTACACAGAAGCTAAAGTGATCGTTTGAAAGTCATCTGTCCAAAACATTCTAATGGCTCTCCATTTTGCTTAGTATTAAAATCAAAGTACTGGCCGGGCGCGGTGGCTCACGCCTGTAATCCTAGCTCTCTGGGAGGCCGAGGCGGGCGGATTGTTTGAGCTCAGGAGTTCGAAACCAGCCTGAGCAAGAGTGAGACCCTGTCTCTACTAAAAATAGAAAGAAATTAATCGGACAACTAAAAATATATAGAAAAAATTAGCTGGGCATGGTGGCGCATGCCTGTAGTCCCAGCTACTTGGGAGGCTGAGGCAGAAGGATTGCTTGAGCCCAGGAGTTTGAGGTTGCTGTGAGCTAGGATGACACCACGGCACTCTAGCCCGGGCAACACAGTGAGACTCTGTCTCAAAAAAGAAAAAAAAAAAAAAATCAAAGTCCTTTTGATGACCCACAAGGCCCTGTACGAACTTTCCCGTCTTTACTTTTCTGATTTCATCTCCCCCCAACTCCCCCCTCAGTGTCTCTGCTCCAGCTGCACTGAACTTCTGCTGTTCATCAAATCCATGAGGCATGTTCCTACGTTAGAGCCCTGATAATGCAACGCTCTCTCTTAGATAGCCATATGCTTGCTACCTCATTCCCTTCAAGTCTTTGATCAAATATCACCTTTTCAGTGCTACATACCTGAATTACCCTACTTACAACTGCAATTAATATCCACCCTCCCTATAGCTCTTACTGTACTCTATTTCTTTTTTTTCCAGTGTCATTATCATCTATTAATATACTGTATAATTTACATATTACTTATTGTCTATCATCTTCTCCCCTGAGAGCAGGGATCATTGTCTGTTTTGCTCACTGACATATCTCAAGTACCTAGAAGAATGTCTGGCATATAATACGTGTCCCTAAAATATTAATATTTGTCAAATGAATGAGTTTTTACTACAAGGAGATTTGGTGCATTTGGTGCAAGATTTTCTGCCATTAGCTTTACAATAAATTAATTTTGGAAGGCAGTTGGAAAATTTCTTTGAGGTTTTTTCCCTATGTCTTTCATAGGAATTGTGATGAGAAGTTCAAAAAGTCTATATTTTAAACCAAAATTCAAGCTTCCGATGATTCCAGGCATCAACTTTGCTGTTTTTGAGTTTGAGAGTATATTCATTCTTCTTTGTCCACTACCAGCTGCTTTAAAGTTTGAGAAGTATCAAACTTACATATTTCTTTTGCAGTTTAGCATACAGAATAGACTAATTGAATTCATTTGCATGCCTAACTAGTTTTGAAGCAGCACTTTAGCTCTATTCCTACTATTCCTCTCCCACCCTCATCCCCCACCTCACTTTT
Source organism: Propithecus coquereli (assembly GCF_000956105.1). Lineage (NCBI taxonomy): Eukaryota > Metazoa > Chordata > Mammalia > Primates > Indriidae > Propithecus > Propithecus coquereli. The sequence goes on from NW_012148730.1 coordinate 3,582,610, forward strand.
TTTAGAGTGAAGAAACTGGCTTTCTGCATCAAAGGTTTCTTTTCAAAATACTCTTTCCTTTCTCTTCCTTAATCAGCGTAGAGGAGTCAGAGATTACCTAACCCGCCCTCCACTTAAACTCTTATGTGGGCTCTTTGGCTGTATCTACAAACCAAATTGATACCAGACAGATTAACAAGAGAAACACATACAAATTTTATTAGTTTTACATGGACAGGGGATCTTCACAAGAGAGTGAAGTCTGAAGAAGTGGCCAAAGCAAGATACTTTTTTACTTTTTAGACAAAGGGTAAATTTGAGAAGAAATAACAGGACAAAGAAAATCTGACTAGGAGCAATAAATTTTCTAGGAGATCCACTAGGAGATATATGGGGGGGGGGGAGAGGCAGAGTGTAAAACTAGTGGAAGATAAGGGTGACTTTATTAAGTGTATTTATTCAGGTTCATTGAAGCCCCCAATTTCCAGTCTCTGTTGGCAAGGGCTATTTTCTCACCCCGGTATGAGGAGGGTACTCCTCCCAAAGGAATATTTATCACTTTGCTGCATGCTAGAAGAGATAGGTCAGCTAGCCCTTTCTGAAACTACAATATTTCTAATGTTTTTAACTCAAAATAATCAATATATCAACCCAGCATATTTTGGAATGGCACATCCTTCACTCTATCATCACAATATAGAAAATCTTTGCTTGTTCTTTTACACTAAGAAAAAAGGAAGATCTTGGAAGGTACATTTCATGATTCTGGGTACTGAGCAACTTCCATGGATGGTTTCATTTGAATCTCAGGAGAACGTAACTGAATCCATTCACTTTTCTGAATCTTGCCTTCTTTTCTTTCTGAATGCTTGTTTTGAACCAGATACTAGAGATAATTCATTCAGTTACCTTAGCAGACTCCTAGCATTTTATTTTCAACTTGACTCATTTCCAGATACTTCTTATAGGTGCCAACTCCCTTGCCTACTTTTTGGCTTTTCTTTTCGAAAGATTTAAATAAAAACTCAATGGCACATAGTAAATTTTAAACAAAGGTACAGTCATTTCTTCACAATGATAAGCCAACTAGGTCTGTAAACCTAAAACTTGAAAAGCTAAACGACTCAGTGAGGTATTATGATAAAGCTACCCACAGAGCAGGAATCCTAAGTCACAAGGCTTGAAATGGTACCACAGTTCTCACAGACCTAAATGCAAAGAACATTTGCACTTTCTGCCATCTGTGCTTTGAAGCTATAAGTCTCTTTCTTGACCATTTAATTATGTTCACTTTTATGTTTGCTTTCTTTGTGTAGGGAAATTATTAAAAGCAAATGCATTCTGGTAATGTAGGGGTTTTGTATTATATTAAACTCTGAATTTTAGTGATTTATGATATGATGTAAGTTTTCCATGTATTCTCAGAAGGCAGTGTATAGAGGATGTTCTAAATTTCTTCTTAACTGTCTTGATATGCATGGAAGCCATTTGCAAACATTATATATTGGCAACGTTCTAAGACCTACAACTCACCAGGCCTGGGTCAGCAAGAGTTTATTGTAGTCAATACTCTTGTCTAGTATATTAGATGATACTGAGTGATTCTGTTGGCCCTGGCCAGATTTCTTAGGTTTAGTATTGCCAGTCGAAAACAAGCTTACTTATATACATGTGTATTTTACTGATGGTAATTAAGAATTTAGCTCAGTTTTCAGTCTCTGAGGCATGTGGGTGGGAAAGGCAACAGCAAAATAGTCAAGGGAACTGGAGGATCACTGGGACTTGGTGACACATTGGATGTGGGTGGTAGTCACTTGTAGAAAGCTAGGCAGGCAATGCCTCCTGAGTCACTGGGCTATCAAGATGCGTCATGTTTACAAACAAATAGTAGCATAATGGTAAACTTGCAATTCATTTTTCTCACTGCAATATAAACAGGATAGAACAAATTTTAATTGTTCCATTCCTGGCCTCTCCCTGGATATTTCATGGTCAATTTTCGGGCATTTTGTTAACATCCCAGTTGCAGTCTCATGATAATCAGGCTTTGACTGAGAGAGTTTCTGAATACTTAAAACTGAAAGGGTATTTAAAAATTATTTTTCCCATCCTTCTGATCTATACAGATAGAAAACTGAGGGCCAGAGACTTGAAGGACCTGTCCAATCCATATATCCATTTGAAGACAGGTTAAGATCTAGAGGTCCTGAACCACCTCTGCTATGTTTTCTTCCACACCACATTGCCTAACCTAGGAATTATTGATAATTATGTCATCTTTTTCAAAAACTGTAAATATGTTGTCAGCTAGCCTTGCAAGTATATTCGAGCTGTGATATTCAGTCACTTGAAAAATCATTTTAGGATATCACCACAATGTTACAGGATTGGTTAAAATCACGAATGGGGTTTGCTAACATTTCCCAAACATGGGGCAATTTCTGCTTGTACTACACAGTAACCAAAGAACATTTTCTCCACTGCTAAGATTCATCACATATTAACCTAAGAGCTTAAAAGCCTATTAAAATAATGGTGCTTGATTTTAAGGCATTTGTATGTGTTCTTCTTAAGCAGCCCACATACATCCGCTATATACCGCTAAAGGAACATCCACAAGACCTCTCCTAGGTGAAATCCACTGACCTCACTAGTTTGAAGGCTCCTTTGGGAAGCACACCAAAGTGTAAAGGGTTCCACCCTGTTGTACTACATTACCCAGATAGCTGATTTGCTTGTCACCAATTAGAACAGTAGCCCTGACTTTTGTAATGCACTCTCCATATTCTTCTACATTGCAATTAATACGTGTAAGAAAGCAAGGTGGAGATGAGAAAAATACCAGTAAATCACATTTAATCAGCTTCCAATTTTTGTTTGCCATTAACTGCTTTGTCCCTCCCATCCCTCACAGCTTCCCAGGACTGCATTTGAAATAATGCTTGTAAGTCACTTCTTTCTATGGTTTCTTGATTGATTGACAAGCTGTCTAGCAGCACATTGTTCTGCTCTACCGCTCTACCATTTTCCCAGTGGGCGGTGCTGCACAATAGTGATGAGTAACTGTAATGACACTACATCAAAAGTCACTAAAATATAAATATGACATGAACTTCTTCATTGCATGAAGCTAGATCCTTTTATCCATTTATTTACATCACTTTTGTATGTAACAGTGATGGAAAACGTTAACCGTCTGTTTTCCAAACCTACTCAAATAGGATTTGAATCTAAATGCTCTTTGGAGACACACACCTTAATATAGGTGTATTCTAGGACTTAAAGCACGGTCACTCTTTGTATTTATGCAATCTCCTTTCTAAGCACTTCCTATCAAAGGAGATTTAAAGCAGATGGAAATTATTCAATGTAGTTATGAATTGAAAGCTCATAAGCTAGCTGCTCTTCAAAGTGCTCAGAACACCTGGGCCACCAGAATTGCTGAAGTAGACAATGGCATTTATACTGAGATTACAACATCATCTTATTCTAAATGGTATTTTTGTCTTTAGAGTGCAAGAGAGAAGCCAGCGCTTCTCAGTGCTTAATTGGTTTTCTCCCTTGACTTTAATTAAACTCACCCTAAGCTTACAAAACCCCAATGCTGGCTGCTTAAGGGTGAGGAGCCCCAGTGTTTCCAGCTTGGAATACAGTATGATAAAGAATCAATTGTACTGTTTGATTAAATGCGTATGCGACTATTTTACATTTTTAGACAGCGACATTGTTACATAATCAACAGCATTCTAAAAATTGCTCTATTGTGGATGAAAAGGCGTCGTTTTTGTAAATCTCCAACAGGATTTAGAAAATATTTAACTTGCCAAGCTGTAATGCATATGTTCACTGCTCAGCAATGCACCATTTATATTATGCCCAGTTATAAAGCCTCCTTATTTACTATTATGACATTATCTAGGTATCATTTACATCATTTAAAGAGAATTTTGGCTTTGGCATTTGTTTCCTTCAGTGGTGTGACAAAGATCAAGGTCTTAAGCATTCTGGACATAACCGAATTCCCATATGCTTACTCAACCCTTTATTGGAAGGTCATTTGAATTGACTGAGTCAGCTGCACCTGAACAGGGAGAGAGTCTTCTGTCTTTTCTGTGATGAGTCAGCACTCAGTTTTAATATTGTACCTGTACCAAGGGACTGGACAATAGAAACATGAATAGAAACACATATCCTTACAGCAGGTATCAGAGTTATATACCGCTGGAAGCCATCCCCACCGGCAAACATAAATTAAATACTGAGTCGAAAAAAAGAGAACATAATAGGAACCTATCTAAATTGCTCCCACACCACCAATATATAAGTGATTGAAACTCCAAAATGTCATTTCAGGATACAGATTTCCTGGCTTCATGCTTTGTTTGTTTGTTTGTTTTACTAAAAGGGGCTACTATTTCTTTAAAGACTTAATATGTGCCAGGCACTCTGCTGAACACTTTACACCTATTAACTAATTTAATGCTAACTTAATCTTTATTTCAACGCTATAAGGTAAAAAAAAAAAAAAAAAAAAAAAAAAAAAAAAAAATTATTAGCCCAACAATTTTAGGCACAGAAACTGAGGCACAAAGAAGTAAAGTAATATGCTCAAGGTCACAGGTAGGAAGGGGTAGGTCCAGAATGAAAACCCTGGCAGTCGGATGCCAAAGTCCCCTCTCTAAGCACCTTATTAGTGAGACATCAAGTAAGCAACCAAACAAATCTCAGTATACTGACTTACAGAGAAGGGCAAAAGTTTGCTGTTAGGCTCAATGACCCTGAGGATTCAAAAGCTATTCTAGGAACATGCTCAGTAATGTTTTAATAGCCCAATTAGAATTCAAGTAAATGTCCCCAGAAGCCTTATAAGGCTGATAACTGTGTTAACATTCTCATTATGGACTGTTCTCCCAAGAACATGACTGGGAAGGGCACCACTGAATCAAAATTACAGACTAGGTTCATTTTGTCAAAAATCAATGTCAGTAATTTATTCATTCAGCAACTATTTATTTGGCTACTCAGTATGTGCCAGGTACTGAGCTAGGCAGTAGGACTTGTGTTCCTCTTATCTGAAGGGAAAAAAACATCATGCACTAGAAGTAAGGGTAAGTTGAAACATGGAATCAAAACACAAGAAGTGGGAGTAGAACTGTGGGTACTAGAGGCTGGGAAGGGTTGGGGGCTGGGGAGGACAATGGGGAGAGATTGTTAATGGATATTAAATTACAGCTAGATAGGAGGACTGAGTTTGGGGGTTCTGCAGCATTATAGAGTGAATATGGTTAGCTATAATTTATTGTAAATGTTCAAAAAGCTAGAAGAGAGGAACAACAAAAAGGAACAACAAAAAGAAATAAATTTTTGAGGTGAAGATATACTAATTACCCTGATTTGATTATTACGCCTTGTATACACATATTGAAATATCACTCTGTATCCCATAAATATGTACAATTATCACATGTCAACTAAAAACAAAAGGCAAAAAAACGCCGCATGAGAAGCAAAGTATTAGGTTCTATCGGAGTTATTAAAAGGATAGGACCTGTTGGCTGCCTTCAAGAAGTTTTTATTCTAGGTAAAGAGATAAGACATACCCATGAAAAACTAACTAGTTTAATGTTGTGATAATGTCAAGAACCTATTTGGCAATAACTACCGTGGAAATCCAAAACAAATGAGAGATCACTATGAGTTTGAGAAGGATTCTTGAATGGTAATTTACATTACCTGGGGATCTTGTGAAAATGCAGGTTCTGATGTGTAGGTCTGGGGTGGGGTCCAGGATTCTGCATTTCTAATAAGCTCACTTGTGCACCAATCACCCGTGGAGTAACAAAGGGCTAAAAAGATTAGAAAAATGTTTATAGAGAAGGAGAGGCTTGAGCTGGACCTTGAAAGGTCCATGAGAGAAGACATTGGGAGACAGCAATGGCAGTGGCACAGAGAGAAAAGTGTCAGAATGAAATTATGTTGCCAAACACTAGGAGATGTATAGCGGTGGAAAAATAGGTTAGAACCAGGCCTTGTGGGGAGGGAGGATGAATTCCAGGCTCAGGACTTTGAACACAGAGAAATGAGGAATGATGAATGATATTGTTTTAGAGTTTTGAAAATCTATAAAATTAATCATGAAAGTTTCTACTGAATTTGAACATCTGGGCCTCAACTTATTTCCATGAGAAATGGTTTGAATTTATTTGCCACCATAAAGCATTGCATTCTTACTTTATGGAGATGTACAAAACACGAGACAGCCAGATACCAATTTTGCAAAAATTCGTAAAATTGATCCATCGTTGTATTGTTTAAACATCCATGTTAATTGTCAATGTAGAGCTAGGTGGCCTATTGAAGATGATTTGAGGAAGTAATTGATTTATAACACTTCTGTTAGGGTGGAAAGGCTAGAAAGGCTCTCACATCACAGGTGGAGAAAGATTTCTCACACAGAGATTAAGATATATGAGTGAAATTTATTTTAGCCCTTAGAAGGACAGAGAATGCAAGAGAGAGAGAAAGAGAAGGGGGTGGGAGGAGAGCAGGGCATCCCAAAGAAAAAGAAGGGTGATGCCAGCAGCTAGGCCAGGTGACTTGGGGCTTCTATGGGGACAAAGAGAAAAATAGTAATTGTTGTGAAGTTATTAGCCTGCAGTCACAAGTTGTCCATGTTTCTTGTTTCTTCTGTTCTTGGAGACTTGGTTATCTCTGAGATGTAGTCAGGCCTATCATAGGGGATGTGATTTTTGCCCCTGAGATATGGTTTTGGGCAGGAAACAAGGCCTGGGGTTTACCCCTCTGCTTTCTGTTTGGGAGCTTCTCAGGAACATCTTGAGGCTGTAAAACAAATTCTAAAATTGTGAGCTGGGGAATGTAAAGAGAAAGATTTACATTTCCTTTCTTTTGGATCTTTTCAGATGTTTGTGAAAACAGAGTCCCAGCAGGTTGCCTGCTAGCTTGGGAGAGAAACAGTCAAAAGTAGGGAGAGCTCAAAATTGATTTTTAGAGAATTGGGAGATTCAAGGCCGCCCCTAACAGCTTCATTGATACATTTCCTAAAATTCCTAAAAGCAACATTTTGGTTTTATTTGTTGTAGCATTCTGCTTCAAATGAGACCTCATCTACTATTGTTGAAATTGTTTATTGAGAAAGAATTACACAAAGAAAGCTTTAAAAATGAGAAAAACTTAAGCCAAGATAATGTGAATAATTGTCTGTCGCCATGCCTGAAGGGCCAGCCTACATCTTGTTCAGAATGTTGGTGGTGATTAGAATTCAAGAAAACTCATTCAGCATTTTGGTTTTATTTCTCCTAAAAATAAAATAGATGAGATAGTCTCTATATGATGACAAAATATATTATCAATCCGCTGAAAATGATTCAAATTGATATCTCTAAAAGAAATTTACTTTTCACTTTTCAACCATGGTTTTGGCCTTGAAGACATAGCTATATAGTATTTTTGAAACTCAGAATATTCTGCTGTTCATCCATCATTAAAATGGTAAAAATCCTACAGATGGTAGTTATTACTTGACTCTGCAATCTGGAGACAAGGAGCACTGTAGAGTATTGGATTTTTTCCCCTTGTATGCAATGAATAAATAGCCATTCCTCTCATGTAGAGAAGCTCAAGGATCTTAATACATTCTCTTCATCACAAAAATGCAGATTTTGTGAAATGTCAATGTGTGAACTAAAATAAAATTTTAAGGCTCACCCCCCCACCGGCTGACTAAACGGACCCCCTCGTGGCCAAAGGAATACCCTAAAACTAAACTGCCTGCCAGGAGGAAGGAGGTCAGACATGCCTTATCATGCCCCCCTCCCTTCTTGGTGACATCCTTTATAACCCACTAACAGGCCTAAGGGTATGCAAGACACACCTGCAGGTCCTCAATTTACACAACAAATCTATGTCCAGTGGCTTATCTCTGATAAAGAGCTCCTTATGTTGAAACATTCCAAGCCTTTACACAAAGCTTCATGTCTTTAACCAATTACAGGCCAAAGAATCTTTTAACCCACCTATAACCTGTAAGCCCCCCGCTTCGAGATGGCCCACCTTTTCGGGCCAAACCAATGTATGCCTCCCACGTATTGATTTATGACTTCACCTGTAACCCCCGTCTCCCTAAAATGTATAAAACCAAACTGTAACCCAACCTCAGCAAGTCCACTTGCTCAAGGCCTCTTGGGCGTGGCTCCGGGTCATGGTCCTCAAATTTGGCTCAGAGTAAATCTCTTTAAAATTACTTTACAGAGTTTGGTCTTTTTTTCCGTTGACAAATGTAAAACACAAACTCCTGTGGCTGTCCTTGGATTCAGAAGTCAGATTATATCAGCTCTTAAATGAACAAGAACTATCCCCTTCTGACACTGGAAACAGTAGGCAAAGGCAGAAATAAAACTTTCCAACATTGCAAACATGGGCAAGTCCTAGCTTTATAACATTGTAACAACCTTAGCAAAAAAAATATTCATTTATAATTGCATGTGTCTATGTATATGTGTATATATGTATATATGTATAAACATTTATCAGAAAATTACTCAAAATTATCAGAATTTGTAGTACTAAGTAGGCACTAACCAAAGAGGTAAATTTGTATGAGATCAAACTTCATTATAGATGCAAATTACAATTTAAACTTTAAAACAGTCAAATTCTTATGGTCTATTTACAACATTACAGATTGTTTTTCAGACCTAAATGTCAGCCTTTGCTGCTTTGTTTATAAGTCTCAAATGAAAAAGAAACTCTGGGAAACATTAAGTTAGTTACTACTGTAGCTTGAAATGAAATCATTGTTCTATGAATCTTAATAGAGCTAGTTGGTCTGTCTTGATTTCTGCGATCCTTGTAAAAATTTAGTCTGCAGTTAAGAATATTAGGGCTTTTAAGAAATGTTAACTTGAATTTATTTTCTGCATTGGCCAACTGCTAAACTGCTATGAAAATTATAATCATTTTCTAGTGTATCTGGAACAAATTTGAAATTTTCCAGGTTCAGGTTGTTAGCAATAGCTTTTCTCTCCGTTGAAAGTATTTTAATTTGTATTATTGGAATAGCATACATGACACAAAGTGAGAAGTATGATATTCTAGTTTTAGAAATTGGAAAAATATTGGCCATTTTTTGACTATTTCAATTAGGAATATAAGTTTGTACCATGTTCAAAGTGTAAACCAGAATTTTAAACTTTGGCCAAGTTGGAATAACAGGGACCAGATTTACCTTCCTGTCTAAAAGAATCAAATAGCCAGACAAAATATATTTGAGACAACAGTTTTTAAAATACTTTATATCAGGCAACAAATGAGACTAATCCTTGGAAGACGGGAAATAGGCAAAGTAAGCCCTAAGATTGCCCCAGCTTGCTGGCTTGAGTGAGTTTCCAGGCCATGGTATGCAGAGGGGAGAACCTCCCTGTCTGAGTGTGGCAGACAACCTGAGTTCAGAACATGGAACTAGAGAGACCACGGAAGCTTAAGTTTGGAGGACACTACTGAAGAGGAGAGCACTGCACAGAGAGAGAACACCAGAGATCTGCAGGAGGTCCCCATGGAATGTTCAGTAAACTACTGATCAGTACATGCATGTAAGGAAATTATTCCAGGCCATGAAAAGAACCACATGAAAAGATTGGAGGGAAGAATATCCAGCCCTCTCACAGGGCCAGGAATAGCGCCTGTTCCCACCAGCTAGACTGACAAACCTCCTATTTCATGGGCAGAGAACTCAGAAGGGTATTGCTCCAATAGTGGGGAATAATTAGCCTTACATCAAACATGGCTTTGGTCGTACCTAACAAATGTTAGAAGTGACATTTTAGGCTGGGTGATTTAAAAAATATATTAGAAGCAAGACCAAGAAAGATCAAACTATTTCCAGTTAATTTAACTGCATTCCGGAACACAGCTCAAAAATATTTATAGGAATACAAAACCATCTAGTACCCAACAAGGTAAAATTCACAAAGTCTAACAGCCAATCAAAAATTATCAGGCATCAAAAGAAAAGCAAAATATAATCCATAATGAGAACAAGCAGCAAATTGAAACTGACCCAGAACTGATACAGATGTTAGAATCCTCAGACAAGGATATTAAAACAGTTATCATTAATGTATCCCATATGTTCAAAAGTGATGTAGAGACAAGAAAGATATTAAAAAATTAAATCAGACTTCTAGAGATAACAACTACAATGTCAGGTGCAAAAGTACACTGGATGAGATTAACAGCAGATTAGACATTGTGAAAGACAAGGTTAGTAAACATGAAAATATAGCAATGGAAATTATCCAAAAATAGATAGAGAAAGGAGACAAAAAAATTAAGCAGAGCATCACCGATTTCTGAAACAAGCTCAAGAGAACTAAAATACATATAATTGGAGTTACCAAAGTAGGAGGCAAAAAAATTTTTAAGAAAATAATGCAAAATATTTTCCAAAATTGATGAAAATTATAAACCCAAACATCCACCAAAAAGTTCAACAAATTTCAAACACAAAAAACAAAGAAAATTATAAAAGGCACATCATAAATTGCCCAAAAACAAAGAGAAAATCTTAAAAGTAGACAAAAAAGATATTACATACAGAGGGTCAAAGATAATGGTGAGAGTAAATTTATCATCAGAAACTATGTAATTCATAAGACAGTGTAGCATAATCTTTAAAGTATTATACAAAAAATGTTTTTAAAATGAAGGTAAAATAACATGCAGAAGAACGAAACAGTATCCATATGTCTCACCACTCACAATAATTAATTCAACGTGGATAAAATACTTAAATGTAGGGCATGAAACCAAATAGATTAAAAGTAAAAGGATGGGAAAATACATACCATGTTCACACAAACAAAAAAAAATGCTGAGTGGCTATATTAATATCAGACAAAGTAGATTTCAGAGCAAAGAATTTTGCTAGGGTTAAAGAAGATCATGTATTAATGATAAAGGAGTCAATTCAACAGGAAGATATAACAACACTAAATGTTTATGCAACTAATAACAGAGCTTCAAAATATAAGAATCAAAAACTCATAGAGCTTTTCTCCCAAAATTTAAATATTCTTTTTGGTATCTGTATCCATGGTGCTAAATATAAACAAACCTGGTGTATCAGATTATGAAAAAAAAAACTCATAGAATTGCAAGGAGAAATAGACTAACCCACAATTACAGTCAGAGATTTCAATATCACATTGTTATTAACTGAATGTTTGTGTTTCCCCAAAATTCACACGTTGAAATCCTAACTCCCAATGTGATTGTATTCCAATGTGATGGAATACTAATAACAGTAATGGAAGTTAACATTTATTATGCACTCACTATGTTCCATGTGCTATTCTCGGTGCTTTTCATATATTATCTCTTTTAACTCTCCATTATAATGCTATGAGGGAGACAATATTAATCTCCCCCTTTTACAAAGCCTTTGGGAGGTAACTAAGCCATGGGGGTGGAGCTCTCTCACCCTCTTTCTGCCATGTGAGGATAAAATGAGAAGTTAGCCAACAGCAACCTGGCAGAGGGCCCTCACAGGAACCCAACCGTGGTGGCACACTGATCTGGGACTTCCAGTCCCCAGAACTGTGAGAAATAAATTTATGTTATTTATAAACCATCCAGTTTAGGTTACTTTGTTATAGCAGCCTGAACTAAGACACATGCTTTCCAAAATTGCTAAGAACAAATAGAAAATCAGCAAGGATACAAAAGACTTGAACAACAGCACCATCAACAAACGTGACCTATTTGACATTTATAAATAACACATCCAACAAACAATAGCACAATACATATTCTTCTTAAGTTCATATGGAATATTCACCAAGGCAGATCATATTCTTGAACTTAAAATAGGTCTCAATAAATTTAAAAATATTCAAGTCATACAAAATCTATTCTCTGACCTCAGTGGAATTGAATCAGAATAACAAATATTCTAAAGCTGCACTTAAGGGAGAAACTGATAGCACTAAAATGCCAACATTAGGGAAAAAAGAAAAGTCTCAAATCAATGATTTCAGCTTCTACCTAAAGAAAGAAGAAAAATAAGAGTGAATGAAACCAAAAGTACACAGTAAAAAGGAAATAAAGATCAGAATAGAAGTTCATAAACTGTTTTCTAGTTCTAGATAAACAGTATTATAAGTTGATGAACTCGATAGCTAGTTCTTTGAGAAGATCAATAAAATAGATAAACCTCTTGGAATATTGTTTGGAGTACTTTGCTTTACAAAAAAGAGGTGAAAAATAGAGCATTAACAACAATGTAAGCATATGCCTAAATTAACGAGTTAGAATAAATAATAGAAAACAATCGCTACCTTTTTAGATATGTAATGTATGAGTTCAGATCTATTTTCTTTTTAATATATATAGCAGCCATTGAGATTAACTACTTAGATGTCCTTCAAGAGAAACATGCTGTGAAGTGCCCAGTTAACTGCCAGCCTCCTGATGTGTCTCCTTGTGAGTGGTAAGTCCACATATAGTCCCTGGTTCTCCAGTCAATGGTGAAGCATGGTGGGGGTATTAGAGCAGAATCCTTCCTGCCCAATAGAGGATTCCTCTAGCAGGCAACTATGGCTCAAGTAACTCCCATTTATCTGGACAAGGCTTTGTCAAAACTGGGCAGCAGTCTGTGTCTCTTGCTGCCCAATCTTCCTTTATGTTCATTCTCTTCTTTCAGAGGTGTCAGACCTCCTTTGTATTCTAAAGGCTCTCCCTGCTTCCTCTACTTTTATCCTTCATAGGTGTTTTCTCCAATTAATTGTTTGCTTTTCTAATCCTGTCTTGGCATTTGCTTCTTGTAGGACCCAAGCTGACACAATCTAGAAATTCCTTAAGTGGAAATATTCTTTAACTAAGGAAATACAATATAGTATGCCATGTAAAATAAAAGGGTCAAAGAGGTTATTACAAATAAATTTCATAAAGTTATACATTTATGCTTATTGTTAACAATAATAATAGTAATGAAAGTTAATATTTATTATGTACTCACTGTGTTTCATGTACTATTCTTGGTGTTTTTCATACAATATCTCATTCAATTTTTCATTATAATTCTATGGGATAGACAGTATTAATCTCCCTTTTTTATAGATGATGAAACAGGCTTAGAGAAATTAAACAACTTGCCCATGTTCATACAGGTAGTAAATGCTTAAATTAGGCCACAAACTCAGGCACTCTGCCACTACAGCCCACGCTTTTCATTATTACATCATTCAAGCCTTGGTTGGCTTCTTCAGCTCCATGTCATCCATAGGATTCAGACACATTGGCCAGGCTTCAAGGATCATCATATTTTCCAGGCTGACTCTTGATCCCAGGTATGCTCTGGCCCAGATCCAGAAGTCTATACAGTAAAATTTACCTCTGTACTAGCTGACTTCCATCAAAGCTGAGAGAAGTTCAGGCTCCTACAAGAACAAGGACATTACCCTCTAGATATCAAGGGAAGACAACAAACACATTGGAAAACAGGACTCCCAAGAACACATAATCATTCCCTTTGGAATTATGTCTAAGGGAAAGAGTTCAGAATACCTTTGTGTACAAAAATAAAGACGATTAGAATAACTTTTGCCTTATTACTCAAATTACAAATGTTCACAAAGATCAATTACTTTAAAAAATATTAATATCAATCAAATTTGATGAGTTTAAATTAACTTTTTGATGATTCTTTGAAGGTAGTGACTTAAATTTTTGTAGAATTCTGACACTCACATTGATCCAAAAATTTGGTGGGTAATATTCCTGTTGAAACGTTTAGTAAGATGTGGCCATATAATATTTGCTTTATATATACAAATCCCAAAGTGTTTAGTGGAAGCCAAATGGAAAGTACCAGAATAAAATTACTCTAGTATTGGCATATTCAAACAGTACCCAGGGATACCTTCTGAATTATGCAAAGTTTAAAGCAATTTCATTCTTAAGAGATAACTGGAAAAAATCCCTTAAAATTTCAAAGAATTGACTTTTGAGTTCTTTGCAAACTCATATAGAATCACAAATGGGTTATGAATGTTGAGGAGCTATAAGACATCAGTGTAAATCCATAACAAGGATGGGAAAAGCTGTTTAGATAAAATTGGAATGAGCAGTCTGAAACCTACAAATCTTTAACCAAATCGGAATCTCATTAAATTTGGAAAAGTTTCATTGAATATTTTTACAGGTATTCCTCTCCACATTTCAAGTCTATTTCAAAGCAGGAATAAGAAATAAATAAGCTCATTGTGAGAGGGTTAGGTCTAGTTTTACTTTTGCAAATGCTTGACAAGCTCAACAAATATTAAATAATAGTAATAGTCTAGGAAAGTCAGGTCTCTAAGCTGTTCTTGATGAACAGAAATCAGGAAAGATTAACCAATCAAGATAAAATCAGAAATCTTTTGAGCTTT
>NW_012148730.1:3597807-3610252 GCF_000956105.1 Propithecus coquereli
AGCAGCTAAACATGTTTGTTTTCTCCCACTACTGAGACTCATTTGTTATGGTGGGAACGTTTGTGTCCCTCCAAAATTCACATGTTGAAACCTAATCACCAATGTGATGATATAAGGGGGTGGTGATATTTGGTGGTGATTAGATGGGATTAGTTTCCTTATAAAAGAGACCCCAGGCTAGGTACAGTGGCTCTTGCCTGTAATGCCAGCACTTTGGGAGGCTGAGGCAGGAGGATAGCATGAGGTCAGGAGGGTAACTTGAGGTCAGGAGTTTGAGACCCTGTCTCTACAAAAAATTTAAAAATTAGCCAGATGTGGTGGCATGCACCTGTAGTCTCAGCTACTCAGGAGGCTAAGGCAGGAGGAATGCTTGAACCCAGAAGTTTGAGGTTGCAGTGAACTACGATGATGCCACTGCACTCTGCCCCAGGTGACAGAGTGATACTCTGACTCAAAAATAAATAAAAAGAGAGACCTCAGAGAACTGCCACATCTTCCACCATGTGACGATGCAGGGAGAAGACACTTTCTATGAATTAGAAAGTGGGCCCTCACCGGACACCAAATCTACCAGTGTCTTGATCTTGGAATTCCCAGCCTCCAGAACTGTGAGAAATAAACTTCTGTTGTTTATAAACTATCCAGTTTATGGTATTTTGTTATAGAAGCCTGAACTAATAAACCATTACTGTGTTAAAATGCACCCAGAGAAATTTTACATAGGAGATTTTCATATATTTGCCAACAATTTTCCTTGGTAATACAAAATTTTGCTATTATTAAATTCCTTTGATAACCAAATGTCAATGGTATCATAAACTTGTAAGATGATTCACAAAGCACTTCAACGCGCACTAAATTGATTTTCTCATCAATGAGTAAACTAAGTACACTATTTTACTTATGAAGAAACCAAGGCTTTTAATTGACTAGTTGACATAATATTGCCAATTCAGATGTTGTCCCAACAAATGTCCTAAAAAGCTCCGACTCAGTAAATATAAAGTAAATAAAAGTGCATGAAAGCACAACTGGAAATATGATGGCAAATCTGAGAAAACACAAATAAAAACAAGGTACAAGAATGAATCTTTTCTTCATAAGCA
The DNA here is from genome assembly GCF_000956105.1 of Propithecus coquereli. Classification (NCBI taxonomy): domain Eukaryota; kingdom Metazoa; phylum Chordata; class Mammalia; order Primates; family Indriidae; genus Propithecus; species Propithecus coquereli. The sequence continues at coordinate 3,598,914 of NW_012148730.1, forward strand.
AAGGTACTATGTGGGTTGTAAAGCATCTGAGTACCTACTACAGTATTATAATTGTAGCAAGGGCTCAGTAGACAAGAAGATGAAGGAAGTGTGGTAAAATATTAATAGATCATAGACATTAGAGACAATCACGCCTGGGTCCAAAATTCTGCCTATGTCATTTACTGTTTGACACCTGGACACATCACCTCTCTAATCCTGTTTCTTTATCAGCAAAATGAGGATGATAATAATGGTTATCTTTTAAAGGGTGGTTTAAAACTTACATTTAATTAGGTTAACTGGCTGGCATTTAATAAGTGATGAAAAATGTTAGCTCTTCTTTCCACTTCTTGAAGCTAAAGTAAGTAAGAAGCATAAAACAGAAGAATCTGTAAACAGTGGACAGTTGTAAATGAAAAAAAATTATGACTTTCATGTATCAAGAATGGATGAATAAGTTTTCCACACTCCCTGGAATTTTCAGCCAAGCACACAAGCATTATAATGTTGTCAGCAGCATTTCCTTTAATACTGAGAAAAGTAATATTAATATTTCCAGAAAAAACATTTCAGTTTATCAATCCTCACATATTTTCTAAGTAAGCTATTCAGTTATCTTCTTTTTAAATTGTCCATAGGTAATTTTGTGTGGCTTCATTTTAGCACTCATATCATGCCTTAAAGTGAAATTATCCAAATTTCATCTTAATATGCAAACACAATTACTTTTCCCTTTTGACCCATCATGGTCTATTATCAAAAATTATTAGGGCTTGCTTTGTTTTGAAAAGTAATATGTCTCCCTTATCATGTTTAAATAGATATCTATAAAGTGTTGAATATAGTTTCTAGATCACTTTCTCCATGTTCTTCCATTTATATGGCAAACACATACATGTACATGCTATGAATGGTACAGCGTTGTCAGGATGAGTAAGTATCAAACATTATAACATAAAAATATTCCCACTGGCCCATCATTTTTTTGTTTTAATTTAATCAATGACTCGATTCCATTAACTATGTTTAGTTTAAACAGTCATTTGGTTAATCTTAGAAGATAAAAACTGAAATGAAAACAATAGTCAATAAATCTCCAAATTATGATAATTTGCACTTTGTAAATCTTGTGATTTGTGCCAAAAACTGTATGGACTGTAGATATAGCCTATGAAATACCAACATATTCATTATACAGGGGGTGCATTTTTGAAAACTAATGATCAGTTTGGCAAGTAACATTCTCTGATAAACAGCTTGAAATTGATTTAAAAATTTTAGATAAGTCGATGTGACAAAGCACTTTCACTCATTATTTGGTTTTCAAAGGACCACATGATATAACTAACATATCAACACTCATACTTAAATGGCTATTGACATTAAACATATCTTTGAGTACCTTTAAGGTATTATCTATGAAAAAAGAAAAAAAGGTAGAGTTAAAAGTTAACAATTTAAGTCATCTCAGTGCCTGGATCTAAATTTTTAAAGAACCAATTCACATATGCTTTTGCCTGGCTCTGAGATCTATTAAATAACATGGCTGTCAGGCTGGGTGAAGAGAATGCCTCCTGGACACTTGCTCCTGCTCTTCCTAGCCAAGAAGAGGGTCCTTAATATATTTGACCTTGACTTCCACAAGTGACAATCTATGTCCACTAGAACGCATGGTGAGATGGTCTAGTGTGGGTACACTGGTCTTGCCATGCCAACCTTAGCCTGAAGAATGATTCATTTGGTGGGAAAACTTTGTCTCTTTATACTATATTTTCTACATTCTCCAATCTCTTTACCCAGTTACCTCAAGCGAGCAGCACTTTATAGTGGGTAAAATGTGATCATCCTGCTATTCAATTTCTAACTTCAGATACATAACAATCAGAAACTAAGTAAAGTAAGGGGAATTAAAATGGAACTTTGAGCTGATGAGCAATAACCACTCAGTAATGAGTTGTGATTTATCTTTTTTAGGATACCAGCTCTCTTCCTTATTTCCTAGACAACTGTTAGCTTTGAAGGGTAAATGCTTTTATTCTATTTCCTTCTAACTTTTTGACTGCCTTCTGACTGCCTATCTTCTGAGGCATCCTCTCTCTATAATGAAAGGATAAAATTATGTTTTCTCAACTATTAAATTTTCATTGGGTCTGAAAACTGAAAGAGAATCATATCTGGGAATAAGAACTCCTGAGATTTATTTCCAGTTTCATTGCTGGTTGTGACACTTAAGACAACTCATTTACATTCTTTTATACTCTCATTTACAATGTGCTCATGCACTTGCAGTCTCTGTCACCAAAGTACAGACAGTAAGAGATTTCCAACTAAAGAAGATAAAAATTGGAAATGAGTTATCTCACCAGAGGAAAACATGGTCATATAGACACAGAGACTAGCCCAGGTCTTTGGGTCCCCGCAGAACACCTCACTCATTCTATAAGGACTCTGAAACTCTCTCAACCACTGAGTTGACTCTCTAGTCCTTGAGCTCATAGTGGAAACCAAGAACAACATAGCAACAATTAACAATAAATATGCTCTTTCCTAAAATCACCAATAAATATACTGGCTCAAACGTTTAAAAAAATACTATAATCTTTGTATTTGTTATGTACTCATTTGAGTGAGATTCAAGGGCACTATCTGGCACCTTGCTTCACGTCCTTCTTCATTATCAGAGTGTACACACATCTTATTCTTGTATAGATAAGCAGTCAACCAGCCAGAGAGATGCACCGAAAAGACAAATCCACAAATGACAAGCAATAAAGGTTATCCTTTGCTGCTCACCAAAAACATCTTATTTTTTGCAGCTCAATTGTAGCTCATAAAAGCATGCCTGTGGACTTTATACATTTAAGTAAAGGAACAAAATAACTTGCAATTCAAAGGGAAGATGAGAAGAGACCCAAATCCTTTCTGCCAGATACACAATGCCCTGTCCACCTAATAGTTAACATTTTTAGCACTTATCATATGCTAAATGTTTTGTTGAGATTATCCCACTTGATCTTCGCAAAACTCCTATTAAGCAGATAATATCATCCCCATTTTATGGAGGAAGAAACTGAATCTAAAATACATTAAGTCAGCAGTCCCCAATCTTTTTGGCCCCAGGGACCGGTTTCACGGAAGTCAATTTTTTCACAGATGGGGAGAGTGGGGTGTGGGGTGGGGGGGATGGTTTTGGGATGATTCAAGTGCATAATATTTATTGTGAACTTTATTTCTATTATTATTACATTGTAATATATAATGAAATAATTATACAAACCTCTCTGCTAGTGTCAATCTGTATGTGCAGCCATTCCCCAGCGCTTAAATCACTGCCTCAGCTCCACCTCAGATCACCAGGCATTAGATTCTCATATGGAGTACACAACCTAGATCCCTCGCATGCACAGTTTATGGTAGGGTTTGCCCTCCTGTGAGACTCTAATGCCACCCCTGATCTGACAGGAGGCAGAACTCAGGCAGTGATGTGAACCATGGGGAGTAGCTGTAAATACAGATGAAGCTTTTCTAGCTCACCCACCACTCACCTCCTGCTATGCAGCCTGGTTCCTAACAGGCCACAGACCAGTACTGGTCCTCAGCCCTGGGGTTGGGGACCGCAACATTAAGTAACTCGCTCAGGATAAACCAATATAACAAGGGCAATTTGACCCCACACCACACAATTATCTCCTATGCCTTCTTGGCTTTCTATCCCCATTGTCCTAGCTCAGGGGTTGGCAAACTTTTTTCTGTGAAGTGCCAAATAGTAAATACTTTAGGCTTTCAAGCACATGATCTCTGTTGAAACTACTCAACTCTACTGTTGTAGAGCAAATCAGCCATAACAATACTGAAACAAATGGCCATGGCTATGTTCCAATTAAACTTCATTTATGGGCACTGCAATTTGGATTTCATGTAATTTTCTATATAACAAAGCATTATTCTTCTTCTGATTTTTCCAACCATTTAAGAAATGTAAAAACCCTTTTTAGCTTGCAGGCCCTATAAAAACAGGCAATGGGCTAATGTGGCCCAAAGACTGTAGTCTGTTGACCCCTGAGTTAGCCAATGCAGAAGTGGGCCACATAATATACAACCAAAATTCTGTGTGTGCCCCAACTTGCCCTGAGATCTCCTTTCTTACTCCTATGCCAAGGATGTCATTTGGGTTGGCTTTCAAAGACATTTCTTTCCCAAAGCTCCTTCTCTGACTAGTCTCACTTTCTCTTTGACACACAGCCCTCAGTTTCTTAAATTAACACACATCCCCCTTCACCTATAACATCAGAAAATAGCTCAAACCTTTGATAATGACCTTTTCAAAGGATTTTGTGTGCCTTTATGTGGTGGAGTGGATAGTAACTTTATTAATGTGGTAACCAAGAGGGGAAAAATGGACCCATTATTCCAACTTCGTGCTTTGACGTTTGACATCACCATAGTCAATCTGCCATCACTCTGCCATCAGTGCTCTTTTAGGCTCATCAGTGTCATTAGAATCATAATATATTAAGCTTAACAAACTTTATATTCAATTTTAAGAATGTCACCTAAATGTTCTATGGGTAATAACTTTGGTTTTATAAATAATTACTTAAGCCTGGACCATTTCCATGGTAAAGGCTATGAATAGGGGCATGAATGCCACTTGAGAATTGGCTAGTACCACTGTCTCTGTCCCTTACTAGCCTGGGGCTCTACCTATTTTGCCTTCTATATTTTATAATTTTGAATTGCTTTCTCTTGAGTCCTTTCTTTTTCTCTTCTTCTACATCGCTTCTTTGTAACTTCCTTTCTATTATTACCTGCTAGACTCAGCATGGGGTAATGGAAGGAGTGCTAGCTAAACTTGTATAGTATTGAAAAGAACTCATGCGTCAGTCAGAACATTTTCAATTCTAAGAGACAGAAACCAAACACAAACTAGCCAAATAAAAGAGCAGGTGTGTGTGTTGGGGGCAGGGGAGAGAGAAAGAAAGAGAGAGAGAGGCAGGAAATGTTTTTATGGACAGTTAGATTCAGTTCAAATGATAGCATTAAGACTGTTTCTTTTTCTATTTTTTTTTGTGAACTATTATAATTTTTTTTTTTATTTCAGGATATTATGGGGGTACAAACATTTCAGTTACATGTTATGACTTTGCCACATCCAAACCATGATTTGAGGCTATTTCTTTTTCCAACTCTTGGCTACAGCTCTGCTTGTTTCTACTTGCCTTCTTTACCAGGAGGCTTTCTCTGTGTGGCAACAAGATAGTGCCCAGTAGCTTCAAACCCATGTCATTTTTACAGCTCCCAATCCCAGATAAAACAATAGTGTATTTCCCAATAGCTCTTATAAAGTCCCAGAGTAGGTTTTGATTGGGCTGTGTTGGGTCACATGGATATCACTGAACTAATTATTCTGACTAGAGTCATGAGATACACTTTTTGGCCAGGTCTGGAACCGTCCCACATCCATGTGGGAGACCAACATCAATGAAAGCACACAAACTTAGCAGAATTACAGTGCAATGAGAGTGGCGTGGTTCTCCAAAGGAAAGTATGTTGAGAAAACTAACATCTGTCCATGAATTAGGGTTTGCAAATGACTTCTACTAAAGCAACTATATGACACCAAATTATTCAAGGTCCAACATAAAATTGGGAAACCCTGCATATGCAATGGCTCAGAAATATTTATATGTATAAAATATATGAAGGACTACTGTGATTTAGGCCTGTCAGTGGACAGTAGGGTTACCCTAAGAATTCTTTTGCCTTACCTAATCTTTATTGATTGCTTTCTTAGACTAGGAGATATCTAAGAGGTATGCTATCACTATCCACAAAATTCTTTCTATATATTCTTTCTAAAGTTATCTGGTAAAACTGTTATTATATTAGCATCTTGATTTTATAGATAAAGAATGAGACTTAGAGAGTTTAGTAGGTAGTAGAGCCAGGATTTAAACTCATTTGTTGTTGTTGTTTTTCCTGTGTCTCTTTGCTTCTGAATTTATGTTCTTCCCTGTTACTATGCTGTTCTGTAACCCTTAGAGCTAAGGGGAGATTGGCATTCTTATAGCATTTATAGACACATGGTGAGATGTGTTCTACAGAGCAACCCTCCCAAATATTTTCATATAGTTTATTTGGGCAGTAATCATCAGGGTAGTTATCTGTGGTTTAAACACTAGAGAGGTTTCAGGGTGTGGGTTCCTGCAATCTACCCAAAATGTTTTCTTTCTCCTATGTAGGGAAGGTTTTCTAAGTTTAAATAATCAAAAATTTCCTATGGCAACAATATTCTGCCAGATCCTTATTCTAATCAAATGAGATGTGTGTGATAATACCCTATTTACACAACAATCCCATTTATACAACAATCCTATCTTCATTTCCTGTTAACTTCAACTCAGTACTCAGAATTTTCGCTCATGGATCACTAGAGAAAGCATTCCACATAAATTAAGATTATTGAGAAAGCAGAATATCCTGTAAATCTCTTTCTTGGCCTTAGAAACTGGCAGCATGATTAAAGCATGCTTCTCTAGTTTAGACTTGTACAAATGGCATTCTTAAACTAACAGAAAATTCTCTTTAAGGGCTCTTCTTGCAGCCTCTTCAGAATATAATCATACTCTATTTGCAGATAATATGATCTTCTATATAGAAAATTCTAAAAAATCCTCTAAAAAACTATTAAAACTAATAAACAAATTCAGGAAGATTGCAAGCTGAAAAATTAATATATAAAAATTGTATTTCTGCATACTAGCAATAAACAATCCAAAAATGAAATTAAGAAAACAATTCTGATTATAACATCATCAGAAATAATAAAGTGCTTCAGAGTAATTAACACAAAAAAGATACAAGACTTTGGCACTGAAAACTACAAAACATTGTTGAAAGACATAAAAGACCACCTAAATAATGGAAAGACATCTCCTGTTTATAGACGAAAAGATTGTTAAGAAAGCAATGATCTCCAAATTGATCTACAGATTCAACATAATCTGTATCAAAATTTCAGTTGCTTTTTTTTGCAGAAATTGATAAAATAATCTTAAAATTCATATGGAAATGAAAAAGTCACAGAAGAGCCAAAACAATCTTGATAAAAAAGAGAAAATTTAGAGATCTCACATTTCCTGATTTCAAAGCATGCTGTCAGGCTACAGTAATCAAGACTGTGTAGTACTGGCATAAGGACAGATATATAAATCAATGGGATAGAATTAGAAGACCAGATATAAACCCTCATATTTAGGCCTAATTTATTTTCAACAAAAGTGCCAACACAATTCAATGGGAAAAGAATAGTCTCTTCAATAAATGATGCTGAACAATTGGATATCCACACGCCAAAGAATTAAGGTAGACCCCTACCTCATACCTTATAAAAATTAATTCAAAATGGATCAAAGACATAAGTGTAAGAGCTAGGACCATAAAATTCTTAGAAGAAAACATACCTTGGATTAGGCAATAGTTTCTTAAAACACCAAAAATACAAGCAACAAAAGAGAAAAAACAGATAAATTGGACTTCATCAAAATTAAAAAAATTTCTGCATCGAAGAAGTGAGTAACAACCCAAAAAATGGGAGAAAATATTAATAAATCATATGTCTGATAAGAGAATTGTATCTAGAATTTAAAAACTCTTGCAACGCAATAACGTAAAGAAAAATAAGACAATTTTAAAATGGGCAAAAGGATCTGAATAGACATTTCTCCAAATAAGATATACAACTGATCAGTAAGCACATGAAAACATGTTTGACATCATTAGTCATCAGAGAAACGCAAATCAAAATCACAATGAGATACCACTTCACCCCAACAGGATAGCTATAATAAAAAAGACAAAGGATAACAAGTGTTGATGAGACTATGGAGAAATGAGAACCATAATACAATGCTGTTGGAAATGTAAAATGGTAAAGAGGCTTTGAAAAACAGTTTGGCAGTTCCTTTGAATTAAAACATATAGTTAGCATTTGACTCAGAAATTGCACTCCTAAGTATATACTCAAGAGAAATGAAAATATACATCCACACAAAAACATGTACACAAATGTTTATAACAGTACTAATTATAACAGCCAAGAAGTAGAAAGAGTCCAAATGTTTATCAATGGATGAACAGATAAACAAAAAGTGGCATATCCATACAACAGACTATTATTCTGCAATAAAAAGGATTGAAGTACTGATTGATACATGCTAGAATATGGACGGGACTTGAAAACGTTATGTTAATTAAAAGAAGGCAGTCACAAAAGGTCACATATGATTCCAAGTTATATGAAATGTACAGAATAGGCAATTCCATAAAGACAAAATATAGATTGGTGGTTGCCTGGGATTAGAGAAGAGGGAGCTTGGAAGGAAATAGCGTAACTGCTAATGGGTAGGGAGTTTCTTCAGAGAATGATAAAAATGTTCTAAAACTGATTTGGTGATGGCTGTACAACTGTGTGCATAGACTAAAAACCATACATTTTAAATGGGTAAATTGTATGATATGTGAAATATATCTCTACAAAGCTGTTATTTTAAAAAAGATATAATCATAATTAACTTACATAAGGCATTTTGAGTTATTTTGAACTAAACTTTTTGACACTCTGAGATCTCATTTAATTCAACATACATTTTTTTAAGTACCTTTGTCAAAGGGGCTACAAAGATGAATAAGACCCAGTCTCTACCCTCAGGGTAATCTCAATCTAATAGTGAGACAAGACAAGCAAATAAATATAAAACAAGCTAATATTAGACAATATATGGTATATTAGTGAGGGTCATATTAGCTGCTTTAAAATAAACTCCAAAATTTCAGTAACTTCATACATTTATTTCTGCTCATAATAATCCAGCTTTGTAGCTCTGCCATCCTCTAGTGCCACACAGTCATCTGTATCAAGCTGAGAAAAGGTAAAAGACAGCAAGCAGAGAAAATCTGCCTGTTTCATTACTTCCTTGGCCATGCTTCATTTCTTCCATTTGCAATAACTTGTCCCAAGAGTGCACCTAAATGCAAGAATATCCAGGAAAAATAGTTTCCAGCTGGATAGCCACTCCCAAGTGATAATTATATGCAAATGGAAAAGTTTAATCCTGCTGAAATTAAATAAGGAATTTATTGGTTTATATAACTAAAATTTATTAGTTTGATACCATCACATTTGTTGATTTTTGCTTTTTTTGTCTGTGCTTTTGGGGTCATAGCCAAAAAAAATCATTGTCCAGACCAATGTTGTGGAGCTTTTTGACTTTGTTTTCTTCTAGTAGTTTTATGGTTTTAGGTCTTATATTTAAGTCTTTAATCCACTTTGAGTTGATTTTTGTATATGGTGTGAGATAAGGGTCCGGTTTCATTCTTCTTCATGAGGATATCCAGTTTTCCAAAGACCATTTATTGAAGAGACTGTCCTTTTTCCATTATGTGTTCTTGTCACCAAAAATATCTGCAAACTATACACCTGATAAGGAGTTAATATTTAAAATATATAAGGAATTCAATATAGCTCAATATATAACTCAATAGCAAGGAAACAAATAGTCAATTAAAAAATGGGCAAAGGACCTGAACAGACATTTTCCAAAAGAATATATAAAAATGGCCAACAGATACATGAAAAATTCTCAGCATCAGTAATCATTAGGAAAGTGCAAATTAAAATCACAATGAAATATCATCTCACACCTGTTAGAATGGCTTTTATCAAAAAGATGGAAGATAACAAATGTTGGTGAATATGCAGAGTAAAGGGAATTTATTATACATTGTTGGTGGGAATGTAAATTAGTAAAGCAGTTATGAAAAATGTTATGGAGGTACTTCAAAAAACTCAAAATAGTACCATATGCTCCAGTAATACCACTTCTGGGTATATATCCAAAGGAATGAAATCAGTATGTTGAAGGAGTATCTGCACTCCCATATTCATTGCAGCATTATTTACAATAGCCAAGATACAGATTCAGCCTAAGTGTCCATCCGTGAATGAATGAAGAAAATGCAGTATATATTCACAACAGAATATTATTCAGCATCTACAAAGGGAGAAATTGTGACTCTCAAAATCTAGAGACTTACCAAGTAGAACATGAAAAGTCTTGAGGTTTGCAAGAAATAAAGACCCTCTAGACTATTGTTAGAGATGTTACTATGATTCTCTGCCTGGAAAGGAACAGCCATTGGCTATTCTACATAACGGTGACCTCCAAAGTGGAGTGTGTAAGATGATCCTTTGGAGTGTGAGAAGAAAAAGATTTTGTTTATAATTTACAGGATGTTATGGATGTAATTGTATGCAGAGGTTCTTTGATTATCTTGTGACAAAGTGCTTAAAGGAGTTGTAGAGCTTAAAGATGCATTAGGCATTTTTCTTTTATTAAAAGATAAGTGTTTCAAGTGTGCCAACCTTTGCTCTGATGACAAAAGACTCTCAGTAATGTGTTACCTAGAATGTACTTTTAAAAAGAATAAGCACCCCATCTACCTTCAAAGGAAAAGTGATATTTTAACAATAATGGAAAAGATATCTTATTTTCAAAAGAAAGTTACACTATGCAGAGATCATCTTAAAAAGAAGTGTTTGGAAATATTTGTAGCATTTTGTGCTTTTATCGCTAAAATTATGTGTGTCACCTGTAAAAACAAATAAAAGCCATATATTTGCACCCTTAAAATTTGAAAACACAATAGAAAAAAATGACAAAAGACATAAACTATTCACAGAAAAAGAAAAACAAATGGTCCTTGAACATGAAAAAAATGCTCACATTCACATCTAAGGTATTAAAGTTAAAACTACAAGATAGAATTCCTCATGCATGCTGATAATAAAGTCTGTTAGTGTAATGTGGAGAAATAGTCACTCTCTTAAATTACTGGTGAGTGTGCAAAATGTTACAATCCCCATGGAGGGGCATTTGGCAATATCTAACAAAATTACATGGCTTTACTTTTTGATCCAGCAATGCAACTTCTAGGAATCTACCTTGAAGACACAATGCCAACAGTATGAATCATATGCACTAGGTTATTTATTGCAGAATTATTTGTAATAAGGAAACATTGGAAACAACCTAGGTATCCGTTCATAAGGTATTGGTTGTATAAACTATGATACAGTGACACAGTGAGGTGCATGCAACATTAAAAAAAAATGAAGAAAGATTTGCTGATTTGCTTATTTTTGTAAAAGAAATATTCAAAAGATGGGTGTGAAACCATCTGGTCCAGGACTTTTCTTTACAGGTGAAAAACCATATCATGCTCATGGGTCAGCAGAATCAACATTGTTAAAATGTCTATACTACCCAAAGTGATCTACAGATTCAATGCAATCCCTA
>NW_012148730.1:3611036-3628226 GCF_000956105.1 Propithecus coquereli
CAAGAAAAAATCAAACAACCCTACCAAAAAGTGGGAAAGGACATAAACAGAAACTTTTCAAAAAAAGACAGACAAATGGCCAGCAAAGATATGAAAAAATGCTCAACATCTCTAATCATCAGGGAAATGCAAATCAAAACCACAATGAGATATCACTTATCTCCAGTGAGGATGGCTTTCATCGAAAAGTCCCAAAACAATAAATGTTGGCATGGATGAGGAAAGATAGGAACACTCATACACTGCTGGTGGGACTGCAAACTAGTAGAACCTCTGTGGAAAGCAAAATGGAGATATCTCAAAGAACTACAAGCAGAACTACCATTTGATCCAGCAATCCCATTACTGGGCATCCACCCAAAAGAACAAAAGACATTCTATAAAAAAAGACGTCTGTACTCGAATGTTTATAGCAGCACAATTCACAATTGCAAAGATGTGGAAACAACCCAAGTGCCCATCAATACATGAGTGGATTAATAAAATGTGGTATATGTATACCATGGAGTACTACTCAGCCACAAAAAACAATGGTGATATAGCACCTCTTGTATTATCCTGGATAGAGCTGGAGCCTGTTCTACTAAGTGAAGTATCCCAAGAATGGAAAAACAAGCACCACATGTACTCACCATCAAATTGGTACTAACTGATAAACACTTAAGTGCACATATAGTAATAACATTCATTGAGTGTCAGGCAGATGGGGGGGAGGGGATGGGTGTACACACACCTAATGGGTGCAGTGTGCACCATCTGGGGGATGGACACGCTTGAAGCTCTGACTCGGGTGGCGTAAAGGCAATATATGTAACCTAAACATTTGTACCCCCATAATATGCTTAAATAATAAAAAACGAAATATAGAAAGGACAGAAGTACTAACTAGAAACTTATCATAAAGCAATAAAAATGGTGTGGGGGAGAGACGGAGGGAATAGGGTAGCAGCAGGTCTTCTCTGAGTATATCTTTTCTACATGACATTAATTTTTAAATTATGCAAATTCTTATTTATTTAAAATTAAAAAGTATAAAACATAAACTTTTAAACACAGATAGAAACACATAAGCATAATGTATATGAAACATAACATAACATACAGAGAAAATGATTAAAGTAATTTTTACCACAATACTCTGCCTGCACATCCTTAATTCAATATATTCAAAAGACAAAAAGAACTGCAAAGAAAACTCAGTAGGTTTCTTTTTATTAATAACATTGCTTGTAATTTTTTTTTTTCTTTTTTTGAGACAGAGTCTCATTGTGTTGCCCAGGCTAGAGTGCCGTGGCATCATCCTAGCTCACAGCAACCTCAAACTCCTGGGCTCAAGCGATCCTCCTGCCTCAGCCTCCCGAGTAGCTGGGACTACAGGCATGCGCCACCATGCCCGGCTAATTTTTTCTATATAGTTTTAGTTGTCCGATTAATTTCTCTGTATTTTTAGTAGAGACGGGGTCTCACTCTTGCTCAGGCTGGTCTCAAACTCCTGAGCTCAAACAATCCACCCGCCTCGGCCTCCCAGAGAGCGAGGATTACAGGCGTGAGCCACCGCGCCCGGCCCATTGCTTGTAATTTTGAAACTAATTTAGACACAGCATAGGATAAAGTAAATAATATATATACATGTATGTATATATGTGATTAGGCACCAATATTTTCAAAGTAAGAAAAAGAAATATAGTAAAAAGAACAAAATTCGGTCATTTGCGGCAACATGGATGAGCTTGAAGAACATTATGTTAAGTGAAATAAGCCAGGAATAGAATAATAAATACCTCATGTTCTCACTCATATGTGGGAGTTAGAAAAGTTGATCTCATAGAAGAATGAGGAATGTGGAACTACACCTAGGGGACGATGAAAGGATCCAGAGGTCACCACCTTAAGCAAGTGATCAAACTTACTGTCACAAGTATTAAGTGCAGCCAGACCTAATGTGCCTACCAATATGATGCAGACTAAGTTAAACAATCTCAACTTTGAAATATTCTAGCCAAAACATTTAATCTTAATTTAATGAAGCCTCTAGAGACCTTACTTGTAGTTTTTAAGAAATACATGAGATTTTTTTAGAAGTTAAACAGTACCGGGAAGAAACAATAAGACAAATCCAGAATCCAGGTGATTCTGCAGGACGGCAGCCCTAGACTCCTAAAAAAAGTCAGTATCATAAAAAATAAAGGAGGTGGAAAACACATATTCTCTCCAAGAGAGGCTAACGAAACAAACAAACAAAAAAATGTAATATGTGAATCTACATTTCACATTGGTCCAAAAAGAGCTATAAAAGAAATTCTTGGGACAATTGGGAAATTTTTTATATGGACTAGATATTAGATGGTATTAGGGAACTGTTGTCACTTTTCTTAGGTGCAATATTAGTATGATGGTTATATAATAGTCATCTTTATTCTTAGTAGAGGCAAGCAGATTATGTAAGAGAAAGCATTATAATGTACGCAATTTACTTCTAAATTATTTAAAACAAAAACAAATGTAGTAACCCAATTTAACCAAAACCTTTACTAAATTGGTAGTTGGAATTGAAAATTGACAATCAGTATGTAATAAATGCAGCCAACAGTACACTCCTTTCATTTGAACTTATATATTTTTGTGAAGTATCTTTTTTGACTATGGCAACCATTAAAACTGGGTATCAACGTATACTGAATTTAGAACTGGACCATTAAATCACTGTATCACAAACTATTAAAGCAAGAATTTAAAAGTAATGAACTATATCCAGTAACATTGCTCTCACTAAAATATGATTAATATGTATAACATTCCTAATAACATATAGTGGGAAGAAAAAGGCTCTTTGAACTATTGAAAATAAAATATAAAATATTTTCAGGCATTTTTATTCCAACTTTATCTCCTTTTTCATTTCTATTTGGACAGTATGCATTAGAATGTGCATAAACTGTTATTACACTAATACATGTACATTCCTAAGAATCGTTCTAATAAATATTCATCTCATCTATTCATGATTTTTACTTTCAGTAAGGGTTTTGACTGGCGAGAGTGGTACGATATGAGTCAATGTATAAGGAAGGTTTAGCCCTTTGTGTGAACAAATCTTGAAGCATACAAAATGTTGAGAAAGAAACTACATCAGTTGCTGGGGCTGCTGTAACATAGCACCACAAACTGGGTGGATTAAAACAACAAAAACTTACTCTCTCACAATTCTGGAGGCTATAAGGCTGAAATCATGGTATCAGCAGGAGTGGTTTCTTCTCAGGGAAAATCTGTTCTATGCCTCTCTTCTAGCTTCTGATGATGGCTGCCAATCCTTGGCATTCCTTGGTTTGTTAGGTGCATCACTCCAATCTCTGTCTCTGTCTTCACCTCTTTCTATAAAGACACTAGTCATATTGGCATTAAGGGCCCACTCTAACTCCAGTATGACCTCATCTTAACTACTTCCATCTGCAATAAACCTATTTCCAAAGAAGGTCACAGTCTGAGTTATGGGGGGTTAGGACTTAAATATATCTTTTTGGGGGAATATAATTCAACTCATAATAGAACCCTAACTTATAGTTTCTTCATCTTGTTCTGTGTTGTGATTCTGTCTTAGTCTCTTCTTCCATTATTTATGCATTCACACATTTAGTGGAAAAGAATCAGGAGAAAGAAAAAAAAACAGCCCCAAAATGTCTCAAGACATTTTGTGCTGTGATTCATTTTACAATATTTGAACTAGAAATAATTATTTTGAGACTGCTAGAATTGTTATGATGTCTTATCATGAAATAGATTTTTTATTTTTCCGAATAACGGAAATGAGGACTATGAATTCTATCCTTGCAGTTTCCTAATCCACATTTGAAAGCATGACTCTTTTTTATTAAATTTTCCCCGGCCTTTAAATTCTCAGCTTCACCCTTTAGCACTATTATAATTCTTGTTCTCTTCAAGTTATCAAATCCAACATGTACAGTGTCTCTTTAAAATGACTTTTCTGAAGATTATTACCTTCAAAGTCTGATTTATCTTCCTTTTAAACTATGGATCCTACTTCCTTTGACATGATATGTTCCTACGTTTCACTTCTAACCAATAAATCTTAAGGCTCATCAGTGTGTGACCTGTTTAATTGATTGGATGCATTTGCAACTGCATTCCTAATAGATACATTAGGCTCAAGTTAAAAGGAGGAAATGTTTGGTTTGTTGTTCTCAGTTTTTCTAAATACAGAAAAGTGGGCATTGATTCCTATATCCCAGTCTGCTTCAAGTTGTTCTGTGTTGTTTAATATGGTTTCAATTTGACAGGCAGCAGGAAAATCCTATTTAGCGCACAAATGTAAAGAAGAAAAACCTCTTCTGTAAGAATAAAGCCACTATGGTGGCTATTTAATAAATATTAAGTAATAACAGCAGTACTCAGGGGGAAAATAGTACAAAATAGTCTCTTATTGTTAGGCAAAAAAAGCAATCACACATTTTAAAGGCCAAATGACTTGGAAAAAGCATGGTATATTTATAAACTGTTAAATAAGCATTTATCCCATTTATTGAAATTCCCCTTTTAAGGTGTAAAGAATATTGTATTTAGAAAGTCATATTTCCTATTCCCCAAGGTGAGTGCACTGTGCCAATTCCACAATTACAAATTTCACTCCAAAGATTTCTGCTCACTAGTTCAGGCCTTCGGAAAATTTGTAAAGTGTAGCTTGTCTCGGAGCTATTCTTATTTCCCCATTGTCTTTCTTCCTTCCTCCTTTCATGCCCTCCTGCTCTCTCTGTAGCCCTCAAGATCTGCCCTCAGGTAATGATCTGATAGTTCCTTCACAGTAAGCCAGTGATTTTCAAATTGTGCTCCCTGAACAAGCAACATTGGCATCACCCAGGAACTTGTTAGCAATGCACATTCTCAGGCCTCATCCCAGACCTACTAAATGAGAAACTCTGGGGGTGGAGCCCAGCAACCTGGGTTTTAACAAGACCTCCTGATGTTTGAGAACCACTGTACTTATCCAAAAATGACTGATAGGTTTTTATATGTTAGCCATACCAGGAATACTTGGATATTTTTAGAAAAGGAAAAGAACTAAATTTCTAATCAAGGAATTTTTAGTCACCAGCCAACCAGTGGGGAAGGTAAAGTTTAAACAAGGGCTCTTCCTGATTTTCTGATGCCATTTCTATTCTATTTTTTTGAGACGGAGTCTGGCTCTGTTGCCCGG
This sequence comes from Propithecus coquereli, assembly GCF_000956105.1. Taxonomy (NCBI): domain Eukaryota; kingdom Metazoa; phylum Chordata; class Mammalia; order Primates; family Indriidae; genus Propithecus; species Propithecus coquereli. The sequence goes on from NW_012148730.1 coordinate 3,616,246, forward strand.
GCTAGAGTGCCGTGGCGTCAGCCTAGCTCACAGCAACCTCAAACTCCTGGGCTCAAGCGATCCTCCTGCCTCAGCCTCCCGAGTAGCTGGGACTACAGGTATGCGCCACCATGCCCGGCTAATTTTTTCTATATATTTTTAGTTGGCTGGCTAATTTCTTTCTATTTTTAGTAGAGACGGGGTCCTGCTCTTGCTCAGGCTGGTCTTGAACTTCTGAGCTCAAACGATCCGCCCGCCTCAGCCTCCCAGAGGGCTAGGATTACAGGCGTGAGCCACTGCACCCAGCCGCCATCTCTATTCTTAAGGCAGCTCTACCTAACATAAGCAATTTGTTCATTTATTCATTCAGATAGTCATCAAATATTTATTTAAGGGTTCAACAAGACACTATGCTAGTTGCTAGAGACATAAGGATTCAGTTCTTGCCCTCAAGACACATCCCACTTAGTGGCAGAGATTGACAATCAGATAATTAGAATACAATATTGTAAGTACATTTATAGAGGTATACACAAAGTGCTAGGCACACAGAGGAGGGATCAGGAGTGGGATGAATTGAAGGCCAATAACAGTAGCACTTTGGTGACAGCACTGTGCCTACCTGGCTACATGAAAGTGGTACAATCCCAGAATTCCCAACCAGGCTTGCCAGAGTCCCTGAGTCTGAGACATTGTTGTCCAGTGATCCTGAAATTAGCAAACTGCACGTAAGATTTTATGATACTTTTTATAGTTGATTCTGATGGGGTGGTGGGGTTTATCCCAGATAACCTAGAATAGCAGTTCTCAAAGTGATCAAGATTGTTTAGGCTCAAAGGCAGGAGCTATCCTGAAAGTACTATTCTCTTTAGTTGGCTGCGTATGTGTTATTTTTATAATTTGTACATATCAAACTAGAGCTCCACTAATTTCTGTTAGAGAGCTCAATTTGTCTTTTGCACCATTAGAATTAATGTTCTAATGGCAAGAGTAAACTCCCTGGGCTCACAGACCATGTCACTGTGATAGTAAAATTAATCAGAAGCACTTTCTATGCTGACTGTGGCTGATTTAATCTTGAGGCCCCTATTCCGTACCATGTAAATTCTATCCAGAATGCATAATTGTTCCCTCATTCATGGATTTTTAAATAATAGGTTTTAAAAATAAAATAACATTTAAAATGTTTTAAAGTGTCTATTGTAATAACTTTCATTGAATTTATGGTGTCTTAAGCTTCCTTGTGAATTATAAAATATGAAATGAATCCTATAGACCTTTGTATCCACCTTGAGGTACTTTTAAATATAAACTTCATATTTCTTTTTTCTTAAAGGCCTATTCATTTCAATAGAGACCAGTGCTATGGTTTAAAAGTTGAGGTCCCTCCAAAATTTACATGTTGGAACTTAATCCATTGTGGAGGTATTAAAAGGTAGGGCCTTTAGGAGGTAATTAGGTCGTGAGGGCTTTGCCCTTATGATGGGATTAGTGTCCTTATAAAAGAGGCTTGAGGGAGCCTGTTTTTCTCTTCCACCCCTTCACCACGTGAGGACACAGAAGGCAGCATCTATGAGGACCAGGCCCTCACCAGACATTGAATACGGAAGCACCTTGATCTTGGACTTACTAGTAATAAATTTCTGTTGTTTATAAATTACCAGTCTAAGGTATCTTATTACAGCAGTCTACATGGATTAAGACAACCAGGGAATACATCAATTATGATTAACACTCATTCAACAAATATTTGAAGGTTTATTATGTGTACTTACCCTATTCCATATTGTCTCCATGAATGTTGACACTGTCTCTCTTTTGTTTGCAGCTGTTAAAAAAATAAATGACCGGATGAAGAAACAAAGGCTAGGAGCTGTGGGACCATAAATGCCAAGTGGTCCCCACCCTCAAGAAGTGTGTAGTCTCATGAAGTAGATAAAACTCAGCTCATTTACTGAAATGTAATAATTCAGATGCACCAAAAGAAAAAACCAGATCATTTCCATTGGCTTTGTGAAGAGTGAGAGAGTATATGGGGCTAAGGAATCAGAAAAATCTTCCTGGAGAAGATGAGTTTCCGTTTGGACTTGAAGAATTTGAATACGTGGAAGTGGGGTGGGAGGTATTTTAGGCAGAGGACACAGTTTGGGCAAAGAAACTGAAGCAGGAAATTCAGGACATGGGTAGAATGTAGGAGGCTCAAAAGAGAAAAGTGAGAAATAAAGCAGAAAGAGGGTGGTTACAACCAAGAAAAGTATTTTAGAATGCTTTCCATCTTCAGTAGAGCAGCAGGTGAAGTTATCTGACCAAAAATTGGGAACTATTGCAATAACCAGATGATAGATAACAGCCCAGACTGGAATAAAAATAGGATAGGAAAAGGAAAAAAAAAAAAAAACACTGATTATATTAGAAAGATTTTTCTGATGAAAATTCTGTAGGGTCCACATGCCCCAACTCCTTACTAGCTTTCTACTGGTGCCGGTTTACTGAGGGTAAAACTTACAGAGTACGCTCCATCCAAATTCATTTACTTCTCTTAGTTGGGGTTTTGACCCCCAAATTTCTTCCTTTGTATCAGGAATGGGCCATATGTGGATCTAAAGAGGTTTAGTTTTACCCATAAGGGGGAGGGGTTGTCAGATCCCGGGAAGATAGAGCTATAGAGCTTTTAACCCCTTCATTCCTTTTAGGAAAAGCACCATCCACTACTAATCCTACTAAAAGGAGTTTGGAATAATGATGAAAAGTATAGGACATTGATACCAGACTGACTGGGTTAAAATCCTGTCTCTGACACTTAGCAAATGTGTGATTTTGGACAAAAATACTTAAAGTCTCTTTGCCTTAGTTTCTCCATCTTTAAAATGGGGACTGTAATAGTACATCAAGCTTAGCATCGTTGTTACCATTAAACAACACAACATCAGTAAAGTACTTAGAATGGTACTTACTATGCATTCAGGTTTGAGTGGGAAATAAGAGGTCAAGGTCCTTGTTAATATAATGTTAAAAGTTAAAGAAGAGATTAAGGATTAAGATAAAGGTATGATAGTCAAGTAAAATGCCCCAAAAGTAAGCAGGTTGCTCTGCAGGGGGAAAGAAAGGAAAATACAGGTTGTGTTACAGCCCAACCAGGTTCATTGCCCGCTGCTCAAGAGGAATCATTCAATACACTGAGACAGCAGGGGTTACAGCAGAGAAAGAGTTTAATATCACAGGTGCCATGTGAGGAGATGGAAGGAATTTCTCAAATCCGTCTCCCCAATAATTTGGGGAAAAGGGTCTTTAAAGATAGTTTGGCAGGCAAAGAGCTAAATAATTGGGTCTGCTTATTGGCGGGGATGGGCCTATAGGGTTGGGATGCAGAGATCATCTTCTCAGTTGGGAGATTTCCTGGGTAGGGGTCTTGAGGCTGTTGGATCTGTTCCTATGCCCATCCCATGCCTATCCGCAGGTCCAGTTGGCATCAGTGGGTCCCCCCAGAATGCAGAGTCTGCAAAATACTTCAAAGACCAGTCTTAGGCTTTACAATAACAATGTTATCTATAGAAGTACAAGTTTTGGGCTTTATGATAGCAATGTTATCTATAGAAGTAGTGGGGGAAGTCATAAATCTTGCACCTATCAGGGAGGATAGTGACATTAAGCAGTAAACAGTTATAGCAGTAAGAAAGTTAGGGAGCAATGGCTGATTAACTTCTGGCTGTATCTATACTTTTATAAAATCAACTTTGATTACTATTTATACCTTATGGCTCTACCTCGTTTTAATATGTTTTACTTGTATGTATGTGTGTGAAAGAGAGAGAACTGGGATACCTTCCCATCTCCTCCATATGACCAAGGTATTCAACATTTTCAAACATACTGGCTATAATAATAATAATTTTATCTCCAATCTTAGAAATTACCTACCAGTTTTTACTCTACTGTTTTTGGCTTCCCTCACTAATTGAACTGCCAAATGCTGCTATTTCTTCTCTCTCTCTCTCTCTCTCTCTCTCATCTCTCTCTCCCTCAGATACACACACACAAAGCTTTGTTTGATAATGGTTATCTTAAAGTTTCTTAGGATGTCACAAATCTTATAGATGTGTTTCTAGAAGCATGGTTCTAAAAATGTGTTCTGCTTCCTTGCCCCATTCATGATTATCATGATGCTTCATCTATAGTAAGGAGCCAATTGATGACTCCTTTTGGAATGAATGGAAGAATCATAGTTCTGCTACTGTTGTTTACTGTGGAATAGTCATTTGAATGACCAGTGGCTAGCAGTTGTATCTCTTTGGGCTGTAGCCTCCTCATGTGTTAAATATAAGGTGGATTATTCACGATCTTCTTTGCAGGACCATGGAGAAATAGAAACACAGTGTCAAATAGTTTGTAGCCATAACATTTGATAGCTTGTTTTGAAGTAAATTTTAAGTAAATTTGGATGTGATATTTTAAGTTAAGCTTCCATGTTTTCCAAATCTTGTGCTTATTATTTAAATAAACATCTAAAATAGAACCTTTGTAGAATCATACTAGATCTATGTGATACCATACACCCCAATGAAAACTCAAAATATTAATACTAGGCAACTATCTAGATATTGTCATGCACTCAAAAAACTGCTACCATATATACAAATTAGCTGTATGTTTTAACTGTAGAAAATCTGACTTCTAATTATGTGTCCTGAAACTGACAAGTGGAATATAAAAGAGGTTCTTGAACTTGGCAGAGCTTTTCAGTTTTCATATAGGGCCTTGGCATAGTAAAAGTTTAAGCACAGAAACAAAGATGCCCACTATAGATTCTTTAGGAGTTTATTTCTCCATGACTTTGCAAATATCATTTCCTGCATTCAAATAATGTATTTATTTTGTCATGCTAGGCAAAATCAAAAAGACCAAAGCAATTCCATATTTTAAACTGCAATTTCACACATGTATAGTAAAGCATAACTATTTCTGACAGTTTTAGAAGTTTTGAAAGTATCGTTATCAAACAAAGCTTTAAAAAATGAAAAATGTTTTTGGTTTTAGTCTTTTGTTTCTGTATTTGCTGTTGTTTATCTAAATCACTGCAGTTAACTGAGAACAACATTTAACAAGGTCCCTAGCATATTTAAATGTATGCTTTTGGAATATCAAACAATTTATATATATACATATATATATATATATACTCACAGACAGTAATAAGTATAGGACAAGAAGGTTAGTGGTGAAGGGTTGCAGTTAAAATTAGGCTCTCCACTTATATCGAGATTGTTAATTTTACCACAACATAATTTCCTGGCTATCAAAAGATTAATTGACTTTCTTTTAACAAGATTCCTTAAATTATGTATGCATCCACTAAAAATAGTAGTGATGGTTCAATATATTTGGGAAATTATCATCTAACATGAATAAATCTGATAAGATGTTTAATGGATATGAAGACGCCATCACCTATTGAACTATCAAATCAGGGACAGCCAAATGGAATTCTTTCTTGGACCCTTTAAATCATTTAAATTCAAGCTTTTTGTCATTTTTTTCCAATAACTAGACTTTAATATGCACAACTTATGGTAGGTACTAATATATTTTAAGTGTTTCAGGCATTCAGTATACTGTATCACAAAAGCATCTTCTTCAATTTAATAATACAAAGCTTTCAACTTTGTTTAATTTGGCATGTAGACAAAAATACTGAGGGATGCATAAGGCACTCTAACTACAATCCTTTTTCCACCCTTCAGGCCAGGCAAATTTGCAAACCATTTTGAGGCTCTTAGAAGCTAATTGCTAAACAGCATATATGCCACTTAATTAGAGAAAACTAGGAGGAAGCAGTAATCTAGAAACCACAATTTGATTGGAAGTAGGAACATCATTAATGGACACAATTCCCTTTCTGCACACTATTAAGACATGGTAAAGCAATGGGAGAGGAAGTGCTTCTGAAAGAGTAATCTCTGTGATTCCTATGAGAAAGAAAGCTAGTACAACAAGAGTTTTATAAAGTTTAGCAGCATGTTACTCCCTTCCATCTTAAGTAGTATGTTAGTTGCAGAATCATGATTTTCTCTTGGCCATCCTTTATGTTGCATAGGAAGAAGTCTCCTGTGTGTCTGCTTGGGCTGTTTTTCAGTGTATTCTTTAAAAATGCTGTTCAGGGTGAAGAACAAGCAATTTCGTTTGCCTAAAGGACTGACATTCCACCCCATATCAGCTCTGGCTCTTCACTTTTTCCCTGCAGTATCTCCTGATAATGTACCTGAAAGAAAACCCCAAATACTCTTGATACCAGATCGCCTGTCTTGTCTAGCCAGAGGTATGTGGCTTTTCAAGATAAACTATAACATAATAGCATTGTCACATTTAAATCTCTGGTTGTGGAGTCTAGGGGTAAAAGCTTATCAAATCTAGGCATTATACAAGATGCTGGCAATGTATAAGATGCTGTCTTGTATCCATCGGGGAAGTAGTGTGCAGGCTCGTGAGACCTGAAATGAATAACCAAATGACGGTTGGGCACGGAGGGTGAACAAACGAGTGTGCAGAATCAGCACAATCCACGAATAGAGCTTGGCTCTCATCGACTGATGTCTGTACCAGTGTTTCAATGCACGTTGGTTAAAAACACTGTCAAGACTGATCCTCCAGGGATGCATCCTTTCAAAGTGGTGTTTGCCAATAAATGTGCAGCTGTCAAGTTCTACAATTTATTATGAGCTTTGATAGCACAAGAAATGTTTACAGATAAAAACGTGTGTGGGGCGGGGACAGGCAGGGAAACATAGATGAAGCAAATGCCTTATTCCTTATTTGATTACAAGTACATTATCAGAAAAGTAGAAAAGCTCATTTCCATGTCTTCAAAATGGCACCGACTCATAAAGCAGCAATATTAGAGATCAGACAGCAGGCAGGAATGCGGGCAAAGGCTAAAGATGAGGAACAGAGAATTGATACCAGTAAAAGAGGAAAGGCTAAATAGAAACCCTATTTTTGTTTGCCTTGGAAAACCATGTGAGATGGTAGTGAGAATGTAATTCCTCACAGGCACAAGGCTGGATCAGACTGACAAGTAGGCCTGAGATGAGAAGAATGGCAAGATGAAAACTGCTGTGGTTGTTCAGCCATTCCTTTAGAGAAGCCCAACCAGGCGTATCTCAGAGGGAGCCACACAATAGCTATCTGGAAGCCAGCTAGGAGCTGCAAACTTACACTGGTCTCTTTGATCATTGTTCTTAAAACTAGAGAGGAAAGAGTATTGCTGGTGGCAAATTTAACCTGTGTTTCCCCAACTTGGAGGACTCTAATGGAGGAGAGAGTTACAGTGACTGTAATTTCTGACTCTGATCCTCAGTAATAATTCCTGGATCCCTATCCCCTCAAGTCCTTCCCTTACCACCCTAGCAAGGTGGCTAGGTGGCTCAGTGGCTTATGCTTTTCTCAGGATTGGCATTATAATTGTCCTGAGCAGCTACTGGCACTCATTTCTCTTCCACCCCAATGCAGCCTCTGCTCCAGTGATGTCAGCTGACCGTGGTATAATCTGGTCGTTTGTCACTGCTTCATTGTCATGACTTCTCCCATCATCAGATGGCTCTTGTTACTACTAATTGGGGTTACCCTACATTCTGGTTAGCCCCAAACACTCTCAGATTAATTCTCTTGGCCCAGCATATTTCCAGTGCCCCCTTTTACTCTCAAAAGTGCTATCCCTTATTTTACAAGGACTCCCTTCCATCAGTTTGTAATTCTTGTTTAATGAAGCTCTCAAATAGAACATTCTAACTCAGTTTCTTACTTAACAATCCTCGTACCTTTAGAATTCTTTTGTTTTTCTTGCTCTTTTGAATTCTTCCACCCCATGATGTAGCAGAAAGAGAATGGATTTGGGAGTCCAATAGATTTGTGTTCAGATCTCAGCTGTGGTACTCACTGAGTAAAGTAAGGCAAAATCTCAGTTTTCCCATCATAAAAGTGGGGATAATAATATGACTCAGCTTATATGATTGTTTTGAGGATGAATCAAACATACTAGGAGAATAAAACCTCGCACAGTATCTAACAGGTATCTAACATATTGTAGGGAATGAATAAATGTTAGTTTTTCCCCTTTTCACTCCCTACCTCTACAGCCGGTAATGTAAAACACGTTCTCCAGGGCTCCGGTCAGAAACATTTCACCTGATGACATTTAACAGCTTACTCAGAATTCTCTCTTCTTACTGACAATTTCTCCTGATAGTGAATAAATTTCATACCTACTGAGTTATTCCCTGAGTGGTGAGAAGTGACCCCTACTTCTCTCTCTCTCTCTGTACTTTAATTCTTAGTTTTAGATAAATTTCAATGAGCCCTGTTACTATCTCCCTAGGAGACCAATAGGAAGCTTAAACAAAAAGAACTCCTGGGAGTCACCTGCTTCAGTCAGACCAGAGGTCAGCAAGCTTTTGCTGCAAAAGGCCAAATTGTAAATATTTTAGGCTTTGTAGGCCATACAGTTTCTGTCACAACTACTCAACACTGTCATTGTAGCACAAAAGCAGACACCAGATGATACATAAATGAATGAGTTGCTGTGTTTTTAGAAAACTTTATTCACAGACACTGAAATTTGAATTTCACATAATTTTCATGTGTCATGAAATAATATTTGCCTTTTGTTTTTCTTGTTTATTTCAATCATTTAAAAATGAATAAAACATTACTGACACAAAAACAATCAGTAAGCTAGATCTTGCCCGTGAGTTGTAATTTGCCAATCACCAAGTTTGACTCTTCTGGTTATAAATGGCAGGAAACCAAGCTCTAACTGATTTAATCAAAAAGGAGTATATTGGTTCACCTAAATCAATATTCTTCAGGTATAGCTTAATTCAACGTTTCCAAACAGTACCAATAGACTCTGTCTTTCAGTTTCTCTATCCTTCTGTCCTTCATGTTGACTGCATTCTCATACCTGATTGTATAAAGATAGCTATTTATATTGCCAGGGCTTTTGCTTCCATGTTCAAACCCAGCAGAAAGAGTGAGTATTCCTCTTTCTAAAAGGGTTAACATAAAGAACTGGGTCTGATAATCAGTCCTTTGAACTGGATCACGTGCTCATCCGTAATCCAATCACTGTGGCCAAAAGAGAAGCATGGGATGTTCTCATTGGCTTTGGCAAATAGGATATCCCTGTCCCTGGGGATTAGACAGGGTCAACTCCAACCAAACTTGTGAAAGATTAATGATTCCCCAAGGATCTTTTAAGGTACTGCTACCAAAGAATAAGAAAGGGGTAGGGAGTGTGACAAAACATACCAAATGTGTACCATATGCCATGGAACATGCCTGACTTTTAAACATATTCAAATTTGACCATCCTGATTCCCTCAAGAAAATGAACTTAAGTATCTTGAAAATAAAAGTAGTTTAGTGGCATAAGGTTGAGTCTTCAGAAGTCATTTTATATGTATATTTAGATAGGTAAGTATGCATGAGTACATGTTGAATAAATAGGCCTTAGATTTTCTCTATGACATGAAAGGTGAAAATTAGACTATGGCAAACTTTTTCTGTAAAGCATCAGATGAAAACTATGTTGGGTTTTGCAGGCCACATACTTAGTCACACATTCTCACCCACCCCTTTTTAAATCCTTTTAAAATGTAAAAACATTCTTAGCTCAAAGACCATACAAAAAACAGTCAAATGGCCTACAGGCCATAGTTTGCCTACCCTTGGACTATAGAGTCACTAGGACCCCTTCAGCTATTCTAAACTATGGTTCTAGGCTTCTGTTTTAGGAGGTCTAATTCCTACTGCCTCTGCAGGAAGACCTTATCCTTTCACAGAAGTATTCAAATGCCAGTGTCAATATTATCCCCTGCCCCAGGAAGTGTGGCAAAAATATCTAAATGGCCCTGTGCTTGCTTGTATCCGTTTTGGCTCTTGAATACTGGGGTATCTGTATTTTCACTGTTCCCACAAAATACAGTTGACCCTTGAACAACACAAAGGTTGGGGTGCTGAATCACCATGCAGTCTAACTTTTGACTCCCCAAAAACTTAACTACTAATAGCCTACTGTTGACCAGTTAACCAGAAGCCTTACTAATAACCAGTTGGTTAACACATATTTTATATGTCATATGAATTACATACTGTATTCTTACAGTAAAGAAAGCTAGAGAAAAGAAAATATTATTAAGAAAATCATGAGGAAGAGATAGTATATTTACTATTCATTAAGTGGAAGCAGATCATCATAGAGGTCTTCATCCTCATTGTCTTCAAATTGAGTAGGCTGAGGAGGAGGAAGAAGAGGAGGGGTTGGTCTTGCTATCTCAGGGGTGGCAGAGTTGGAAGAAAATCCACATATAAGTGGTCCCATGCAGTTTAAACCTGTGTTGTTCAAGAATCAACTGTATTCTCTACTTGTGGTTTTCTGGAAAACAGGAAGAAGCTTCTCCCAGGCCAGAAGCATGAGACAGCAGCTAAGGATTACCTTTCTAACACACAAATATGATAATATCACTCCACTGTTTAAAAACCTTCACTGACTGCAACAACTTACAGGCCAGAGGCTATACTTCGTAGGACTATCTAAGTCTAACTCTACCTAGTTCTTAGCCTTACTTTTCATGACTGCCTTCAAATGCTTTATTCACTACCTACTCCAGTCTACTTACATTGTCTAAACTTGTCACACATTGGATGATTTATGCCCTTGCATAGTAGATGACTGCTCACTTTTGTCTATAATATCCTTCCTTTTAATCCATTTCTTGAAATCTTACCCTTCATAGCCCATACCCTCTTTGAAACCTGCATTGCCCCCACCCCCGGGAAGAATTATATCCCTCTTTGTGCTCCTTTATGAACATATTCCTAATTACTTATACAATAGAATCATACCTTACTTCGAAGTGAGGTTCTAAAGATATAAGAAGGAAAAACTCATATAGCTTCAAATTAACCTTGAAAAGAAATGTCTCAGGAAGTTTATCCGTTAGGTCAAACACTAGGTAAAGTAACTGCCTTGCATGTAGGGACTAGATTGTATTAAAAATATAAACCTTAAACCCAAGAACCACACTCAGTACAGAGAGATGTTCACACTGTAAGAGGTAAGTGGGAACTGTGGCTGAGGGAATTGCAGTTTTCTATCATCCATTATCAGGCTAATGATAGGGTCTTGCTCACTAAATGGATTAGTGGAAAGGCTAAAGTCTGTCTCTGTTTCTGCCCCTCTCTCTCTCTGTTTATCTTGTTAATATGAGTACTTTAATGTTCACTGTGTAGTTCTCCTTTCTCCTTCCAACTTGAGATTATAAGATTTCCTTGGGGAAGAGTCTTCTTCACTTTGGATCCTCAGTACTTATCCACCATAGCAACTCATAGGTGCTTATAGATGCAGCATAGTAGGTGCTCGTTAAATGTGAAATTAGATTGAAATTCATACACCTTCAGTGGTTCCAGTGTCTTATTTTTATTCTTTTAATCATTAACAAATTAATTTAAAATAATTTGCTGAAAGGGTGGTGAATAATCTGGACTGGAAAAAGGAAACTTCAGGCACTAGGCCTTTCCAAAATAGCCTAGGGACAGTTCAGTTTTGCAGAATGTGAATGACATAATGCTTCTTTCCTTTCCAACCATATGCCACATCAAATCATTAGATAAGAATTAGATGAGACCAAAGTCAATCCATTTTAATTTGACAATAAGTTCTTCTTACCCCCTTCATCATGCAAATCAAGCACTAAACCTGCTGAATATCCTTCCTTACATTTGCTGGCAGTTCAACATTTTCTAAAGACTTTGAACCTCAAATAATTTTAATTCTTCCAGTCTTTCATTTACTCTTTGTACAAAATTAACCTCAAATATGTAAAACTTTTATTTATTTATTTTTTTTGAGACAGAGTCTCACTCTGTTGCCGGGACTAGAGTGCTGTGGCGTCAGCCTAGCTCACAGCAACCTCAAACTCCTGGGCTCAAGCGATCCTCCTGCCTCAGCC
>NW_012148730.1:3628276-3646483 GCF_000956105.1 Propithecus coquereli
CTCAAGCGATCCTCCTGCCTCAGCCTCCCGAGTAGCTGAGACTACAGGCATGCGCCACCATGCCCGGCTAATTTTTTCTATATGTTTTTAGTTGTCCAGATAATTTCTTTCTATTTTTAGTAGAGACGGGGTCTCGCTCTTGCTCAGGCTGATCTCGAACTCCTGAGCTCAAACAATCCGCCCGTCTCGGCCTCCCAGAGTGCTAGGATTACAGGCGTGAGCCACCGCGCCCGGCCTATGTAAAACTTTTGATAATTTCTCTATACCTTTCCAAATATCAGGAAAACATTGGCTATTTTTTTTTCCGGTTCTGAAATAAAAGACTTTCTGATACAGAATCACCTACTAAACTTCTCAGGGAATAAATTGCATGTTGATATTTTTAAATAGGAAAGGGTATTTTATCTTTTTTCTTGTTTTAAGTGCTTTGATTTCAAAAACACCATAAGAGATGCAGGAGATGGAGGCTCTATCGTGTTTCTATGATGCCCTGATTCTCGGTCAGCTGGTTATACTTGAGAATATATTTTGGCTGCCAAAGAATATTCTCCCATAAACAATGTTCAAAAACAGTTTAATAATTAAAGCACTAAATATTAAATAAATAGATGAATATGCATGAAAGATATAAATATATAAACATGACTTAATAATTAATTCCTAGTATTTTCAGTTGGCTTCTCCCTAGTGCAACTCAATCAGAGGGAAGGGATATATATGAGTCAAAGCTCATATAACAAACTAAAGGACTCCTTTCATGCATAGCCTAGAAATTACCCTAGATCTGTCTATGTCCCCACTCTTCTACCTCTCATTTTATTGAACTAGTAAACTTTGTGACAAAAGATGAGTCAGTAATGCCTGTTGTGTGATTGAGCATCGCGTAATTACAGATGTTATGGCTTTCTCACTCTAAGGTCATTCAGCTTAAGTAGATGGAAGAGAAGGGATGCAAACCTAGGTTCCTCTGATTATAAAGCCTGAGCTCTCAGATGCTCTATAACTGTCTTCCCATGTCACCTGTCTCCCTTTGTTTCCTGGTTATATAAGGGGAAGTCAAAGCTGAACAGAACACATGATAATTCTAATGTGCCATGAGATAGGAAGATAAGAGTACAAGTTACTGTTTTGGTTTCTGCCCGTTCTGGAACCAGGTCAATGAGTCACAACAAATTAGACTGACAAACGGGCTTTCACATTTGACTAGGCTGCATGCACTAGGTGATGTGGACAATAAAAAGATGATGTTAAAATGTATTCTTGTTTCCCCTCAAAAGGATCTGACAGACAAGCATCCAAATAGCCATAATACAAAGCAGGAGATGGTAAGTGCCTAAGAAATGAAGAAACGATAATGCTAGGATGCTTATGCACAATTCAAAGACTGATGCATGCTAGCAGGTTTGTAGTGAAAATTATCATATAATAAGGCATTAGGAAAAGCAAAAGTGTTTCTCTGGGGTGCTTTTGGGTTTGGTGATAAGAAAAGCTAAGGAACAAGTTACCTGAGTCTCCCTTTCTGTGACAGGAAACACATACTCTCATTTGAAGAATAGCAAGAGATGGCCATCTTTTGCCAGTGCTTCAGGGGACTACCTAGACCTATTGTTAATGGGTAGTTAGAGAATATGGTTCACTGTATTGACAACCATTTCCTACAAAGCTACTCTATAGAAAAATGGGTAGACCAAATGCAAATACAATCATGTGCCACACAAAAATGCTTCGTTTAACAAAGGGCAGTATATACAATGGTAGTTCCATAAGATAATAATGCAGCTGCCGTATACAGGTATACCTTTTTTTCTTTCATACCATATTTTTACTGTACATTCTCTATGTTTAGATATGTTTAGACACACAAATACTTATCATTATGTTGCAATTGCCTACAGTATTTAATACAATAACATGCTATACAGATTTGTAGCCCAGGACCAACAGACTATACATTATAGCCTAGATGTGTAGTAGGCTATACCATCTAGGTTTGCGTAAGCATACTCTATAGTGCTTGCACAATGATGAAATCCCCTAATGATACATTTCTCAGAACTTATCCCCATCATTAAGCAATGCGTGACCATATTGTATTCCTTTTCTGCAAACTATCACATTGTAGAATTCTATTAACTGTCAGAGGAAACAAAATGACCGTGCTGACTGTGCTATAATTTTCAGACATAAACATAGTATTCAAATCCGCAGACCCTTATAATTTTTATTCCAAGATTCTGTAAAAATTTGGTCACAGTTATTGTAGGACCATAGCAAGGGTATATTTATATATTTATATTTATATATATTCCCCAAGAGGGAAGTGATTCTGGAAATGATAGGCATCTAAGCCTATATTTTTTGCCTCTATAAAAAATTTTTTTGAGAAGTTGTCCCCAAATCTATCCATAGGCAAAATGAATGGAAAGAGAAATTAAATAATAGCAATAATAGCTTTTTGAAAACCAAATATTATCTGAATAAACTTATCTCTTTCTGCAGCAGACCAGCTAGACTGAAGTAGGGACTTTTTTGAGGCTTTTAGTTCCACCCTACTGACACACGCATCAATGAAATGGGAAAGTGTGGTATGAGCCACATAGCTATTAAACTAGACCACCGTTGGCTGGAACATCATATTTAGAAAGTGGCATCAATCTAGGTAATATAATAATAGGGATCCAAAGCTTCCAGTCCCAGAATTTTAGAAAAAAAGACTTCTGAGATTTTTAACACCATTGCTACAAGTTGGGCTAGAAATGAAACCACTATATCTGTACTTCCTAATAGATTGGAACTTTGACTTTCATAAACAAAAATAATCAAAGAATAGTAGAGAGGAATGGAAAAGCAAAACAAATGAACTTTCAGATGTAGTGCCTTGCACCTAGCAGGAATTCAATAAACATTTGCTGATAGATTTCATTTATGCGTTTTGACGTCAATAGCTGCTAATCATTCATTCATTCCACATATATTTAGGGAGGGTTTACAACACACCAAGCACTACTACTCTAGGTGCTAGGAATCCCGAGGTATCTATATTAGGCAGTGGAATTTGTCTTCATTAGTTTTTCTCTCCATCTTTGATGTTAGATGTTGTAGGACTTTGCTAGTATCTTTATACAGCATTAATTCTAGTTTATTATTCAAGCACTAAAAATTCAGAACACAGACAAAAATAATTTATGTCTATTATTCAACCTTTAACATAGCCACCAGGCTTATTAATTGACCTTGATATCTCCAAAGATGTTAAAAAATTATTTTGAACTGAATAATTGTTGGTATTTTCAGCTGAACCAGTACTCACTAAGCCCTGTGATAAACTCATATCGAATCAGGTGTGTACAAAGATGACAAGGATTCCTTTCAACTCTATTAGCATTTTTACATGATGTAAACATTTCCCAAATCTACTAAATTGTTTGGCCCCAAATCATTGCCTTTTCTTGTTCCTTTTCCCTTCCTCCTGGGGAAGTCAGAGGCTGAGAGAGAAGGAACGATCATTTAGATCTCAAACACAGATAGTGTGTTTTATGGAATATGGCATGGTCTAAAACATATCTAGGAATCTGTAGACCCGTTCTAGAGATATATTCCTACTCAGAGACAGAAAACATGTCATCAGACCTAATCAACCATCCTAGATTACCCAGGACTGTCCTAGTTTTAGAACTGAAAGTTCCAAGATCCAGGAAACCGTTTAAAACCAGGCAAAACAGGTCAGTTAGTCACATTAGGCTTTACCTTAATCTTATTTTGCCAAAAACTTCTACCAGAATATGAGATAGGGTTACACCGGTTAGGACCACTTTGTCCTGTTATGTTTGCTGGATTTACTGGGGTGGCAGGAGGCAGGGAGGTGATCTAACTCTGACCAATTTATTTTCTTAGTAGCTCCATTCACCTTTATCAATCTGTTTGACTATCTTCTAATGTGCACATACCATTGTTATAGTCACTGGGAACTCTATTTTTAATTCTTGTATGTAGGCCAGTTCACAAAATTTACAATTGAAATGGGTTTTGGGGGGCAAGTTCTGTGTTGCCATCAAGAATGTGATGTCCGCAATTTAGGATTTATTTTAATTCTTCACAAATCACATATATACTATTTATATACCATATATAGTATATATCCATTTATATTTTTATATAACATATATTATATACTAATTTATAAATTATATATGTACATATATATTGATTTATAGAGTCAATGAACTCTTCCTCACATTTTCACCTGCCTTTTTCGTGGGGTAAAAGAAAATGCAGGAAGCTGTCCACTAGACGAAGTAAAAGACTTAATCAAAATTAGCAGTTTGGAACATACCTGGGCATTTATAGTAAGGCATTTCCAGATCAAATGTGTCTGCTTCTAAGTGAAAAAAACCCTAGGCTTTGCCCCAGCATTGATTAACAAAAGGAGTTGGAAACAGAATGGATTTTTGTCTGTAACGTAACTGTAACAGCAAAACGTTTGTGAGTGTTTTTGTGGCAGAATGCCATACTTAAAAACTAGGGTGTCCTAAAGGCCCTATTAACTGATAATTGATTTTTCAAAGTTACGAACCACTCTGAAAGTCCTTCAATCTATCACGTCCCAGCAACTGGTAGAGTCAGAGATACACTAGGCACAGAAGATTCCTGTGTTGAATATTACAGCATAGCTGCTGAGCCATACTCCTTGACCTTCACAGTGATAATAGGAAATCAAGGAAAACTATGCTTTCGTTTAGAAAAATATTTTAATACTTTATCACGTTCTCAATTTGCTTTAACTCTCAGGACACAACAAAGGAAAAAAGATAACCAACAGTCAAGACTCCAAATATTCTTTACTAATTCTCAGGGGAAAAGTTTGGTAAGTGTGTAAGGTAGGGGACAACAAAGAATTCATTTTGTCACAATTATAAATTCTTTCTATTCACTTTAGATTATTTTCATAATCCTAGAATTAAATGTCAACCTCAGCGTTAAAGAAATATGAAAGAAATTTTGAGCCAAACTTGGAAGCAGGTTGGGAGCCAAGAAACTGAAGTCAAATCTATTTCACTTCAGGAATTTTAAAGATAAAGTGTGATTTATTGATTTGAGATGCATTCAAGCAATTCCACTGTTCCCTTGAATTGTAAATGCAGAGAAATACCAAGGATGGGGGGCGGGGGGTGGGTAATGTTACAGAAGTTACACCATAGATCTACTGTATTAGGTTATTAAGTATGAAATGTCAGATTTCCTTAAGTACTGAGTTTGACAGTTGATATCTTTGACATTTAACTTTGACACTTCCTGTTTTATGCTTATTGTGAAGGTACATTCTCAGTCTTGCAAACGCATGTTTTTGCTTGTGATTATGTTTCACATTTTTTAGAGCAATATTTGTGAAACCATGGATAAGTCAAAAATTCGTGTTATTTTCGAATATGAGTTCCGTCATGAAACCAATGCAGTGCAGACAGCTTGAAATATCAACGAAGTGTTTGGGAAGGATGTGGCTAATATACGCATAGTACGTCGACGATTTGAGAAGTTCCGTTCTGGTGATTTTAATCTTGAAAATGAGCCACGTGGGCGACCTGAGACCAAGGTGGACAATGATGAGCTAAAAACTGTAGTGGAAGCGAATCCATCTCAACGTATGTGTGAATTAGCAGCAAGATTTGACGTTACTATTTCAACAACATTGGACCATTTGAAACAAATCAGCAAGGTAAAGAAGCTGGATAAACGGATTCTGCATGAATTAAACAAGCATCAGAAGAGAAATCATCTCAAAGCTTGCCTTTCTTTGCTGTCATGACATAAAGGCAAACCATTTCTACACCATATGGTTTTGTATGATGAAAAGTGACAATCGCACAATTTGGCACAGTGGTTGGATAAAGATGAAGTGCTGAAACCCAGTCCAAAACCGAATATTCATCAAAAAAAGCTAATGGTGTCTGTTTGGTGGTCCAGCGCTGGTATTATCCACTACAGCTTCATGACACCTGGTCAATCAATTACAGCGGATGTCTACTGCAACCAGCTGGACAAAATGATGAGGATGCTTGTGATTAAGCAGCTGAGATTGGTCAATAGAGACAGGCCAATCCTCTTGCAAGACAAGGCTCTACCATACCACATGTTGCACAAACAATGCTGCTCAAACTACAAAGGCTGGACTTGGAAACTCTCTGTCATCCACCATATTCACCAGACCTTGCACCAACTACCACTTCTTCGAGGCCTTCGACTGCTTCTTGCAAGGAAGAATATTCAATTCTCAACAAGCTGTGGAAAACGCCTTTGGCGATTTCATCACCACTCACCCCTCAGGCTTCTCCACTGCTGGCATAGCAAGCTGCCATTAAGATGGCAAAACTGTGTCGAAAGTTTAGGTGCATACTTTGATTAATTGTACTGCTTCTTGTTTGAGATATAATGAACTTCACTTTTGATTAGAAATCGGACATTTCATATTTAATGAACTAAATCCATACCCATAATCCCAACATGGATTACTGGACTGTTTGAAATTAATAGAAAATTCTACTTCTTGTCCAAAATTTAAGTGGAAGCCAGACTGACTGCTTCAGTGTACTTAGAAAATTGCTAACTTAAATGGCATTTACCTCCAAGTTTTATACCGATGATCCAGGGCACTTTATCAGTACATTTGCCAATCACCATCAATTAACCAGAATGCCAGGTACCACACAAATTATAAAGAACAACTTTAATAACTTAATGATCTATGCGTATGTCTAATTTTGATGACACATCATTACACAAAAAGTAAAAATAAGGTGCTTTGTTTTAGATTGCATTTATAACTCTGAAATTTGTAATGCCTTCTGATTTCACAATGAAATTATTAAAAGAGCTCTAAAAATCAATGAGACTATTTGATTTGTATATCAACTCTGCAGTGGAAGAAAAATAACAATATTCATTAATCTCAAAATTCTGTAAATCCATTGATTTAAAAGCATACTATATCTTAGCCACCTGTGGCTGGGGCTTCAAGAATTTTCATCAGACTGAAAAAGTTGCATTTGCACTTCCATTGTTCTCCATTTTTGCTTTAATAATGGGTCATCTCAAAAGTTTCTTATCTTCTATAACAATCCATTATGGATTTATCCTCTACAATTTATTAAAATGCGTCTTGAACCTATTTATGTTTTGGGGTTGGTCATTTATCATTCTAATTACTTTCATAGATTTACTACCTGCTTCATGAAAAGATCTTCATTTGCTCTTAAATTAGCCTTCTTCAACTGCAATACTGCCCCTTAGCTCTAGTTTTCCTCAGATTTGTTTAAATAAGTCCAAATTCACCAATCTGTGCATTTCACAATGTTAAAAACTGCGATCAAGTCCCTACAAAATGAAAGCTAATAATTTTGTGTAAACAGAGACTGAATGTAGTATAATTTTTAGACTCTGCCTGATGTTTTCTTAGGCCCAGAGTAATAAGATGGTTATTTGTATTTAGCAATATCTCCTCACATCTGGGATGGAGAAACTGAGGTATGGAGAAGTAAAGTAGTATTGTAGGCATGGACCCCAAATCAGTTTTGCTGCCAAGGATAAAATCTGAACCTAGATATTCAAACTAATGCAGAGAAGTTTCAAGGATGAGTCTTTCTGGCTGTGTCAAAATCTTTGGGCATTGATAGTGCTGGAGAAAATATAGATTCTGATTCAGTAAGTCTAGGGTAAAGCCTAGAAATGCTTATTTTTCATGAGCTCCCATATTAATTCTGAAGAGTATCCACGTTTGGGAAACCATCGATATAATATATTATTGATGTCAACTAAAATACAGTGAGTGGGGGAAGATGCTGTGCTATTTTCCAGGACTTGGCCCCAACTGTGTCGGCTCCAATATCTCTAACTCATAGCATGTAGTACCATTCTCTAAAACATTAAAAAATAATTGAATAGCATTATTGTGCTTTTACTGATCTTTCGCATAATGATTTAAGATATGTAATGTACACCATGAGTTATACATAGCCTTTTGAAGAGTGGATCCCATTTTTTACAGAAGATTAATCTTTTGCATTGGAAGCTGCCTTGTAATACTAATGCCAGTGTTTTATTTTCATGAAATGTCTGTGTCGACTGAAGGTATGTAAATCAGCACATACTGTGCCCTAGCACAGCTGAATTATAAACCTATTAAGGGCTGAAATTATGGAAATGATGACCTAGTCTTCTCCACCATTCCATACCTCCAGCTGTTGTGTATCCATGCTACAACAGGAGCATTTAAGCATGATCTTGGGAGAGCTTCAGAAAGCTTAAGAAAGCTCTGACCCAAATAATTTAATTTGGTTTTAACTAATTGTGTAGGATGTGTGTGTATTGGGGGGAGAGTAGAAAAAGAGATGAAGAGAGATTGAGAATAAAGCACTGTAAAATTTTCTTCAAGCCAACATCCTGAATAATGATGAATGAATAACAGTATAATTCATTGGTGCAATGAACTTTTAGTCAATTCAGTTAGGCATACATAACCCATGCTTTTTGGATTTTTGTTTGTTTTCCAAAGGTTGTGATTTTCAATTCATTGGTTTTTAATTTATAATATCAGAAAAAAAAGAATCATGCTATAGAATTGAAGATCTTGTTGGGGAAAACCTCCCTTGACAACCTAAGCTAAGGGGGTGTGATGCTGGGGCAGTGCATTTTGTTGTTGTTGTTACAAAAGAGAAAATTGTTCTTTCAGCTATAGCAGTAGTGCCTAACAGCAACTGCTTCCTGTGAAATTGTTCCAAGCACATTTCCATAAAGAAGGGTTCTATTCTCCTTGAACCCTGCTTATATTCCAACTCCATCTACATTCTACTCCAGGCGTTCATGTGTTTCTCCCCCCAACAATTTGGCTATTTAATGCTTGCACAGGCCTATAATTGTGCTGATGTCATCTAGCCAATCAATCATAGAACTATTCATTAGGATATCTGCAATCAGGGCAGTGTCAAAATGAACTACATTCATTTTGCTACTAAATATCAAATGATGGTAAATTAAACTCTTATTGTAATGACGGTATTAAAGTGAATGGTGTGCAATTATATTTTTTTTCTCACCGCTATGCTATTTTTACTAGACACGATAGTAAACATGGGTTTCACTGACTTTAAGACTAGAGCTTGGCTGAAACAAAGAGGGCAGGGGATTTGGATTTCCACGTGAAAAGTCCCTTATATTGAGTTGATGGAAAACAAGGCACTAAACACTAATTTTGCAAAATAAGAATGTATGAGCATGTTTTCCATATATAGTGCAGTCTATGACCACATGTCAGCACCAAAAACAGATGAATGTAGGTGCATTGACCACTCCACCAGCAACACAAATCCCACAGAAACGAATTGCTAGTTATAACCAAAGAAAAATAATTCACATGCTTACATATTTTCCTCCTGCAAAAATGTGCTCTTTTCAGAATTAAGGTTAATATAATATTTTAGCATTGAAAAACTATGCTATAACCTTTCATAAGTTTACCTTGTATAAAAGGTCATTAGTGGAAAGTGGAAAACGGAATAGCATTGTTAAGAATAATTATTTAGTGTTTTTTCCTGTTTTTCAAGCAAGTGAGAGTCAAATGTTAATTAAAATAGTTAAATAAATAAAAGGAAAATGTAAAAGTAAGTTAAATGTCTTCTTTACAGCTGTCCTTGCCTTGAATTGCTTCAAGAAATATTAAGAGCTCTCACATTAGAATCATTCAGGACACTTTAAAACAGATTTTCACAGCAAGAGGTATTAACATTTTAGTAAAATTTTAATGGGGAATTTTCACATGAGGCAAAACTGAAGACAAAGAATATTTAAAGATGAAACTATTAATTAACCAACAATTTTCTGTGGTTCTGATGTTTCTCTCTTAGTAACATTCCCTTTCTTCTAGATTCTGCAATTACCCACCACTTATCTCATTATATTCTCTTTCCTTCAGTGTCCCAGTTTCTGGACATGATTTCACTACAGAATAGGATAGAAGAAGACCAGTTAGACCATGGAGAATATTTTCTTTATCAAAATACATTTGGATAAGGGCCAAACTCACATGCACTACTATGAAAACCTTGCCATTAAAAAAAAAGACTTTTCTCTTTAAATGCATTCTGAAACATTTTCCGGTACTTCACACTAGGGCAGTGTGTCTTTAGTTCTGAAAATAATTTTCTAAAATGAATACATTTTTAAGAATGAAGTTAAGAATATCACAAATTTATTTACTGGGCACATATTTAGCCAGTAATGAATCAAATCCAAATTTTCTCAAACATGAGAAATGAAACTTTATAATTCAATAAAGATAAATATCTTTTCAAACAATGTTTTTTCTGATTATGTTTACTCAAAGGCAAAATACATTATTAATTCTAAAATACCATTCAGTAAGTTGAACAACTGAAATATAAGTCAGTGATCTGAATTGTAAGCAATAGAGATTACTTTTGTTGAAATAAAACTATTTTTATTGAGATAATAAAAATCAATATATTACTATTTATTATTTGCTCAGCATCTCTGTAGGTGCCTAAAAACTGGACACGTATACTGTGCAATTAACTAAAACACACTAATCAGACTGCAGAGTTGGTTGAGTGAAGACATCACTGCTGGTGCAAAAAGGCACAGACAGCCTAGCATGTACCACTGACTAGGCGCTGGGATGTTGTGTTTAGAGCTCACCGTCTCTAAGCCTCTAAAGATGACATAGCTGCCCTCACTGCTTCTACCCTTGCCCCAACGATCTCTACACAGTCCCTTCTCCTTTGCATCATTTGTTCCCTATTCAAAGGCTAGGGAAGGGTCATTTGATTAGCAAAGTCTAAGTTACATGCCCAAGTCCTAGCTACACTGAGGCTGGGAGAGCCAGTACCTGGACTTTGAAGCTTCTGCAAGTGACAAGTTAGCTTTGCATCTTGGGGTGGAAGATTCCCCAAACATAGAAGGGGAAGTTTAGAGTGTTTTAGAGAGACCAAAACACAATGACGAATGACCACTATAGTTCACCTCTTCAGCTGCCTAACATCAGCATACGATGCTCTTCCCATACCTTATTTTATCTAGCATTGCATAGCTCTTAGTTTGTGCTTGGCATCATTCTAAGCATTTCACCCATGTTTACTCCTCACTGCAACCCTGTGAGGTAGGTGCTAGGATGCTTCCCATTTTACCAGTGAGAAAACTGAGGCAAAGAAAGATTAAATAACTTGCTCAAAGTCTCAGACCCCTGAATAATACCATTCTTACATAATACAGTGCAAAGCTTCCTTATACCACCAAAGCTGAACTCTCTCTCCAAAAGTTATCAACCAAAAGTTCTTATCACTTATTTCATGCAGTTCTAAATTCAAAGTGTCTCGGTAATGGCCACTGTTCCTCTTTTTATATCATAACCCCTTCTCAGCATTATAATTGGTAAATTTAAGGGTACCAAGATACCTTATAATTTTAATGATTAACAAAACACCAGTTAAATACTTGGAAAGGTAGGAGAAAATTGGTTAAAATATGCAAATGCATATAGTGCAGTAAGGAAAATGCTATGGATTGAGGAAACAGTTGTCTCTTCGCATCTAATCACAAGGCCACAATTGGTATTAATCACTTCCTTCCTCTAATGCCCATTCAATTTCCCCTTTTCTCTCAGACAGCACCTCTGCTTGCTAGAGTTCTTTACCCGTGGGTGACCAAATATTTATTCCTGAAGGATCTAAGCTCTTAGTGGTTCTGCCCTGTAGGGGAGGAAAAGTAAATCTTTTCCTCACTTGTAACAAGGTTAATGGCTGAGGCCCCCTGTAACAAAAGAGAGATTAACAAGAGAAAAGTATACAAATTTATTTAATGTTAAGTCTACCTCACATGGGAGCCTTCAGAAATGAAGACCCAAAGAAATGGGGAAAGATATACATTTTTATGGACAGTCTTGCAGGAGTATGATTGAAGGACAAAATAGTTTTTATCTAATAGTGATAAACTGGTGTCAGGGGGACTTAGCAAGACCTGTTTGTTCAGTTTTTTCTTGGTATCTCTGTGTGACATTCCTTCCTTTTGGTAGAGGTCAGGACACCTATCACATGAGGGTCTTTAAGGTAGAAGGAAGGGAGGTCAGAGGGTGACCTTCCTAGCTTTTATGGCCTACTTCAAGGAAGAATGGGAGAGGGGAATTCCAGTTTCTATGGCCTACTTCAGGAGAAAGGGGGCAGAAGTTCAGAGAGACATTCCCATTCTGCTCCTTTCTCAATTTCCAATGTGTCATATTTTGGGGTAGTGTTTCCTGCCAGATTAGAGTTTCGATAACATTTCCTATTATTACTGTCCATTGGATGTAGCCATACTAAGAGCACCCCCAAGGATACTGCTTCTCTCTACCTCGATTACATAACAGCAACTTTATCCAAGTTAATAATGTAACCCCATTTTTGCCTGTTCAACCAATATAAATAAGGTACCTAAAATGACTGGTTAATATTTCAGTTTTCGATTCAATATAACCACTATTGTTCCCTCAGGTAGAAACATTACTCCTTTGAGTACTAAGATCTTTCCATTAACAAACCCTAGAGTAGCAGAAATGGGAAGTGAAAATCATGAGTGTTTTATTAGGTGTAATAACAAGAAGGCAACGTTACTCCCACTTTTTCCCATTCGTTCCCAGACCTATGGGACCCATGACTATGGGAGAAGCTGAAACATACATTGATCGCTGGTGCAGATCAAATACTGCATCCCATAGAAGAGCATCTAAACTTCACATTTGTCTTTCAATTGGCACAGTGACTATAGCTTCAGTAAGATATGTCATTCCATAAACCAATCTGCTCCTGGGAAATGGAGTTCATGGTAAACCAGTGAATCACATGGAAATCAGCCAACTCATCACCTTACTTCTTTTGCTAAAAGATGAGTTGTTTGGTTTAAGGTAATATTGTGTGGTATAATGTGACCGTGTTTATGGTATTCAATATGTGGATGATGATTCTAACAAAAGCATGATGGGCAGAGAAAGAAAATAAAAAATATTTTATTCCAGCAAGGAAAATGCGGCCCTCTCCATGACAGACTCCGCTGTAATGACCTGTTACTAAGAGGCTGACTGGTCTCCCTCTGTATTTGTGTTAGGTATTACTGCAGGCAAATTGAGCAATAAGTAAGCCAACCTTGGTGAAAGAGATTTCAAATTATTAATGCCAGACAGAAACGTCATTCCTACCACCGGGGTCATATTTTTCATTAACCTGTTGAGTGTGCAACTAGGGAGACTGAGGAAAGAACTCAAACTGTTACCATATGAACAGGTCTTTTTTTCTATGATTATTGAAAGCCTATTCTGCGAACTATGACTTTTGGTGAATGTTCATATGAGACACAAACATTCTCCCACTTAGCGCTAATTCTAAGAGAGCCATACATAAACCTCTTACTTAAACTTTTCTTATCACCAATCCTCCCAATTTTATTCTTTCAAACTCTCTGATCACCCAGCCAAACCATTAGCCACTACCCATGAATAAGTAATGATCCACATCTCAGGCCATATATCCTTCCAGGCAAAGTGGACACTGAGATATACAGCTTGAATTTCAGCCAATTGGAAGGATTTCTCTTCATCAATGTCTTTCAGGGTAACCTCTAAGTGAGCCTGCAGTACTGCAGTAGTCCACTTTTTACCTGGTGTCAGCACATCATTCAGAGTCATCTATAAACCAGGCTCAAATTTTTTCTCCTTTGTTAGCTGGTCATCAGGAAATCTTCAGGAAGTCAAAGGCGTCCTTTGCAAGAAGAATGACAGCACAGCTGAAATAGGCATATTGGGAGTGTGAGTCATCTGCTCATACAAATTACTTATGCCTTCAGGATCTGTTCAAGTCCAATCTTGTATATACCACTTCCTCTGAATGATGGAATGTTTTTGTATGTCCAAGTTTATGACTTAGTGAATCAAATTACACCTGTCTAATGATGGCTAGTTCAGGTCATATCAGTACTTGATGTGGAGCCCAGATCAGCAAGCAAGGAGCTATTTCTCAAAGGGAAAAAGGTACTTTGCCAAAGTAAACATAGCTTTGTTCCAAAACCCACTGGGTCTGTACTATGTTTCATCGCTTTTTTTTTTGTTTGTTTGTTTTTTGAGACAGAGTCTCACTCTGTTGCCCTGGCTAGAGTGAGTGCCATGGCATTAGCCTAGCTCACAGCAACCTCAAACTCCTAGGCTCAAGCGATCCTCCTGCCTCAGCCTCCCGAGTAGCTGGGACTACAGGCATGCGCCACCATGCCCGGCTAATTTTTTCTATGTATTTTTAGTTGTCCAGATAATTTCTTTCTCTGTTTTCAGTAGAGACGGGTTCTCGCTCTTGCTCAGGCTGGTCTCAAACTCCTGAGCTCAAACAATCCACCCGCCTAGGCCTCCCAGAGTGCTAGAATTACAGGCGTGAGCCACCGCGCCCGGCCAACTATGTTTCTTTTTGCTACAGGAGGCTTGTCCCAGGATCCATCCTGCATCTCAACATGCCTTGGGTACATTTTGTATCCATGGATCTGCTGGGTCATAACATCCAAGTTGCAGAGTAACTTACCTTGCAGCCATCATTTGCTCTAGACCGCTTTATAAATTATTTTCCTAGCCTTATAACTTGTGTTCTACTGATATAGAGATTTTTAAACCCAATGGAGGAATAATTCTACATGGGACTCAACAATGAATCCCATCTCTTAGTACTATTTGGACTTTCACTGCCTTCAGTTACAACCAAACCAGAAACCAATTCCAGGTCTCCCATAGGTCCTGGAATATATGTTGCTGTAGCCAATCCTTACTAAATTAATCCTAATGTCTATACCACTTAGTATTCTTAGATGCCAGCAACTAAAATCAACTTTGGCTAGTTAAGCTAAAAAAAGTTTATTCAAAGGTATCAAGGATAATGAAAGGCACTTATAATCCCTAAAAAGAATATGAGAATCTTGCATGAAGAATATTAATCAAAAATAAATGAATAAATAAAAACCTATCCAAAACCACACCACAGAATTGGTCCAGTGATAAACTCACTACTACTGTCAATGCCATGGCTGGAAGTGAACACAGCAATTTACACACTGTTATTACCTGACTGTGTCCCCCAAAATTTATATGTTGAAACCTGATCCCTGATGTGATAGTATCAAAAGGTGGGGCCTTTTAGGAGGTGATTAGATTGTGAAGGTGGAGGCCTCATGAATGGAATTAATACTCTTGCAAAAAGGGCCACAGAGAGCTGCCTTGCCTTTTCCAGCATATGAGAACATAGAGAGAACGCACATCTATGAGGAATGGGCCCTCAACAGACATCGAATAGTTGGCACCTTGATCTTGGACTTCTCAGCCTCCAGAACTGTAAGAAATAAATTTATGTTGTTTATAAGCCACTCAGTTTATTATACTTTTGTTATAGCAGCCTGAATGGACTAAAATACACACACACTGGACACCAGGTTATACCACTACACTCACTCGCACTGTTGCCTCTAGAGATTGAATTCTTTCATGCCATAAATATGTAATAAGTGCCTACCATATGCCAGGCACTGTTCTCAGTCCTGAGGACATAGCAACAAAAAGAGAGAGAGAGAGAGAAAGAGAGAGAGAAATACCTGCTCTTGTGGAACTTACAGTGCAGTGAAGGGAGAGAGAGAGATAATGAGCAGATTAATAAAATATATAGTATATTAGAGGCTCTTAATTACTGGGGATAAAAATAAATCGAGGGAAGAAGGATAGGCAAAGTTATGGAAGAATTGCAATTTTAAATAAGATGACCAGGGCCAGGCACGGTGGCTCACGCTTGTAATCCTAGCACTCTGGTAGGCTTGAGCTCAGGAGTTCGAGACCAGCCTGAGCAAGAGCAAGACCCCATCTCTACAAAAAAATAGAAAAAATTAGCTGGGCATGGTGGTGCATGCCTATAGTCCCAGCTACTCAGGAGGCTGAAGCAGGAGGATTGTTTGAGCCCAGGAGTTTGAGGTTGCACTGAGCTAGACTAACACCATAGCACTCCAGCCTGGGCAACAGAGAGAGACTCTGTCTCACACACACAAAAAAATAATAACCAGGAAAAGACTTACTGAGAAGGTGACATTTGAGTAAAAACCCAAAGAGGGTAAACCAGGAACAAGCCATCCAACTATTTGGGTGAGAGCATTTGAGAGAAAGAAAACACAAAGTCCAAAGGCTCTGAGTCTGGAGCATACCTCAGATGTCCAAGGAACAGCAAGGAGGCCAGTGTAGCTAAAAGAGGGTAAGCAAGAAAAATGACATTAGATTATGTAGGGGCCTGTATACCAAAGTGAAGACTTTAGATTCACTCTGAGTAAAATGGGAATCATCGGAACAATTTGAGCAGAAGAGTGACCTGATCTCACATACTCTAACAGGGTAACACTGGCTACTATGTAGGCAACCCAAAAGAATGGCACGTGTGTGTTCATTCACTCAACAAATATTTATGAAATACCTACTACTCCAGATATATTTTTTTAGGTTCTGGAATACAACAGTAAAAAAGACAAACAAAAATCCTTGAGCTTCTGGAGCTTATAATGCAATATGGGGGAAACAGAATATAAACATGCAAATAAATAGATAATAAATATGATGGTGCTAAATGCTCTAAGGAAATACAAGACAGGATTAAGGAAATATAGCATAGCATTAATGGGGAATACTTTTTAGCTAAGGAGATCAGGAAATTTCTCTCTAATATGGAGATATTAGACCAGAGATGTGAATGAGGGGAAGAAACAAGCCATGCAGGTACCTGGGGAAAAAATGTTTTGTGCAAATTACACAGTGTAAGTCCAAAGACCCTAACATGGGAGCATAATTGGTGTATTCAAAGAAGAGCAAGGAAGCCTGTATGGCTAGAACAGAGTGACAGAGGACAGTGGTTTCAAATGAGGGCCAGAGATATATTTAATATAAAAGTGCCAGATTATATGGGGGCTTATAGGCCATTGCAGTGACTTTGGGTTTTATTTTGAGTGACATGGAATGCCATTGAAGAATTCTGAGAAGAGAAGTGACATAATTTGACATGTTATCTCAGTCAGCTCTGGTTGCTGTAACAAAATACCATAAACTGCATGGCTTATAAATAATAGATATTTATTTCTCATAGTTCTGGAGGCAGGGAAGTCTAAAATCAAGGTGCTGGCTGATTCAGTGTCTGGTGAGCGCTCATTTCCTAGATGGCCATATTTTTACTGTAAATATTTTACACAGCAGAAAGGACAAGGGGTGTCTGTCAAGTCTCTTTTATAGGGGCACTAATCCCCTTCATGAGGTGGAGACTAATCACCTCCCAAAGGTCTCACTTCCTAATACCATCACCTTGGGGGTTAAGATTTCAACATATGAATTTGGTGGGGATAAAAACATTCAGCCCATAGCACTATTAAAGACTTTCTATAGCAGCTACATGGACAACAGAATAATGGAGCTTGTGATCAGGTGCCATCTGTACCATAGCCCCGTACCTCACCTGAGTATGTGTTTCGAAAGGTGTATATGTATCCAGAACTGCCCATTAGGACCTGGGTTCTCTCAGATCAGCCAAATATTAAGGTCAGGCAGGATCAAGATTAGTCCATGATTAGTTGGAGGCAGTATATCCACTAGCAGGGCCAGAAGTCAATTGTAAACTGCATGAGCAGGTGGTACTTACCCCCAAATCATCCACTACCGTTATACTAGTTCCTCTTTCTAATCCCAGCTATAGTCAGATGGGGAAAGTCCTTTATATTAAAATAATATCATACACAAAGGTAATAATTAGCTGATGGAGAAAGAAAAAGGCAAAACTTAGTTCATGGCTGGATAAGCTTAGTATGTGAGTGGAAGCTGAAAATAAACTCTGGCTGCTCTAGAGCCCTACTAAGGAGTGGCTTTGGAAGATAGCCATGAAGAAAAATTCCCCAAGCGGCCAGAATATCATGCGGTGCATCAGATTGTCCACCTTGTGAGACAGAATCTACTATACTACCAAGCTTTTGAGGTTGTTGGACGAATTCAGTTCTTTATGGTTGTAGGAAAGAGGTCCCCATTTCATTCCTGGCTGTCAGCTGGAAGCCGCTTTCAATTCATTAAGATTGCCTGCACTCCTTGTCATGTTGCCTCCTCCATTTTAAAACAAGAAACAGCATGTCAGGTCC
>NW_012148730.1:3650823-3653941 GCF_000956105.1 Propithecus coquereli
ATTTTGATATATAATGAAATAATTATACAACTCACCATAATGCAGAATCTAATGCCGCCACTGATCTTACAGGAGGCGGAGCCCCGGTGGTGATTCGAGAAATGGGGAGCGGCTGTAAATACAGATGAAGCTTCACTCACTCACCCACTGCTCACCTCCTGCTGTGCAGCCCAGTTGCTAACAGACCATCGACCAGGTACTGGTCCCCAGCCCGGAGGTCGGGGACCACAGATCATGATTTTGGTCTTTCTAGTGACCAGAGGCCCCACCCTGAGTCACTTCATTAGTATAAACTCAGATGTGATTAAAAGGGGCTTGTTATGAGTAACAAAAGATACTACTATCATTCAGGAAATACCAAAGGTTTTAGGAGCTCTGTGCCAAGAAGTGGGTACAAAGACCAAATATATTTTTTATTATACTACAGAGACCAACCAAAGTCCTGGAAGAGCTTTTCCCAGATGCGCAAACCTACCATATAAAACAAGTAAATTAAAGCGGCACACAGAATAAAACGTAGGGCATTCTGGTGAGCCACTAGTATCTCTTTTCACCCATTTTTCCAGCTGCAGGAGTATTGCTACTGATGGCTCACAGCTGAACCCCTCTCTGAAAATTGCCATCACCAAGAAGAGCTATCTTGCCTAGGTAATGGCCCCTTTCCAGGGGCAAGTTGCATACAATGACTGGTGTATACAGGGTACAAAACCTTGACCCCTCTGACTCTATTAAAGACACTCTGAAAGATGCCTTGCTTATAAGGATCCCCATAGAATCAGGTAATATCTATGTTGCTTCTGCATTGCAGTTCAGTTTCTCCTTCTGACCAATCCTGTTTCTTCCACAGCCTTATTGAAGTCAATCTTGAGAGCACTCCCCAAAAAGCCTCTTGGGAACACATCTTTGTGTGAGAGTCTGTTTACTGAGTAGCCGAATTTAAGAGGTGATTACAGGAAGCACCAATTGGAAAGTGGAGAAATGAGACAGGGAAGGAAAGAAAGCCAGTACAGGGTGCATTAATTAGCAGGTTACTTCTGTGTGCAACTGAAGCTAAATCCAGCTGAAGGAGAATTCCAAGAAACTACAGACCATGTCTTAATCTCATCCTGCTCAAGAAGTGAGGAAGTTGGAATATTTATTCGCTAATTCCTATCAGTTATGGATTAAGGGCTGCTTCCAAGGGTACTAACTTCCAGGGGCAGCCTGCCCAAATTATAGGCAGAGCACACTCCTGTGGCCAGAGAAAGTCCTCAAGTCACATGCCTTGCAATAATAAGACATAAATTCTAGAACTGAGCCCCAGGGCACTCCCAATGCTTAAGATATCTGAAAGATAAGAATGACCTAGCAAAATATGCCAAGCAAAAACAACCAAAAAGTAGGGAGACAGGAACCAAGGAGGAAGTGATCAAATTATGTGAAATGCAGCTTATAGGAGAATAACATGAGGACTAATCATTGAGTGTGGGATTTAGGAACATAGAGCAACTCATCAAGAGCAACTTGCATGGAGTAGTGGTATAACAGCAGTAGTCATTCCATCTTGAAGCAAATAATCACTCTTTCTTTTACAATGCCTAATTGTGTGCTTATTTAATAATTTCAGGAACTAGCCTTGAGCAGTTAACTATAGAATCAATATTGTGGGACAACCCCCCTCCCCAGAGGAAGATGCTAAACAGTGAATCTTCAATTCTGTTGTAGTCTAGCTGACACTAGGCAGACTGTCAGATGGCCCATCAAGATAACCATCAGAACAAGACATGCTGACCTGCACATAGCCATCCCTTTCCCCTTTGAAAACCCTTCAGTCAGCCTGAGGAACTTGAGATGGTCTTTGTGACATCAGCCTGCCATCTCCTGAGATTGCCAGCTCTTGAATAAACCTGCTTTTCCATCCATCAACTCTTGTGGCTGGAGTTTGGCTGGCTGGAGTTTGGCTGTCAAGCAGTGAGCAGCTGAACCTTAGTTTGGTTACAGTGGTGATTAAAAACCTGACTGGTGTGAGTTCAAAAGAGAACGGAAGGTGATGAAGCAGAGCCAGCGAGTATTGACAAATTTAAAGTAGTTTTGCTAAAAAGGCAACAAAGGAAGGTAATGGTATCTCAGAGGGATATAACACCAAGGGAGAGTTGTGTCAGGGTGGGAAATATTGTCACATGTGTGTATATTGATGGGGAAGATCCAGCAATGATGAAAAAAACAGATGCAACAAGGAAGAAAAAGGACACCTGAATAGCCCTTGAGCTGACAAGCAAGAATGAAAGTGAATGTGCAAGTGAAGGGGCTTGTCCTTACATATGTTCAAATCACACCTTTTTCATGAAATACCGGATTATCAAATCCAACAAATTAAGGCCACCTTTGCTTGACTTTATTCTGAATTCTTGACATTTTTTTCCTGGCTCTGAATGTCAGACCTGAGCTCGTCCTATTTTTTTTTGGCCTTAGTTTTCCCACGACTGGACTGATTGACCCTTACAGCCTCTAGTGGAGGACCAATCCTGTTCTTAATCCTGTCCTTAACCAAGAGGTAATGAATGCTCTCTAGCTCATCTTTCATCTGTGAGTGACCTTTCTGCTAGTCCAGAGTACACCAGATGTCTCCATTCTGAAAATAGGCTTCTTATATTTTCTTGTGTTCCTGTCTTGAACTCAAGAAGAGCAGCAGAATATGCCACCCCAAAATATACCACTGTGGCATGAGGGTTATTTTGAGGTGACAGCAATTGAGAAGAAGCAGATACAAGTAAAGCTCTCTGCCCTCCCTCTATTTGCCTAAAAGCAGAACATACATTTATAAAGGTGTCCTCCCTCCCCTCTCTACCAGGAAGGACTGAAGTTAATCACCAGAGACAACCCCAGACCCTTATCAGCCTTTAGACACCACCAGAGAAATTTACATAACAAATGTTACCAAGTAGCTCTTATCTTCCATTAATTTGCTCCATATCTTCCCAAAATTTGCTGCCCTAGAAACTCAAAGTCCTTTTCCTTTGTCTTGCCACTTCTCTAAACATTTATTGTTATTTTGTTAAGATGTAATGTAAGTGCACATTATAACCACCACTTTGAGTTACTCATCTATGAGTGCTCTGTTGCATGATATATATATATA
>NW_012148730.1:3654122-3656552 GCF_000956105.1 Propithecus coquereli
TGATTAGTAAACTTAATCACATCTGCACAGTTCCACTTGCCATGCAATGTAACTTAGTCACAGGCACTAGGAATTAGGACATGGAAACTTTTAAGGATCTAAAATGGTTCCCAGGGAGAGCATGCTTAACCCAAGGACATAGTGAAAACCTGACTGAACTTTAAGGTACAGCTACCTTCCAGTAACTTTAGGCTCCTTGTACCAAAAGACTAGCAAGCAAGAAAATTAGTTAGCACACTGGCGCTGGCAGGGGTATTTGACCATGATCATCTAAAGGAGGCAGGGCTGCTGTTAAACAGTAGGAACGGGGAAAAATACATTTGGGGTTCTGATTATCCATTGTCTCTTTGTACTCTCTTGCCCAACTTTGTTGTAAATGGACAAGGGCAGACGCCATGGCCTGACAAATGCATCATGACTGCTGTGGTTTAAATGTGCCCCTTCCAAAATTCACGTTGAAACTTAATCCTCATTGTGGTTGTATTAGTAGGTGGGGCCTTTGGGGAGGTGATTAAGTCATGAGGGCTCTGCCCTCATGAATGAATTAATGCCTTATAAAAGGGATGAAGGGAAGTAGTTGAGGCTCCTTTTAGTTATTCTGCTCTTCTGCTATGTGGGGACACAGTGTTCATCCCCTTTTTTGTCCTTCCACCTTCCGCCATGTGAGGAAGCAGCAAAAGGCCCTTGCCAGACACAAAATGCCAGCACCTTGACCTTGGATTTCCTAGCCTCTAGAACTGTAAAAGATAATTTTTTGTTCCTTATAAATTACCCAGTCTCCAGTATTTTTTTATAGCAGCACAAACAGATCAAGACTGTGACATGGGACTCAGAACCCTTGGGGATGAGACTGTTTTAGACTTCTTGGGCTGTCATAACAAAATATCATAGTCTAGATGGCTTAAACAACAAAACTTTATTTCCTCACAGTTCTAGAGGCTGGAAATCCCAGATCAAGATCTGACAGGATTCAGTTTCCGGTGAGGGCTCTCTTCCTGGCTTGCCGACGGCTGCTTTGTTCTCACATGTCTTTGCTTGGTGTATGTGCATGGAAAGAGAAGAAGAAAGAGATTTCTCTTTCTCTCTCTGTCTCTCTCTCTCTCTCTTCCTCTTTTTATAAGGTCGCCAATCATGTCAGATTAGGACCCCACCCTTATGACCTCATTTAACCTAAATTATCTCCTAAAGGCCCTATCTCCAAATACAGTCACACTGGGAAGTCAGAGCATCAACATATGAATTTTGGAGGGACACAATTCAGTATATAGTACAGGGTATGAATCATCTCACCAGGTAAGCCCCCTTGATCAGCAGGGATACTAACTGATGGCTAGGGTAATCTAAAAAAGAAGAAAGGATAGGGATAAGCAGTGTCAGTTGTGTCCTTAAGATAGCTACGGCAACCAGAGCTCACACCACTAACCTTCCTTTTTGAAGTTTTCCAAGTTAAAGAGACTATGGTGGGGTTTTATCTGATACCACTTCTAATGCCAAATGTATATGTGGCTTTTTTTTTAATACCAGAAACCAATGGTCTGACACCAACTGGATGTCCAACAATTCAATTCAATTCAATTCTGGCGCTAACTTCTGGAGTTAGCACAGACCCTACAGGTTAAGGGCTCAGTCCCACAAGACTGCCCCCACTTCAGACACCAGTTATAAGTCCTAGGGACCGCCTATACTTCTGACCAACTGGCTATAAATTAAGGAGTTTCCACAATCTCCTCCTCAGGTTTGATAATTTGGTAGAATAACTTACAGAACTAAAGAAAACATTTTATTTAGCTTTATGGGTTTATTATACAGGATACAAATTGGGAAAAGCCAATTGGAAGAGATGTATAGAGCAAGGCATAGGGAGAGGGGGTGTGGATCTTCTATTTCCTCTCTGGGTACACCACCCAATCAGCACTTCAATGTGTTCACCAACCCCAGCTCTCTGAATCTTTATTGTTCATGAGTTTTTATAGAACTCAAATTCCAGCCCTCATCCCCTCCCCAGATGTCATGGGGTAGGGATGAAAGTTCCAACCCTCTAGCAGCAGTCCCCAACCCTTTTGGCACTAGGGACAGGTTTCATGGAAGACAATTTTTCCATGGACGGGGGGTAGGGGGTCATGTTTCAGGATGATTCAAGCACACTACATTTATTGTGCACTTTATATTATTATTACATTTTGATATATAATGAAATAATTATACAACTCACCATAATGCAGAATCAGTGGGAGCCCTGAGCTTGTTTCTCTACAACTAGATGGTCCCATCTGGGGGTGATGGGAGACAGTGACACCCAAAGTGTGTTGCTTATGTCCAGTCTACTCCGTGATCTCATTTTGGTTGCTGTCACTGCAGAAAACCCTGCTTCACAAAGATAGGATGTTGGAAATGGAAGCAGGCTTTTCAGTGCTTTTATGGCAATCTCAT
>NW_012148730.1:3659663-3681200 GCF_000956105.1 Propithecus coquereli
CTTTATCAGTCTAATTTACAGATTTCCAGAAAATGAACCTAAAATGGGTAGAGGAAAATGATTTTTTTCCTCCTGTACAGCCTAATACTTAGATCTCTGTAAGACTTGGGTCCACTTTTTCTAACCAGTAATGCCTCTCCCTGGGATTTGCCTGCTGCCTATGAACTCTAGCTTGTTAGCTATGACCCTCTTATACTGTGGTAGACTTCCTGGAATGCTGCCCACCTCCTAGCTTTGATCTTTCAATATCATTTGCATCAATGTGCTTTGACCACCTGTTGGAATAATAGATTAATGGAAATAATGGAATAATAATGCCATTATTTCATATAGGAACCTTCCATTCTCATTCATTCTCTCTCTCTGTCTCTCTGTTTCTCTCTCTCTCTCTCTCTCTCTCTCTCTCTCTCCCCCACCCGCCTTCCTGTTACTGATTCCTTTTCTGGGCAGACAATGCTATATTCTGTAGCTACAGGTCTGCCTGGTGGTCTGACAGAACCTGAAGCTGGCTCAGTCACCTGAGGGTCTAAGCATTCCACGATTTGTCCTAAACCACTATAGATACCAGAGCTATACTTGGCTTTGTCATGAAAAATGACACTGGAATAATTGTGATGTACTAATAAAATATATTAATTGGCACATTTCAGTAGAAAAACTAAGTCTCAAATGTCCACTCAAATTCTGCTGTCATTTTCATTGTTTTCTGCCATTTCAATTAAACCTAGCCCAAATTATTTCTCTCCCTTTAACCTGTTGACAATGTTTTGTGCATGTAGAATATCCAGTAATCTCCATCACCTTTCTCACATAGAAATAAATAGTGGCTGAGTAACCAGATTAGAAGTTAGGTAAACATTGCCAGCAGTGATTATAAGCACAGTGTTGTTTCCTATGATTCTCCCCTCCCCTTGCTTTCTTATTGTGCTATATTTGCCATGTTTACTAGGAATCCATTTTAAAAAAGTGAACATTGTTTCTTGAGCTTGACCTTCATATTGAGTGATTCTAGTCACTATTCTTTGTATTGTTTAAATCACAAAGTAGCTTCATTCCATTTGCTTATAAATCTTTTACATTATTTCAGTTTTGACTACTTTCAAAATAGAAATGTCTTTCTTTTTCTTTAAATTGAGATAGTCCTTTCCTGTTCAGCAACACTGCTTTCATTTAACAATTATGCTGTGAATGAACTGAGACTATGAACAATTGAGCAAAGTTGCTGCTATGCTCAAGATATTTTAAAAGTTTATAGACAGCAATAAAGGTCTTCACAATGAAAAAAATATGCAAATGTGATTAGCATTCTTAAAAAGAGAGCTGAAAGCCAGCATATCAACACACAAAGATCTTGCCTGTAGCAACTCATCTACATTGTTAATTACCAAGTTCACTCTGGAAACTGAGCCATAATATCAATGAGATCAATGAATTTAGTGGGCTGTTAAATACTCAACAAATAGCTCTTTACCTTAAATATAATCGTTGGGATTAATTTGAATAGTTTACCAAAGCGTACAGTTAAGTGTACAGTCTATTCCCCTGGGAAACAGTATAAAATAAAATATAAATTTTATGTTTTTGACCTACTTTTAAAATACAGAAACAATTGAAAAAATCTTCTTGTTGATTAAAAGAGATAACAACAAACTAGATCTCAAAACATAAATTTTTAAATTCTTTCTGTCAGAAATGACCAAGGTTTCAAGTGCCACTCCAAAATAAGCCACTTTAACATATGGATTATTTTGACCTGAAGGCAATTGAGAAACAGCAGATACAGGAAGGGCTCTCTGCCCTCCCCCATCTGCCGAAAAGCAGGGTGTAAATTTCCCATAAGAAAGGTGCTCTCCCTGAACCAGGAAGGGGAGAGCAACACCTATCACCAGAAATAAGGAGTTAATGCAAAGATGAATCTGTATAAACAAACCTTACTAAAATAACCTTTATCTTGCATTAGTTACTCTATGCATTTCCTAGTCACTTTTCTACAATTTATCACCCCAAGAAGACCAAACCCCCTTTCCTTTGTCTAGTCACTTGTCCACAATTTATCACCCTTTGTTAAAATGGTATATAAGACGCTAAATCTAACCACTTCTTTGAGTTCTCAATGAAGCCCTCATCCATGTAAAAGTATTAACATTAATAAAAATTGTATGTCTTTTCTCTTGCTAATCTGGCTTTTTTCAGCTTCATTTTCAGGCCCCTGTTCTTAAAGATAAGAAGGTAGAGGAAAAGTTTTTCACCCTCTACAATCTACAATGGGAAATTTCATATTTCTACAAGAAAGAAAAGATAGGTAATATTGTCAGTCTCTGGTCTTCTTCAGTGACCTAAGGAGATAAACTTAAGCAAAGGAAATTACTAGCATCATTATCTTCCCTCTGTCCCCTTGAAAACTTTCATAGTTTATAACATGGTCAATATACAGAGCAGAATCCCATAAACTCTGTGTGTAGTATTTGTAATTATGTGTACATTTTCAATACAGCATCAGTTCATAAACTATTTGGTCAATAAATATTCTTTGAGTGCCCATTTTATACTACATGCTGCATGAAACACTGGGTAACAGAGACAGTCCTTGCCCTTATGTAGTTTGCAGTAAGACAGACATGAAGCAAGTAGTTATAATACAAGATGATAAGTATCAGAGTGCTATGGTGACAAATAAAAAATAAGGCTTAGGTAAGGAGAAACTTTTTTCCAAAGGATTATTGCAAGAAGGGGGACAGGAACTATCACAATAGGTGGAGGAGGGCCATTACAATAGGGAATATGCTCTGACCTCTATCTCAAAGGTCAGGCAGAAAAGAGCTTGACTTTTATAGGGAGAAATGAATAAGGCTAGGAAGAAATGGTGGAGGGGAGTGAATGAGTGGGCAGAAGTGGCAGGATCTGACAGTAGATCATGACAAAGACTATCTCCTTGACCAAACTTTAGTCAAGTTCCTCTGACCCTTCTTCTTGACTAGGCCTCAACCTTGTCCTATGAGAGCTATAGACTCTCAGCACAAATCCCCCCATACTAAGAAACTTGAACTAACACTAGTATAGTTTCTAACAGCTCAAGGCCATGTCCTTAGGATGATAACCACAGCCCCCTTAAGTTCCTGCATGAGTAAGCTCAATGTTGCCAAAGAACTTACTGTTTGTTCTAGCCTAAACTCTACTACAGGCCCCTACCTTTCTTTTCTTAGAAAGATTTACTTTACAAACAACTTACAATTGTAAATCTTTTTGCTGTCCCTTTGAGAAGTGTGTGTATCGCCTACAACTCAGGAGTGTCTTTCTCAAGGATCTGAAAGACATTCCTCTGACATGTAATCACCAGGAAGGATAGAGCCTTTGTCTCCTATTCTCTGTGGGAGGATAAGCCTGACTTAGATAAGGGTCAGTTAGCAGACAACATGGATAGCCTCATTGCATTAATGTTGATCAACCCCCTTACCAACTTTTTGTAATTTTTTACTTCTCTAACTTTGTTCAACACCCCTCAATTATTCCCCCATCCTATTCCTTCATTCTCCCTTTGAAATGCTCAGTCATCTCTGCACAGATTGGAGTTGAACTCAGGTTACACTGCAGTACTACTATTAAATACACTCTACCTTTGCCACCTTTAACTAGTATCCAGCTTCATATTTCTTTCACAATCACAGACTGTTTTGCCCTGAAGTTAGCCTATCTATCTCAGGAGGTGCCACTAACAGGGAGTAGTATGCTGGCTCACGCTGAGGGTGGGCCAAAGTCAAGGGGCCTGGGGAAAGGAAAGAAGCTTAACTAAAGTTTAATCAAGTCAGATCGATGGGCATTTTGTTCCTATTCATCAATGGGGACTAAGAGTTCAGTTAATCATTCATGAGACAAAGAATAGAAATTTGGAGGGTGTGATGGTTAATTTTTAGAGTCAACTTGACTGGGTTAACTGATGTCCAGATAGGTGGTAAAGTATTATTTCTGGGTATGTCTGTGAGGGTGTTTCCAGAAGAGATTGGCATTTGAATCAGTGGACTGAGTATGGAAGATCCCCACTCACCAATGTGGGTAGGCACCATCCAATTCACTGAGGGTGTAGGGGTGAGGGGAAACTTGCCCTTTCCCCAGAAAGTTTGCTGAAAGATCAACTCACAATTAGGGCACATTAATAAGAGAAAGGTTTATCTACCAATACCATGCATATGGGGAGAATCACATAGTGATTACCTAATATCCCAATGAAGTTTAGATATTTTTATATATGCCTTTTAGAGGGAAGGGGGGAAATGAGGAGTATAGGTAGTTCTGTTTAGGGGAGAAAAAAAAGATAAATGGTTGTTAGGGAGGATGAATGGATGGGGAAAACAGATTGACCTGTAAGTTAACCTGAGAGACAGGTATTATGTTTTAAATGATTTGGGCTAGGTCTGGTTGCATTCTTCATCTTCTTTCCTACAATATATTATGATAACAGGGAGAGGAAGGGAAGTCAGTTTCCCCCTTTGATCTTTTCATCAGGTCACTCTGGTTTATGCAGATAGAGGGAAAGCACCTGCTTTGTTGATCTTGAGGGGCCTGTAATTCAAAATATTCTTTATACCAAGGAGTCATATTTTGGGGTGAAATTTCCTGACCTCCTTCAAGGACCTGAATAGAACAAAAAGGCAGAGGAAAGGCAAATTCACTCTCTTCTGGAGCTCAGATATCCATCTTCTCCTGCCCTCCAACACCAGAACTCCAGATTCTTGGGCCTTTGGACGCTGGAACTTATACCAGTGGCCCCCCAGTTTCTCAGACCTTTTGGACTCAGACTGAATTACATCACCCACTTCCCCAGTTCTTTAGCCTGCAGATGGCATATTGTTGGACTTCTCAGCCTCCATAATCATGTGAGACAATTCACATAATAATTTCCCTCTTATCTCTCTCTCTCTTTCTCTCTCTCTCTTTTGATTCTGTTTCTCTGGAGAGCACTGATTAATACAGAGGACTTTTGTCTTGCCATAGGTAAACAATGGGAGCATCTTCAAGTCTTACCTAAGTCCTGAGGGGAAGGGTGGTTCCTTGCAATAAGCAGATTCCAGGAACACAAAAGGATTGGGGGATTTCTCAATTGCTGCTGTTTTCCAGGAGCTTGGAGCTCAGGTAAAATTCAACATTGTCATGGTAATACATTGCAGGGCACCTGTCTTTGTTCAGGGGTTAGGAAAAACCACCCAGTCTGGTGATATATAAGTTGTTTGCTGAATGATGGCTTGGAATAAGCAGGATAAATGGTACTTCAGTAGAAAATATTAGCCTGTGGTGATACAGATTAAGGCCTGTGTGAGGAATTCCAAGCTCAGTTTTCTTGCAACAAAAAGAGTAAAAAAGTGAGAGAACCAAGTAATGTGGTGACAATGGTGAATTTTACCTGAGCCCTGCACTCCTGGAAAAGAGGGAAGGTTAAGGAATCCCTCTGTTAGGAAGACAGTGAGGGATTCCAGGTTTCCTAGGGAGGAAAGAGGGGCTGTTGCCTTGGTGCAATTGCCCCACGTGGGAAGAAGGATGAGGGTGGGCCCCAGGCCCCCATCTTGTTCCCACCCCACCCTAATTTTCTTCCAAGCAACTGCCATACCTGAGGGAGGAAAGAATACCCTATGAATCTGCCCATCATAACTCAGCGTGCCAGCTGCAAAAGAATGCAGAGGACTCTCTAGCCCATGGGTCAAGCAGCATAGGTACCATAGAGTCTGGAAATTGACCTAGAACAACCCACATGCATAGTAATCCAACTGCCCAATTAAAGTAGTTCTATGGTGATGTCTGAGCCACCAGGAGGTTCCAATCCGGGCATTATACAACAAGATGCAGACCATAACCAGTCCCTTTTTGCGCCCTTCCTTTTGCTCTCCCTTTGCTGTGACAATGGGTCTGGTCGTCATCTGTGGAGTATATATCATGCTCTATAAACTTATATCCTGCTCTTGCTCTATAATCTTATCTTTCTGTCCTCAGTAAACCTCATTTTCATGCTTGCCTTACTTTGCTGTGTCTGGTCATTCTTCCGCCAAGAGCACACTAAGAACTGACATTTTCGACTAAAACTTGACAACTCCACCCTTTCCTTCTTTCAGGAAAGAACTTACTACCAAGAACCACCCTTCTCTCTATGACTTAGGTAAGACTCGCTGATGCCCCCTTGTTTATCTACGACAATGGCAGACACAGACCCTCTGAATTCCCATTCTTTGCCTCATAAGTAATTAGCTAGACTATTTTGTTCCTACTGATTAATGGGAACAAAGTACTTGTTATCAAAACTTTGGTAAGATTCTCTCCTTTGCTTGGGTCCCTGACCTTTGGCCTACCCTCAGCCTGAGCCAGCACACAGCCCCTCCTGAGAATGGGCTGGCCTCAAAATAATGTAGGGTTTAAGACAAAACTTTTACTGCACCCTCTGAAGGCTCGCCGAAAGATCAACTCACAAAAGGCAGACTAATTGGAGAAAAGGCATACAAATTCATTAACATGCACAGGGGGAGAACCACAGAGTGATTACCTCCAACCTTTCAATGGGGTTCAGAAGCTTATATACCATCTTGAAGTTACAGGAAGAAGCTTGGATCTTGGGAAAACAGGTTATGGGAGGGGGAGAAGAGGTCTAGATAGCAGAGGCGGTCTTGGAATGTAGATGAAATCTCACATGTAGCAGCTCTCAGAAAGAATAGGTGGTAAATGTTTCTTTCAGACCTTTATGCATGTCAAACTCTCAGTTAATCTTTTTTCTCTACAGATGTGAATCTCCTCCACAAAGACAGCTTTTCATGGCTACTTCTGCTTGCTGCCTTTCTGAACAGCCACCTCAAAATATGTCAAAGATGTAATTTTTAGGGTAAAATATTTTGATTCCCTTCAATTACATTCTCTGATCTACTATCTAATCATGCCATCCCACCCTTTCATCACACTTCCCCACGCCTGCTTCTGTCTAGTCGTGTTTACTCTGCATAAAAGAAAACTCTTTTTTGCCTAAGTCTTGAGACTTGCAGATCTTTTGGTCACAGGTTCTCCCTATTGTAATAGTCCCTTTCTCGCCTTGCAATAAGCCTTCAGAATAAAGTCTCTCTTTACTAACTCTGGATTTGTTTTTTTATTTGCCAGTGGCTAGAGAGGTAGGCAGGGGATGGATCACAGAGCGCCTTGGATTCTTTCCCAAGGCGATGGCAAAGGACTGAAGGTTTTATAAAAGAGACTGACAGGATCAGATTTTTGTTATGAAAACTCACTCAGGCCTGAGGGAGGAGAAGGGATTTCTGCCTTGGCCTTTGTGATGCTGATGGTGCTCTTCACAGAGAAGAGAGAGAGAAGATTGGGAAGGGAGGAGGTGATGTTACATTTATTTTGAACATGCTGAATTTGAGGTGACAGGGAGACATTCAGCTAGAGCTATGTATGTGATTCTGAAGCTTGGGGGGAGACGATGTGTATTGGAGAATCAACAGCATATATATGATAATTGAAGCCAGGAAGTGGATGTGCTCTTTAGTTTCAAACTGTCACACATCAGTTCTGTTCTCCTTTAGTCCCAGCCTTCCCTGTATCATCTCGCCCCAAATTTCACTTCCTCTACTTTTGTTTCTGTTCCTCCTTCTTTAAAATGTATTATGGACACTAACGTATAAGCTATAAAAGTAAGCTATGCATCAAGGAAAAACTAAACGAATATTTGTTGTTCCTCTTAGGACATATAACTTCATTTAACACATTAAAGTAGCTAATTGCTCTCTTCATAATGAAATTGAGTAAGTATAAAATTCTGTCTGAACTTATTTACCATACAATGGTAGCTAATGTAGGAGCTGACAACATTTTTAGTCCTAAGTGTAAAGAGGTGGGTAGAGGAACTAAAAAATTCCTAAGGTTTTTACTAGATATGACATCGAAGTCATGGAGCATAGAAAGACTAGAAAGACAAGGAGAGATGAAGAAAAAAGTAAGAATTTAGGAGAAAAGGTAAAAGAAAAATGAAGAAGAAACAAAAAGCAGAAATTATTAAAGCACCCATGATGAGGAGTTTCAAAAGATAGGGTGGTTAGGGATACCGATATTCACATCAGGGAACTCCCAGTGCCTTTAAAATATGTGC
This sequence comes from Propithecus coquereli, assembly GCF_000956105.1. Lineage (NCBI taxonomy): Eukaryota > Metazoa > Chordata > Mammalia > Primates > Indriidae > Propithecus > Propithecus coquereli. Next base: position 3,667,774 of record NW_012148730.1, read on the forward strand.
AACTTTAAAACAATTTAGTAAATACTGGAAAGAGACTTTGTTGTGGTAGATCAATTTGAGAATACAGTCACTACAAGTTCTAGATCTTCACCATCCTGTGGCCACCAAATAAGGTCAAGTTTACTTTTACGAACCAAATTATGGAAGCTCCAACCTGAGTTTTACTGAAATATAGCCCTTCTCAAAAACTTCTCCAGTTATTCTAGAAAGTTCCATGTTTGACTATGAATGAATCTATCGGCTCTAATCCCTCCTGGTCTCTGATACCCACTGGTAACACCCTATGCCCATTAACCCACTCGATAAAGTGTTACGGCAGAGATGACCGGGAATAGACCGACTTGCACACAGAAATATTGGCAAAAACAGGTTTATACGCCAGCGGGCTCAGATGGGAATTTTTCCCTCCAAATTCTGAGCACCAGAAAAAGAGCACTGCAGTCTTTTATACGCTCTGCTTAAGGGGGAGGGGCACGGTTACAACAGGGTTAACTTTAGTGAGGCAGAGTCCTAAGCTACTTTCCAGCCTGGTACACTAACTGCTACAGGTGATTTATGAGGGGAAAGGTCGCAGGGGAGGAGGGGCCTCAGGTAAGGAATGCAAAGGACAAAGCCCGGTAGTGGAATTTTCCACTTTAGTGGAATTTTCCAATTTTCCACTTCAAAAGCACAACTGTACCTGCTGCACGTCACAAGCACTCCTATGTGCATGCCAGGGCTGCTAATTCCAGAGCCTCCCAACACTTGCCATGAGCCAACTGCAGAGGTTCTGAGCACCTTCTTTTTGTCTCTGCCACGGTTTTCACCTGAAACTACTTTTGTGTCCGAATCTTACATTGTCTCTTTTAAACAGATCTTTTTCTAGCTTTTTCTCCTCTAACCAGTGAATTATTTAGTCATTCAATCTACTATGTGCCCAGCACTGTGCTAGATACTAGGGATACAACAGTGAAAAAGACAGACACAGTCCTTGGCTTTGTGGAGCTTATAGTCTAGTGAAGATAACCCAAATTATGCTAAGTGGCTTGCAGACTTTTTTTTTTTAGTTCTTACTACCACTCTGCTGGGTAAGGAATATTATTACCTTTATTTTACAGTTCTAGACACATTGCTTGCCCAGGTTTGCAGAGCTAGTTGGGGCCGAACCAAGATTTAAACTCTGGCCTGTCTGATTAGAAGGCTTGTGGACAAAAGTTCTCTGAGAAGAAATTTGGAGGAAAGAGACTTTATTCCAGTGAACAATTTGCAAACAGGGCAGATGCAGCCTCTGGGTGTCAAACAAAGGTGCATTCTAGAGAACAAAAGGGAAGGCTGGGGTTTTATAGCAAAAGGTTCCCAATCAGGTCTCTTTATGCAAATGAAGGATTAAAACTTGCTGAGTTCTGATTGGTCAATATAGCTAGCTCTGATTGGTTGAGGCAGGTGAGCCCTGATTGGTTGGTTCAGGTGACCTCTGAAAGTCCCGAAGATAAAATGATACATATTTTCAGGGAACTCAGAGTGCATGTGTGGCCCCTAGTCAGCGAATGGTCACTTGGCTGTATTTTGAGTTTAGGCCCAGCTAGCCACTTGGGATCCATCTTAAGGACTGACCCTTTTAGGTTCACATTTGTTCACAAGCTTATGCTTTTAACTTTTAATAGCCTTTCTCAGAACTGGTCCACAGGGCTGGACAGTTTATGGAGGTCAGACCTACCAACCTCATCACCCACCTTACTCTTCCATTGACCCCTTTGCACCAATTCAATGTCCCTCTTTGAGGCCTGCTCCCCACGCCCAGAAGGAGTTTAGGTATAAAAATAAGTCACGGTAGAAGAAGCAGGCAGAGAGGAGGTATTCTGTGTACTAATAGCATCTGTGAAAATCTCAGTAGGCCAAAAATGCTGTTAGACCAGTCAGAAAAGGGAACTTACTAAGGATAATGACATAGCGAAATACCTTTGAGGCTGGTGCCCGCAAAGTTGCTGTATCTTTTAACTAAACAATGATAATCAACTTGGCTTAAAGAGGACTCCTCTTGCCCACTGGAAATCTCTTTGGTTATAAATAAGTTCTAAAAATGAAAGGGTAACAGCGCTAATGCAGCAGCATTAGGGACATTGTCTGAGTTTGGGATGGCCTTGGCAACAGGGACTCTCAGCAAGTCATCACACAAGGGCTTGCTGGCAGGTGAGCTGTCTCCACATTCAAAGGAACCACTGGGCTCCACTTACTCTGTTGTGGCTTTTGAATTGTTTCTCTGATTGTGAGGACTAGTATGTGCTGAGCCACCCTGCTTTTCCACTTGGGCTCCCCAGGGCTAAGCAGTACACTTCTGAGAGGTGGATGACAGGTAAAACACTCTAGCTGTGTCTCTGTAACAGACACTGGAGCAATGCCCTCTGTCCTACTGAGTGAATCCTAAACCTGTTCTCTCCAAATCAGAGTTATAACCACTGTTGCGTTTTTAATTATAATTTACTTCCTAGCATATAAAGATTTTTTTTTTAAGTTTTAAATGTTCTAATGCCGTTAGATTATAATCTCCTCCATAAAATGCCAATGTGTTTGGAGCCAGAGTCTAGCTAGGGCTTCTTCTTTTGTTGTTATTCTCCAAATTTTGCCTAGCATAGATTGCCTAGACGGTGTTGATGTAAGATGTCCGCACAGCATAAGACCAGTGAGTAGAAGCAAGAAAAGCCTGCCAATCAAGTGACTGTTTAGACTCTACTCGACAATAGATAATTAATTGATACTTCACAGAATTGACTGAGTCACATACCTGCTAAATGGTCACATAGTCATAGTCTGCACTGTCCCAGACTATAGCCATTAACCACATATGACCATTTTAAATGTAAATTAAAGGTATATAATATTAAAATTCAGTCCCTCCATCACACTAGGTCATTTCAAGTCCCCAATAGCCACAGGTAGCTAGTGGCTACTGTATATTGGACAGTGCAGAGACAGAGCATTTCTATCATCACAGAAAGGTCTCTTGGACAGCACTAGTTTGGATAATGAATCTCTTATCATTTTATTGGGATAATTCTATTCAGTACAAATTTACCAAGCACCTACTCTGGGCAAGTGATGGTTCCTGTTCTCAAGGAGCTACCATCCCCTTGAGACAAATATGTGTACAACCACAAACTATAACACGGGGCAAAGGTGCTAAGTGTTCTAATTATAAGAGCAAAGAGGAAGTAATTCTGACTCAGAGGATTTGGGAAAGGCTTATTGCAGGTGGCATATAAACTGGTTGTTCAAGAAGGCTAACATGAAAATAGTTGGAAATTGATCAGGGGCTGAAGGGAGTAGAACCATCTCAGTGGAATGCGAGCGAAAGGTACTGAGGCGGAAAGTTTTAGACCTACGTGTGACACTGTGTTGTATTTGTGGGGTTTTTTTTAATTGTATATATTTAAGGTGTACAAGATGATGTTTTGAAATGCATATATAGTAAAATGATTACTACAGTCAAGCAAATTAACCTATCCATCGCCTCCCATAGTTACCTTTTTCATGTATGTGGTAAGAGCACATAAATTGCAGAGTACTCTCTTGGGAAATTTTCTGTCTACAATACAATACTATTAACTGTAGGCCTCCTGCTACACATTAGATCTCTAATGCAACTATGTAAATGCAACTTTGTGTCCTTTGACCTACATCTCCCCCATTTCCTTTCCTCCCTGCCCCTGGTGACCATGATTTATTCTGTTTCTACGTATTCAACATTTTTAGATTCCACATATAAGTGAAATCATGCAGTATTTTTCTTTCTGTGGTCTGGCTTATTTTATTTAGCATAATGTATATTTGTATTTGTTGCTGGCATGTGGTTGTAGAGCTCACATTTCAAAGTCTCATTCTTTTAATTCCTTTATAAAATTTTTCAGTTCAGGTTATTTTAATATTCATGATGCAAATACCTTTATGGATTTCCTTGTGGTTTGAAGACTATTTGAAGATAAGTTTGCAATCCAACTATTGTTGCCAGGCTAATGTTTCTTTTTTTAATATATAAATCGGAGATTCAATTTAGTAATTTATAATACAATATATAACTATCAATTGTCCAGGTGCTTGTGCCCACTGAACAGTACCCTCTCTCCCTGTAGGCAAATTTATAAGGGAAGCCAAATCAGAAATACAAGATTGCTTTGGAGATACTGGACTCTAAGCAAGAGGAGATAGTTGGATGTTCCTAAGAGCTAGTGTCATCTAGCCATGACAGCTTGCCTCTATCTAAATTTACCTGAATGATACTTTCTTAAACACAATGTATATCATGCCATTCCTGTACTCAAGAGTCTGCAACAGTTTCTTCTTGCCTAAATTAGTAAATCCAAACTCTTCTACCTGACATTTAAGACCCTCCTTAATCAAATGACATTTACTTTGTTGAATTTCCCATTAGGATACATAACATAAAACAATTTGATGCAGCCATTTTGATGTGATCATTTTAACACAGTCATTTTGATGCTAAGATCTTTTGATAACATTGCTTAGGCAAGATTATTTTAACACATTTAACACAAATATCTCTTTGACAGATTCTAAAGCACAAACCATTAAACTGTCAGCCTTTTTTTTTTAATGACCAAATATGGCATGTAACATCTGTCACCCCAACTTATTTCCACTTTCTTCCCATATCCACCCAGGCACATTCTACTCTGTTTCCCCCATGCCTTACTCAGTAGGTACCCAGTTAAGTATTTGTTAAATGAACTAACAAAGTTGGGCGTGGTGGCTCATGCCTGTAATCCCAGCTACTCGGGAGGCTGAGATGGGAAGATCGTTTGAGCCCATGAGTTTGAGACCAGCCTGGGCAACATGGCAAGATTCCATTTCTATTTTTTTTTTTTTTTTAAGAAGAAAGAACTAATGAGAGATTTCTAGCTAGTCACTAGTTTGTTCTGTACATTTGCCATAGGTGTCCCATCATTTCATAGTGAAGTCGCTTCCTCTTAACTGGGATCTTATTATAAGTAGCTTCTTTAGGTATTTTTCTCTACTGTCCTGTTTAGATGTCTTGCAGTTATTTTTAGTGCATATGTATGCAGTCCAGTAAATAATCCATCAAACAGTCTGATTTCCAGCAGAATATATATGTACTTTTTTATCAGCTATTCTAGGAACCACTGGTGGTATCTAAGTCTATTTTTTTTCCTATTACTATTAATGATTAAAACACGGCAATGCTTATATTGCTCCCGGCGTGAATTAAGACTCATGACATTTAATAAAATGATATCGCCACAGTGGTATTTCACTCTAAAGCAATGCTATTCCTTCTACTCATTCTGATGAGGTTTTTATTGTAAATGGGAGCAAGTGGTCTTCTCAAGATCATCAGTGACTTGCTACTGAATCCAAAGCCATCTTTGCGGTGCATATCCTCCTTTGCTCTCATACAGTATTTGAAACTTTCTTCTATCTCTCTTCCCCCGTGTTTCATGTCATCAAATTCTACTCATTTTCCTCCATCTTCTATGATTTCTCTTTCTTTGTCATTTTTGCTACCCTCTATTTTTCAATGCACTCTTTTCTATCCTCTATGTCTCAAAAGCACCTTTGACCCCCATAATATGCTGAAATTAAAAAAAAAAAAAAAGCACCTTCGGCTAAAAACTAAACTCATGATCTCCATCCTACTTCCATAAACCTAATCTCTATAAGATATTCTTTAACTCAGACAATGTTATCACTGTTTATCTAGTTTTATAAGCCAGAACATTGGAAACCATTTTTGATTCCTTTTTCTTCTTCACCTTTATATGCAATCCACCATCAAATCCTGCCATTTAAACTTCTTAAAAGTCCATTTATCTCTGTTTTTGCCATTACCATCCTAGTTGAGTCCAACATCATCTCTCACCTGTAATAGTCTCCTAACTGGTCTTCTTAAACATAGTCTTGCTCTTTTCCAATCCATTCTTTATATTGTTGTCAAATGGTTATTTTTCAGATAAAATCTGATACTGTTACTTCCCTATTTAAGACCCTTCTTAAACAAGTGGTTTCTCACTTAGTGATTTAGGATAAAAGGCCAAAATCCTTAAGCTAGCTTAGAAAAGCCCTCTATGATCTAGCCTTTGTTTCACTCTCCAGTTTCATCTCAGGCCCTTCTTTTCTTTGATTTCACTGTTTCTGAAATATGAGAATTTATGTCTCCCATCACTTGTGAAAAATTCTTAACCACTATTGCCTTGAATATTCCTCTTTCTATACCCATTATCTTTTCCCGCTAGAATGTCTATTAAACATACATTGGACATTCTCGAACTATCCTGAACTTCTACTATTATTGATCTCTGCCTCTTTAGGCAGTGTTCTGGATTATTTCCTTAGGGTCTGCTGTTTATTATTTCTGTTAACTTTTGCTTATGGCAGTTTGTGTATTGGTATGCTTTTCATTGTGGCAATCTTGGGATAAGAGTGTATACTTCTGGAGACATTCGATAGTCATGTTTGCTTCTGACAGGTTCCTTAGAAATGTCACCGGAATGAGATCACTCGTTATATCCATTTATTGGCTTTGGTGTTCCTAGAATATGCAGGTATTATAAAAGTCATGTGAGGGAAGATCTGTGGTAATGAATTTTCAGGGAAGAAAACATTTTCATAATCTACAACCCAGGACAATATAGACAAACTGCCTTTGCTGGTGGATATATTTATTTAATTATTTTAGTCTCTCCTTACCCTTTGGGTGTGGACTATAGAGGATCTTGGCTTTCTAATGGGGTCTCAAGTTTTAAATTCCCACTTCTTACAGACCCAAGGCCTAGTTTCCTAACTCTGTGTGGAGAACAAACTCCAAGTCAAATTTATGAAGAATGGCAAATGTGCTCAGATTGATCAAAATATAAATTTATTCATTCATTTATTCAACAAATATTTATTAAATGCCCACTATGGCAAACACTATTAGAGGCACTAGAGATAGAGCAGTAAATAAAACAAAGTTCCTGCCCTCATGGAATTTATGTTTACCACTCCTGCTTTGAAGTTCATGTTTGTTTGGGGCTTCTTAAGAAAAAAATAAATAAAAACTAAAAATTAGGTTATAGAATAGCTATATGATTATTCAATGTAATACTGGAATATTGTATAAAGGGCCCTTCCAAGACTTATTTCATTCTTTAGGGGAAGGTACTTTGTTTGACATATTTTTACTATTGATTAAAGCCCAGAACCGATAAAGTTACGTGTTAACTTATTCGTTTTCATCTAGTAGATGTGCAAATGATTCCTATCTCATAGAACAGATAACTCCAAAGATTATGGTTTTATTGCCTTACAGGACATTAACCAATTCTGTGTCTAACCTGACAAACTTACTTTAGTATGTCTTTCCTAGTGGACTATAAAATCCCTGTTCCTCTAACTCTCCTTTGACCGAGCTTTACCATCTGCTTATTCTCTTATTAATGAATTAAATAAATCTTTGACACATTCTCACTTTACATTTATATGAGAATCATGTTTATAACATTTTATAAATCATAGGTTGACAGGCTCCCAACAAATTTCTTTACTGCAAGTTCTGATATGCATATAAAAGGATGTTTGTTACATTTCATTCTGCATTACTAGATGTTTTATAGTAAGAGGTTTTCTTTTTATCTAATCCCTCATATTTCTAGCAAAGTAACACACCTTGTCTCTGTGTTATAAGCACACTGGCCTGCTTTTAGCTTTGCTAAGTTCTACATTCCTTCTGCCTTCTGGGATGTTGCAGAAACCTTTTCTCTCCCTGGAATTCTCCCTCTAATGACCATTTCCTTTTGCTTGCTTAACTTCTACTCATCTACCAAACGTCAAAAGTTGTTTCTTTAGTAATCGTTTCTTGACCACCTCTTGCCCCTAAAAATTATTTTGGGTTCCTCTGCTGTAAGATTTTTTTTTTTTTTTTTAGTATCATGTATATTTCCTTCATAAGCAATTACCAAATTTGTAATTCATTGATTAGGTAATTTGTTGTTTGACAATTATCTCCCACGAGATTATAATAAAGCTTCAGATGGATAAAAACAGAAATGGTGTCTCTTTTTTCATAATTTTATTTTCAGTTCCTATAATAACCCTTAGAACATAGTACCTCTTAGGTAGAAATATGTTTAATGAGTTAACAAGTATTCATTGTCTTCTTTCTCCCCAGGTGACCCAGTTATGCCCATGACTTCAACTAACATTCATGTTGATAATTCTTAGATCTGTATATATAACTTTTGCCTCACTCCTGAGATCCGGGCCCATATTTCCAGTTGTCTCTTAAAGACCAGCAGCTAAAGGTAGTATAGATACTTTAAATTCAACTGGTTCAAAATTTAACTCACTGTCTCTTCCTACAGATCTGTATCTGCTTTTCTATTTCCTTTAGCCCCACCATCTACACAGTCATCAACATTGGAACCTCAGAATCAACTTTCTTTCACTAACTATATACAATTAGTCACTAAATCTTGTCAATTCTATCTCTAAGAGTCTTGATCACATTTTATCTCTTCTCCATTCCAGTGCTACTTCCTTAGTTTTGTTATACATTTTCTCTTACTTGTTTCAATAGTTTTCATCTCTCTCCCTATCTATCACCTACACGGGAATTAGTAATTTTTCCTAAAATAGAGATTCAATAATGAAATGCCCAAGCTCAAAAACCTTCATGGAAGAAAAAAAAAAAAAAAACAAATAAACAAACAGAAAACAAAAAAATAAAACCATTACCTTTAGAACAAAATTCGAACTTCTTAGCACAATGCAAGAAACTCTTTACAATCTTACTAGATCTATTTTTCTATTTTCATCTCATTGGGCAACCCTGCAACTCTAGGAATAAGGCTATTTGCTTATTCTTGAACATATCCCATGTTTTCATGCCTCCACGCTTTTGTTCATGTACCCTGTACCTACAATCTTTTGCCTGCCTGTATTCTTCCTTTTGGCAAAAATCACACATATCTTTCAAGGTCTACTTCAAGGTCAGAGCTGTAACTGGCTCCATGAACAAATGTGAGTGTCCCCTATATATTTTTCAACAATCCTCTCCCTTTCATGTTTTGGATTCTCAGGCAAGTGGAGCTCGATGACCAGAACACTGTAACTTTTAACTACTTGACCTTTTTAAGTTGTTTCCCAGAAATGGTGGAATTTCTGTAAGACAAAGGAGTTGAGATTCTGAAGGCACCTGGGCAGACTCACCATCGCTCACTAACCGGCCCTAATGCAGGTAACCCCCTGTTAATTTCAACACAACTTGCCCCAATGCCCTAGCCCCTCTTTAAAAAGCCTATACTCTCCATAGTTGGGGAGATGGCTTTGAGGCTGATTCCCCCATCCTCCCAACTGACATCTTTCATATTAAAAATTCCTTTCTTCCTTGGCAATCCTTGTCTCAGCAACTGGTTTTCTGTGCAGCAAGCAAGCAGACTAGGCCAGACCCCTTTTGGGTTCAGTAACAGAGTTTTTCTCTGAAAACTTTCTTATTGCCTGACTTTCCAGCTCTCCTGATTACTCCTGGGCAAAATTAGTTCCTCTGTTATCTCTGTTTTCGTACAGCACTTTTTCTATTGTATTTTGTACATACCCTAATAGAAAATGTAATCTGGATTTTGGTAGGTGCATAGCCAGAAACAGCTAGAGATTCAGACATGTTTGGACATGTTCTGATGAACTGATATAAAAGCCTCAACTGAACTCTATTTGCTGAGGGATCATCTGAAAAATAACTCCAGCTGTGTCTACTGCTGGGGTTCAAACATATCTGGGCAGGCATGTCAGGTAAGCCTAAGGATGGACCAAACAAAAGCCTATTTGGAGGAAAGAACAAAGAAGCTTTACAAGAGAAAAGACCTTTAAGAAAAGACTTTGTGTAGAACTGAGTATTTCTCTTGGAGTTAATTTCTAGTTTTATTCCATTGTGGTCTGAGAAGATAGACAAATGGCCAATAAACATATGAAAAAATGCTCAATGTCACTAATCATCAGAGAAATGCAAATTAAAACCACAATGAGATATCACCTTACCCTAGTTAGAATGGCTTTTATTAAAAAGTCCAAAAACAACAGGTGCTGGCATGGATACAGAGAGAAAGGAACACATACACCGTTGTTGGGACTGCAAATTAGTAGAACCTCTATGGAAAACAGTATGGAGATTCCTCAAAGAACTAAAAGTAGACTTACCATTTGATCCAGCAATCCTACTACTGGATATTTACCCAAAGGAAAAAAAATCATTTTATCAAAAAGACACCTGTACCCAAATGTTTACTACAGCACAATTCACAATTGCAAAGATGTGGAATCAACCCAAGTGCCCATCAATTCGTGAGTGGATTAACAAAATGTGGCATATGTATACTGTGGAATACTACTCAGCCATGAAGAAGGATGAATTAGGTCTTTTGCAACAATTTGGAGGGAACCAGAGACCATTATCCTAAGTGAAGTATCTAAGGAATGGAAAAACAAACACCACATGTACTCACTATTAAATTGGAGCTAACCAATGAGCACACATTTGCATAGAGGAAAGTAAAACTCAGTGGAAATCAAGCAGAGGGGAGGGGAAGGAGGGGATGGGCGAAAACCTACCTAACGGGTACAATGAACACTACTACGATGGGCAGACTTATAACCCTGACTCAAGCGTAACAAAAGTGATCCATATAACCAAAAATATTTGTACCCCCATAATATTTTGAAATAAACGAACAATATAAGAAAAAAAAAGAAAGAAATAGAAGTGAGGCTTGGTGGTACATGCCTGTAGCTCCAGCCACTCAGGAAGCTGAGGAGGGAAGATCACTTGAGCACAGGAGTTCAGGCCTGTGACTAGCTATTGCACTCCAGCCTGGGCAACACAGTGAGATCCTGTCTCTAAAAAGTAAAAAATAAAAGAAATAGGAAGGCACAATTAAGATAACTTATCAATATAGGAATAATGTCCAAAGGGAAATAGGGTTTTTGAATATAGCACAGCCCCTGCTATTCAAATCTGTAGGGGGTTAGATAGAAGTCTAGCATCAGAAGATAAAAGTAGAGAGCCAATAAAATTTATGTACTAATGGTATCTTGATCTAATTTGCTCTTGCAGGCTGGTAAATCCAGAAAAATGTCAATTTTTAATATTAATAACAGTTTTTAATAGTTATTTTTATCCATTGTCCCTATTCTATAACAGTGATCATATGTAAAGATTTATTTTCTTCACTTGACTTCAGGGATACCACTGTTTATTCTCTATCAACATTTCTGGCTGTTCCTTCTTAATCCCCTTTGTTGGATCTTTCTCATCTTCCAGACCTCTGAACATTGGAGTTATCTAAGACTTCTTTCTTCTCTTCTATTTACATTCATGTCTTGAGTGATTTCATTCAGGCTGGTGGCTTTAAAATACCATCTCTACATGGATAACTCTTAAAATCAAATCTCCAGCCTTGACCCTTACCGTGAACTCCAGACTCAATCAAATGTCCTGCTCAACATCTCCACTGGGATGTATAACAGACAACTCAAACTAAACATGTCCCCCAACTGAACTCTTGATTCTTAACACCCTCTAACCAGCTTGGCTCACAGACTTTTCCAACTCAGTTAATGTCAACTCCATCCTTCTTGTTGCTTAGGGCAAAATCCTTGTGTCAATCTGATTTTCCCTTATAACTCCCATGTTATGTATCAGCCAATCCTGTTGGTCTTGTATTCAAAATACAGATTATCCAGAATCCAGCCATTTCTCATCACCTCCACTGCTACTACCTTAGTCTAAAGTCATTGTCAAGCAATATCTAACTAGTTTCAGAGCTTCCACCCTAGTCCCCTCCTCCAGAGCTGTCAATTCTCCACACAACAGCTAGAGTGAACCTTTTAAAATGTAAATTAGATCACGTCACTCTCCTCTTCCAAACACTTCAATGGTTTCACAAGTCACTCAGAATAAAATCCAATTTCCTGGTATGGTGTATGAGGCACTCATGATCTGGTCCCTGGCTTCCTTTCTGATCTCATACCCAATACTCTCCTTCAGTATCTCACTCAGTACCAGCCTCACTGGCCTCCTGCTGACTCTCAGATTAATCAAGGAGGCTCTTGCTTCAGAGACTCTGTATGAAATCTTTTGCCTGGATTCCTCTTCATCCAGATACCCCCATTGCATTCAGGTATTGCTCAAATGTTACCTTCTCAAAAATAATTCCCCTGACCACACTACTTAAATGAGCCACCTTCCCATCTCCCATCATTGTCTATTCCTTAACCTACCTTTATTTTTCCTCTTGTATTTTAATATTTGTTATTGACTGTATCTCCCACTATAATGTAAACTCCAGAGTAGCAGGGACTCTGTATTTTTGTTCACTGATATGTTCCCAGAATCCCAAATACTGCCTGGTACCTAGTAAAGGCAAAAACAATGTCTGTTGAATGAATCGGTGAATGCATGATGTTAAACATGACTAATAGGACTAACAAATATGCTGAAACCTTAAAGAAAGTTAGAAGTGCTACAGAGATTTATGTAGAACAATCATTAAATCTAGGTATATGTTGCCTTTTTTGTTTTTAAAATCAAAAATTAAAGAAAATAATGATTTCTCATAAAGTGGCATAATTTAAGAACATTTGATGGCATATTGTTCTAGTATATGTAACGGTTGGTAGGCATCTAATGAGCACGTTCAGAACTCAATCACTGAGTTTAGAAGATGCTACTTTACCAATTTATATTGTTTATATTCTAAGTTATGTATCATTTAATTTATACTCATAATAAAGATTCCATGAGGCAAGCAGCTTATCTACTTTGTTTCCCCTGCCTCATGGAATTTTCAATTTCAACTTATGCTTTCTTCTTTCAACTGTTTATATCATGATAGATATAAAGTATATCAATCACTGTATCAGCCATCTAATAGGTGCTCAGTATATATTTGTTGAATAAATGACTGAATTAAAGCACAAATATAATAATTCTGTATATTTGTCTCAATATGATTTCAACTCAATAAAGAAGTTGCTGAAATTAAAGCTTATGTGCTACAGAAACAAAAATGAGATCAGTGGTTATCTGGGGCTGGGGATGGGAGTGGGGAATGACTACAAATGCACATGAGAAAACTTCCGGGGATGATAAAAATGTTCTAGAACTGAATTGTGGTGAGGTTACACAGTTCTATACATTTCCTAAAAATCATTGAATTGAATACTTGCAATAGGTATATTTTATGCCACGCAAATTATACTTCAATAAAACTAATTTTTAAGAATTTTGTGTAACAGTTCAGGATATTGCAAATACTTCAAAAACCAACATATAAAAAAGAAAATTTAGAAACAAATATATCCACTTTCTCTTAATATTCATTTAAAACAAATATGATATAAAGCAACAATATATCTTTCACAAAATAGTCCTTACAAATGAAAAC
>NW_012148730.1:3681510-3682903 GCF_000956105.1 Propithecus coquereli
TACTTAAAATTATGTCTATATAATATAACTGTATTGGTCAGGGTTTTCCAGAGAAATAGAACAAGTAGGGCATACACATACGCACACACACAGACACACATATCTATGTAGAGAGAGAGAGAAAGAGACATTTTTTATGGAACTGGCTACCAGTATTGTGGGATTGGCAAGTCTGAAATCCACAGGGCAAGTGAACAAGCTGGAGACTCAGGCAGGATTTAATTATACAGTCTTGAGGCAGAATTTCTTTTTCTCCAGGAAACCTCAGTGTTTGCCCTTAAGACCTTCAACACATTGGATTAGGCCCACCCACATTATGGAGGTCATCTCTTTTACTTAGTAAACTGATTGTAGATGTTAACTACATCTGCAAAATAACTGCACAGCAACACCTACAATAGTGTTTCATTGAAAACCTGGGTACTACAGCCTTGCCAAGTTGGCATGTAAAACTAACCATCATAATAACTATGTGTACAAAAACCACAAAATGGTTTCTTTTATCCTTTTAAGAGGATTTTTTAAAAATTATTAATTACTATGAAAAGGGTTCAATTATATTAATAATACATAAATGAATAAAAATGTCGGAAGCCACTGGTCAAGAGCCATGGCTTTGCAAATTGTCTTTTTATAGCCACAGAAATATTAAAAACAAAATCATGAACAGAAACTCTTATATCTAAAAAAAGTAAAAATACAGCTTTTATAGAGACATGGAACCTCTCAGAGCCCACCCTGTCAATCTTGACAACGAACCACCAGGGAATCTTAGGATATTACAATGCATTTGTGAAAAGTGTTGATGTACCCAAATTGTAAACTCAAATGCCTCCGGGGCAAGGCAAATAACAAAAATGAATAATGCCCATGAGGAACTGGCACTTGGCTATGTTGCCAAGGAGCCATTTGGGAGTCTTAGGGACTGCGGTATGTACTGCCAGGATAGTAGCCGCTCCTCAGCTCTCCTTGTTACCCTGAAAGAATGCAGGCCGCATGTTGACAGGTCTCCTAATTTTCCAATTGTTGAAAATCAGGATTTTTATGTAAGAGTTCTTGACTAATTTGTCACTGATTTTAAGAGAAGTTTAACACTTTATAGAACAAATAAAACTGGTAGACTATATTTAACTACGTGTTTGCAGTGTCCAGTTTTTAGCATTAATGCCAAATCATTTTTTGATGGGTCAACTGTAGATAGCATTTTTATTTCTAATATTTTCCATTGTCAATTCATTCTTAAAATACATAAAATTTAGAATTTTTAAACATTATAACACAAAGGCCTAGAATAAATGCTTCTATTACTGGTCATATATTTGTATTTGGTAATTAAAAACCCTTTCCTAAATTAAAAGCTACTATCTATCTTGACCAAATTAAATTTTACCAT
>NW_012148730.1:3682953-3683406 GCF_000956105.1 Propithecus coquereli
CATTTGGAACAGTACTACCTACACATATCAAGGGCTTAATAAATTTCAGCTACTACTTTCGTTAATATTTTTATCAATAGTATCACAGAGTTAATGTTTCGAACTCCTGAGCTCAAATAATCCGCCCGCCTCGGCCTCCCAGAGAGCTAGGATTACAGGCGTGAGCCACCGCGCCCGGCCCCTTCTGGAATTTTTAAGTCTCAGACTTGTCCACACTGAGTCTCCAGCAATTCTTCAATTACAGCTCAGGTTTTCCTACTCAGGCACTGGTTGTTGAGGAGCTTTCTGCTCATGGGGTTCTCTCCTCTGGTAAATTGTGATTCTCTGTATCTGCTCGTCTGTGTCTCTAATTTAGGGGATAGGGGTTTGCCCTATGACTTCGTCTGTCTGATGGATTTAAGAAGAGTTGTTGATTTATCAGTTTGTTCAGACTTTTACTTGTTAGAATGGAGT
>NW_012148730.1:3683456-3686765 GCF_000956105.1 Propithecus coquereli
ATACACACACACACACACACACACACACACACACACACACACACACACACGCTCACTGCAGAGGTTGTACTACATTAAATGATTCTAGTTTCCACTATTTTAAAAACTATCCTCTCTTTTAGGAATATACACTTTCAAGTTCAACTGGGAAATAAAATTATATTTTGGTAATTTATAGAGAATACAAAAACCTTGCTTGTTTATAAAGAAGATATGAAAAATTATCATTGAAGATTTATAGAGAAAAGATTGTTCACACTGTAACAACTTTAACATTTTTTCCCTAGTAGGGCGGTGATTGTTAGTTTTCTTTCTTTATTTACTCTAACAAGACACATTCAATTTTCTCTCCCACTCAAAAGCAAATACACAGCATTGTGATTACTTGAAACATAATAGAGTAATTAGATAGAAAAGGTGCACAGAATTTTTATAGAGTTCTCACTTGGTCATGTGAATGTGTTCAAGTTTGCTTTGCATTGGCCAAATTCCAATCACTGCAGCAGCATCTGTTACTAACCAGGTTTATCTATTCTTTGAATTCAAATTGCATAAGAGAGCACAATTATGTAGAATTTTTGGCAAATATTTTATATTTTTCCTACTGGACAGGAAACAGTACAAAACACGTCAAAATAACAATTTGGGAAAGAAAGATATAATTTGAAACAGAATGAAAAGCTTTTGATCTATATTCTTTGCATTTTTTGTATTAAGTTAAAAGGATGGAAATGATGAAATTTTGCACAGTTCTCAGCATGTCATAGCCAGCACGGCATGTTTGAAATGTGATCTTTGTTTCAGCTTCGCCACCCAGAGAAGTAGACATGAATAAGAGATGTCTTTATGCAGTGTGTGCTATTTAATAGAGACACCTCCAGACAAGGGCTTTTGCAAACAAATCCATGAAAGGGTTTGTATTCCAACGGTTTTGCTTTGCTTTGCATGTGTGTTTGGGGTAACAAAATAGAGTAAGGTACATAGGTCCTGTCAGAGGCTTGAGGGAACTGAAGGAATTGGTTTGCTCAGACATAACACCTATAGCCTTTTATTTCCCAAACAAAAATATAACTAGCAAAATTCTTTTAGAAAAAAGAGAAAAGAAAACAATTTTAATTTGCAGTTGTGATGGCAACCTCCAAATCTGCTGCTTAGCCAGTAACTTAGATTTTTCACCCTCATTTAGAACTCTGTATTTCCTTCTGCAAATTATTATATGCAAATTTCATCAATATTCTTAGAAGCAGACTTAACATACCTCAACAAAATGCAGCTTATATTTTTGCAGTAATGGGAAAATAACCAGGATAGATATTTGTACTGTTATTCTTAGACTTCATTGTGCTATCTTTGATAAAGTAATGGCACATTTTCAGGTCCTAACACATATTCAATTTTATGGGAACCATCCCCAAACAAAATCATTAACAAGATAAAATGTGGTTTGTCAGAATGAATTATGATTGTTGATGGACTGCAGCAAGAAACCTTCTATGACCAGTACAATACAAATACCTAAATAAAGCATGCCAGTTTTGCACGAAATTCAAGGTTGCCTAAATCAAGTCTTCAGTTTAATGCCTCGTTATCAGGCAAATCCACTGGGAGGCTGTTAACAGTACGGATTTCCCGGACTTACCCCAGGCCTACTGAATTAGAATCTCCAACAGAGGGATCTGAATTTTTAAGTTTTTAAACAAGATGATTGGGAAACACTGCTATAGCTCAAATGAGACTGTGCCAAGAAAAGACTGCCTGATATGACAGGGGAGAGGCATGCAATTTATTGTCCCAACCAGGACACTAGGGAGAAAGGGAGCACTATTAAAAGTTATGCCAGAACAACAGGTATAAATGGGATTGTTCTGGGTAAAATGGGTTCATTTGTCAATCCAATATTACTTCACACTTGAATATTACTTTTCTTTTTAAGTAGACTTTATTTTTAGAGCAGTTTTAGGTGCAAAGCGAAGTTGACCAGAAAGTACAGAGAGTTTCCATCAATCCCTGTCCCCACACACGCACAACCTCCCCCGCGACCAATATCTTTCACCGGAGTGGCACATTTGTTACAACCGATGAACCTACATTGACACATCATCGTCACCTAACGTCCATAGTTTACATTAGGGTTCACTCTTGGTGTTGCACACCCTATGGGTTTGGACAAATGTATAAAGACGTGGACCCACATTCTAGTATCATACAGAGTAGTTTCACTGCCCTGAACATCCTCTATGTTCCACCTATTCATTCCTCCTTTCCCCTTAATCCTTGACAACCACTAATCTTTTTACTGTCTCTATAGTTTTGTCTTTTCCAGAATGTCATGTAATTGAAATCACATAGCATGGAGCCTTTTCAAATTGACTCCTTTAACTTAGTAATATGCCTTTAAGTTTCCTCCATGCCTTTTCATGGCTTGGAGGAAACTTAAAGATAACTCATTTCTTTTTAGGACTGAGTAATATTCTATTATGTGGATATGCCACAGTTTATTTATCCATTTACCTACTGAAGGACATCTTGGTTGCTTCCAAGTTTGAGCAATTATGAATAAAGCTGCTATAAATATCCATGTGCAGGTTTTTGTGTGGATATAAGTCTTCAATTCATTTGAATAAATAACAAAGAATGAGACTACTGCATTGTATGCTGGTAAGGGCATGTTTAGTTTGTAACAAACTGCCGAACTGCCTTCCATTGTGCATTCCCACCAGCAATGAATGAGAGCTCCTGTTGCTCCACATCCAAATCAGTATTTGGTGTTGTCGGTGTTCTGGATTTTGCCCATTCTAATAGGTGTGTAGTGGTATCTCATTTAATCTCCTAATGACATATGATGTTGAACATCTTTTCATATGCTTACTTGCCATCTATATATCACCTTCAGTGAGCTGTCTCCTCAGGCCTTTTGCTCATTTTTAAATCAGGTTGTTCATTTTCTTATTGTTGAGTTTTAAGGATTCTATTAATATATTTTGGTTAACAGTCCTTTATCAGATGTATTTTCTTGCAATTATTTTCTACCAATCCATGGCTTGTCTTCTCATTCTCTTGATGTTGTCTTTTGTAGAGCAGAAGTTTTTAATTTTAATTTTTCTAGTTTCCTAAGGTAGAAGCTTAGATTATTGATTTTAGTTGGTTTTCTTTCCTAACATAGGCATTCAATGCTATCAATTTCCCTCTAAGCACTGCTCTCACTGCATCCCACAGATTGTGTTAAGCTGTAGTTTCATATACTTCAAACTATTTTAAATTTTTTTCTTGAGATTGCTTCTTTGTGTGTTATTTAGAAGTGTTTTAGTC
>NW_012148730.1:3687440-3720611 GCF_000956105.1 Propithecus coquereli
CAGTTTGTTCAGACTTTTACTTGTTAGAATGGAGTGAAGACTTCTAAGCTCCTTAAATGCCAGACTAGAAACTAAAAGTCTGGATATTACTTTTTGTTTCCATTTTCGAAGCACTTCTAAATGTTAATCTTTGTTTGGATCCATTCTGCTGTGCTATGAATTGAGCTAAACATTGTAAATAGCACTTAGCATCTGAGGAAAGAAAATTCATTAGAAGGCATAGATTAGATTCTCTTTTTACACAGTGAAGGTTAGTTAGCTCCTGAAACTGTAGGATAGGGTACATTCAACTCCAGCATCATAGCTTTTATGGAGAAACCTCTTTCAGTCTCCAGAGGTTTTGCAAATGATCCACAGGTGTAGCTGGTTTGAGGAAAACAGATGTGTTCTTGAAGAGTTGTGTGCAAATTGAATTTGTGTTAAGTGAATCTTATTTAGAATTCATTTTAGGAGAACTAGCTATTTAAAGTAGCCCTTTGGTGAATTCTTTTGTGAAATGAATAATTGCTCCCTAATTTATCTTTTTTGAAAATGCAAATTTTTATATGTGGCACTTTCTTAAAGCTACGTACCAATTCTAGGCCTGTGTAGGAAGCAAAGCATACTTGTGGCTCTTGGTAACAATACAGCTCATTTTTCTATAATTAAAGAATATGCTATGTATAAATAACTGAATATATCCTATATGCAATGTTATGTTTGGAAACAGAAGTAGCCTAGAATTATGGGCTTGAAGAATAGCAGCAATTTTGAAGTAGTCTAAATAAACTGGGTGTTCAGTCAGCATTAACTAATATAATGGCAATAATACAGATTCAAATGAGACTGAACTGATAATTCTGATTCTATAGGTCTAGTACAGGGCCCAGGGATGTGTATTTTTAGCGAACATTCTGCACTACCTACTATAGTAGTCACTAACTACCTATGGCTATTTAAATTTAAATTAATTAATATTAAATTCAATTCCTCTGTGGCACTAGTCACATTTCAAGTGCTTGATAGCCACCTGTGGCTAGTGGCTACCATACTGGATAGCACAGATTATAAAACACTTCCGTCACATTGGAATAGTCTATTCAATAACACTGCAGTGATTCCAATAACAAGCAATATTAGGAAACATCAGTTTAATTACAAAAGGACTCTTCTCAGAGACAGGGCCCTGAGGCCCTCAGGTTTTAGGCCCCACCAGAGAGGTAACGTTCTGTGGCATTAGTTTATTTGTTCGTATAGGTGCCATAGGGAGCCATTGTGCCGAAAATTAAAAAGGTCTTATCTCTTTCTCAATGTTAACCTTTATCATATGGATAACAATTTCATGCTTCTGTCTTATAGGTATGACTATTAAATGAAAAGAGGGGTTTTCATTGACCACAAATGAAAATCAGTTTTATTACTTTAGAGGCACACCTCAAAGGATACACACGCAACTATGTAATTTCTGTAGAGGGTGTAAATAGAATTGATAAATTCCAAGTCAAGTAATAAATTTCAGCTGGTGATATTTTCCTAGGATAAATTTAGTAGAAGGCAGGAAATGTGTTATTGGATTCATATGCTGTATTAAAAGATATTACAGAACCTCAGAAAGTGCTCAGCATTTATAGCTCATAAGAACTTGGGTACGCAGAACTGGTATCCTTCCCTTCCTTCTATTATAGATAAGTAAATGAAATATAAAAACCTCCAATCTAACTGCTCTGTGCCTCAGTTTCTCTATCTGTAAAATAGAGCCAATAATAGTTCCCACTTTATTGATGTGTTATGTGGATTAAATAAGATAACATATGAAAAGCATTTGGAACAGTACTACCTACACATATCAAGGGCTTAATAAATTTCAGCTACTACTTTCGTTAATATCTTTATCAATAGTATCACAGAGTTAATCACACACCTGAGAACAGAACTGGACTTAGTAACATTTTAGTCCTATCTGTATTATGTTGTTTCAAATTATACTCTCCCATGGTCCATAATGTTAATAGACTCACTCAGAGGGCCTGGGATCTGGGGTATCTCGAGCTCGGCAGGAGCTGATTAGAAAATCCGTATTTGTCCTGTGCTTTTTATTCTCCAGTTCAGTCCACCTCAATCTTCAAATAATCTGGAGACCCCAGAATGGCTCAGGCCTTGGGCCTCTCAAGGAATTTGCAAGCATTCAAAACAGTAAAACGTATTTCTATTTCTGTTCATCTATTTTAGAAAAAAATATGAAAAATAAAAATATTTTAAAAATATTTATTTGCAGTAAGCATCTAGATATGAAATGACAAAACATATATATTTTTTTTCTTTTTCTTAATGCAGTCCACCAATGACCCCTGATGGGTAGGACTCTGGACTAAATGTCACTTTCCTGGTTTAAGTATTTACCAGAAAGTTCAGTGTTTCTGACGAGGATTACATTTTCAGTTTGGTTATTCTTTGACTTGTTTCCGAAGCCTCCAGCTAGTAGTTGGTCTTGCACTTGTGTGTTATGGTCATCTTTCCTTGGTGAGGTCAGTGATTCTGACAGGATGTGTATTTTTCACTCTATAGTATATAAATTTACACAGCACCATATCTGACTGGAAAGAAGTATCATGTGTTGTTATGGATTTGACAGGTAAACCTTTGTGAAGAGTCAAGCTCTTTGAGCCCAGACTGGCTCAGTCCACAAGGCTTCCAGTAAAACAGATCAAAAGCCAAAGGAAAATAACTATGTTAGAGATTAGATTGTAATTTAGTCATTTTCAATCAAACCCTCACAATCAAAATACATTTAAAGATCAGGTAACTCAAAGCAGTATGTTCTGAATAGCCTTCCAAGAAACTATTTTGTGAGCCATATAAAAGACTGCTTTGTTTCAAACATTTCTCATCTCCTATGGAGTCATAACCAAAGATTTCAGTTTTGCATGTTCCCTGGGAGCCACCTCCCACTCATCATTTAGCTGATCCTATGCTACCCTTTCCCACCCACCTCACTCCCTGCATGGGCTTTCCCTGCTACTTTTCCTGCCTCCTTTCTGTTCCTTCACAAAGCCCACATTTTATCGCTTTCTATGCCAAAGGCTTAATGCCTCCTTTGTCCCAGCCAATTACCGAAGAAGCAAGTCAACTGGGGATATGAAAGATAAGGGACACAAAGATTTTATTCTAAGCCTTTCTCTAACCCCATGACTAGTTCTACCAGTGATAGCCTCATTGGAAATCCTTGCTCTCCCTTCCTTCTTTATGAACAAGTTAAAATAGCACTATCTCGTAACAGGCTGAAACAACAGAAAGCATTTTAATGAGGTCCATTTAGAGGGCAGTCATCAAAGAAAGATCCATTTGAATTCACTCCCTCACGCGTACTATTCCCAAACTGGGCTTGGGATGAGAATCACTCAGAAGCTTATTAATAATACAGAATCTTGGACCCTCAGAATCAGAATCTGTAGAGAGGTGCCCTGGGGATCTGATTTCTTTCAAAATGTCCTAGGTGGACTTGATGGTCCCAAATGTCTATTTGGGAACGCACTGCCTGCCTCCTAATCCTCTCTCAAATACTGTGGTGGTAGCAGAGATAGTTCTGGGTTGATTAGCAATGCTTTTGTGTGCTGATAATCCCCTAGGTCAGCATAGATAATTGAGAGTTCATTTATTAACTTTTGGAAATTATCATAATAGAACACAAAAGGCCCCAAGCAAGAAAAGAAGATGGGATTCTTGTCTAGCAGGAGATTTGTTTATGCCTTATACGTTTCAGCAATGAAAAAAACGAAATGTAAAAAAAGCACTGTTCAGTGCAATAGCAGAAAGGTCATAGCAACCAGCCTATCTGTTGAAAACAGGTTGCTATTGTTCTTAGCCAAATTCAGATTGCCTTTACCCTAGAACCACTTATATAATTTTATCTTTTTCCTGCCTTCTATTTGTGTTCATTGTGCTTTACATTTAAGCCATCAGGCAGCACACATTGGGGAAGTTTGCCTGTAGGTTACGTCTACAGGCAGGAAGTTTGCTTGTAGGTTATGCATTAAAAACATTGCTCTTATCCTGTACACTTGCCTACTGTTAAAAGATAATTTTCAAAAATAAAAAGATAAAATCATGACTCGTATACCAATATAAAATGACCATGTGTTAATTATTTCAAGTCATTATTGATATGGGAATCTGGCAGCTTTTACAACAGGTCCAAACAACAGACACATTTATAGATCTGGAATATTGAAAGGAACTTGCAAATGGAGGCAAACTGGCTTTTTTGGGGGGGGGGGGAGGAGAGGGCCTCTCTCTTCTGGATAGAATTCATTTCCATGTCCATATACAAGAATCATTTGTATTATTGCCGTCGATTCCTTAAAATTTACAGAGCTGTGAAATGGCTCAAAGGCAACAAAAGGTTAGAACCAAATAATCTGGAAGGGTGTGCTCTAACAATGCATAGTTTTCAGCAGAAGTCCAAATTTTTCCCTACACCTCTGAAGAATACATAATGACTCCCTATCACTAGTAAATCCTAACTTGTGTGCTTGACTTTCAGAAGTCTCTCCTGAACCTTGTTTACTTTATGATGTTCCCTTGATTTATCATGTCCTCTTTTCTGACTTCCAATTCTTAAAAACATCCCATTTTTGACAACTTTAATTTGATTATAAAATTAAAAATTTTGCATATTTTGGAAATTTTGTAAAATATATATAGAAGAGAATGAAAATCATTAATAACCCTCCCACATCTAGAAGAGGAGATACACCAAAACAATTGTTAAATAAAATGTATAGGAGGCATGAGTGGATTAATAAAATGTGGTATATGTATACCATGGAGTACTGTTCAGCTTTAAGAAACAATGGTGATATAGCACCTCTTGTATACTCCTGGATAGAGCTGGAACGCATTCTACTAAGTGAAGTATCCTGAGAATGGAAAGACAAGCACCACATGTACTCATCATCAAATTGCTATTAACTGATCAACACATAAATGCACATATAAGAATAACATCTATTGGATGTTGGGTGGGGGGAGGGAGGAGGAGGGGACGGGTATATGCATACACAAAGAGTGCAATGCACACCACCCGAAGAATGGACATACTTGAAACTCAGACTTGGGGCGGGGGCAAGGGCAACATACGTAACCTAAACATCTGTACCTCCATAATATGCTGAAATAAAAGAAAAAAAAAAAACAAAAACCAGATAAATGAAAAAAAAAAATGTATAGGAGGCACTTGAATTAGACTGAGTCGCTGTACTAGGTCCCAATAGACCAAACCAAAATGGAGTCCTTCATCCTAAAGTTCCATGTTACCAAACTAAAACTAAGTGTTTTATTTCACCTTCCGAGAAATCAGGAAAGATACTAGCGAAATCCCCCAACAGGCCAGTTTTAGCCAGCACGATAAGGAAGTACCCTCTGCTTTAACACTGACAAGGAAAGTAACCTGAAGTAACCTGATGTTAAGCAAATCCGCTTTTTGTATTATGCAGTTTCCTTGTTCCTGCTGAAGCTACCTTATTAAAACTGACTGTTCTGCCATGCCCAACATAGTGCCTCTCTATTTTAGATGAGATGCTACCTGATCCATAAATTGCAAATAAAAGTTAATTAGCTCATTTAACTAAATTTATTAAAATTTTGTCTTTTGACACTATTAATGGCAAAAGAAGTTTGGAGGCATTGTCACCTATTGTTCCATGGCTTTCAACACCCAATTTGCCAGTAGTTCTGTTCACCTGCCAAATGAAGGCTCTGCCCTTGTATTTGGCCTTGATTTCAGAAAATCAGCACCTGCCAATTCGCTATGGTCTTTTCTCACTTTCATTAATATTCCTACGAGGCAGACTCAGTCCTTGTGCTCCATCCTAACAAAGATGAATACCTCTTATTCTGTAGATTAGTGGCATTCCCACATGCCTCTTCATGAAACTGCAGCTGAGCTTCTACACAAAGGCTAGCAAAGGCATGCAGGAAATTAGGAACATTGAACCAGTTTTTCTCCATTTGCTTTGGTTTGGGAACAGTAGGTAAATGGAGGGTGAGATGATCCAGGGGTTTTACACCAAACTGTTGCTGGTGCTCAAAATCCTGCACTATGTTTAGTGTGTCTTTCTTTCCCCAAGGTGCAAGCCGTTAGTCAATGCCATGTTCTTTAATCTTCAGAGCAAGAACTTCAAAGATGCCATGGGCCAGCAGCCTTCCTACACCCCACTTCTTCCAGACTTTCAATGAATAACCCAACAGTTAAAAAGCTAGAGAGACCCCCCCAAATGTGGGAGCCAATGGCACATTGCCAACACATAAACACATACATGAAACACATGCTTGGCCCCTGTTCAATGTTTAATAAGTGACTCTCTAAAAATAAAAGTCATGATTTATAGCACTTGCCAATTTCCTTGGTATAAATACTCCCCAAAAGGTTGATTTTAAGCTATTACTATGATGTAACTGAACATGCATGGAGTTAGGAAGAGATTGCGCTGAATAGATTATTGCAAGGCAGGAGGAGTTAGCTCTAGCATAACACTGCCTCCAGTCCGCCATCACCCACACAGAGGCCTGTGCATGGGGGACACATGGCCTGAGCCAACTTCAGAAAGAGACATACTAACAGCAGCTGGCTTGGGATGATCTCCCCAAATAGCTCACAAGCCTTTTGTGGCTAGCAGGCTTTAAATCATGACAACCTCTCTCCTGCTCTTTGAGTTGGGCCTAGGTCACACTGTACAGGTATTCTGGCTATTCTGGCCCAACTATATGATGATGCAAGCAGGCCTGAGACAATCTCCTTCCACATCACTCATAAAATATATCAGACTTCTGCTTTATAGTAAACACAGGTTGGATGGGAAAAGTCCACTCCAAGGGGACCCTTGTGGTCTAAGGGCCTCTGGAAATAAGAGGATGATCTATTTCACTAAGTACAAAAACCTATTATCGGGGTTCAAATTTTCCTTGCTGAAGGTCAGGTGGGCATAGAGCCATAGGCTTATCATGAAGGCCCAGGGAATGGTCTTAATAAGCTGCTTTTATTTTGTATGGCTTTATAAAGGTGAAATTTAATAATTCACTCATTTTAAGTGTACAATTCAATGCAATGACTTTTAATAAATGTACTAAGTTGTGCAATCATTACCATGATCTAATTTTAGGACATTCCATCGCCTCAAATAGAAACCCCATACCTGTAAGCAGTCATTCCCCATTCCTGATTCCACCCCACCACCACCACCACCACCCCATCTCCAGCTCTAAGAAACCACTTTCTGTCTCTATAGATCAGCCTATTATGGACATTTCATATAAATGGAATCATACAATACGTGGTCTTTTGCATCTGGCTTCTTTCACTTACCATAAAGTTTTTAAGGTTCATCCATGTTCTAGCATGTATCATTGCTTCTTTTTATCACTGAATAATATTCCATTTTATCGGTATATTGCATTTTGTTTCTTCATTCAAATGTTGATGACCATTTGGGTTTTTTCCCCACATTTTGGCCACTATAAACACTGATGTACGAGCTTTCGTGTGAACTTATTTTTTCTCTTATTTCTCAGGATAGATACCTAGGAATCCAAATGTTGAGTCTTAGGCTGTTTTTATACTTAGCTGGGACCAAGAGTACCTTCAGACTGATCTCAGAAAATGGTTTAAACACAAGATTGATGATGCTGTCTCATCCATATCAGGCTTTCAGTCACCTCCCCCTTCACCTGTCTACATCCCCTCTACAACCTCTCTCCTCTCCCACTGTGTTTTCCCTGGCCATCAAAGCAAAAGTTGTTAGGTCTCCAGAATCTCACACCTGGCACTCATTTTAGAGTCTGGTGTATTTTCACCTGTTTGATATTTTTGCTGCCTTAACTCGCATTACCCTAGGTAAGCTAGGTGTGCCATTTCATGGGGTTGGTAGTGACGAGACTCTTTCCTGAGGTATCTTCCTACAGGGTTTCTTAGATTTAAAGAGTCCTAGAGAGAAGATGGAGGAGCTGGGCTAGCCAGCAGCTGCTGAGCATGCTTCCTCAAAGGCGAAGACAACTTCTGCTGTAACTTTTTTGGTCTCTGAGACAAGTGTCTGTCGTACTCTTTTTCTACTAGAAAAATAATGTATTTTATTGACTTTTTAAAGATTCTCTGTTGAAATAATAAATCTTTATGAATACAGCATAAATAGTTTTGTATTATCCTTTTTATTGGCTTAACAATATAACATAAGCATTTTTCAATCACGAGTGATTCTTCAAAAACATCATTTCAATAGCCATATACTATTCCCATGTATTCCTCTACCATAATTTATTTAACTATTTCTCTATTTGAGAGGCATTCAGGATTTTTCACTGTTATAAGTTGCACTAACATGGATTTGGCTGCATTTTTAAATTTCTTTGACTGGATTCTTATGAGAGTATTTACTGGGTCAAAGGGTGTGAATATTTTTGAAGCTTGTATTCCCTCTACCTCTGCCATGAAGCCTTCTCTCACCACTCTAACCCAGTGATTCCCCTCTTTCTCTGAACCAATTGTGCTTATAACTATCAACACATAGGAATTCTGTTTAATTTTTCCCTAATTATGTTTTTTTGTTTGTTTTTGTGTTAATGGTTAGACTGCAAATTTGACAAGAATGGGGATAATGCTCTGTATTTTATTTGAATTCTTCACAGAATTTAATTTCAATTGCAAAAACAGAAATAGTATACTCAATTTTCCAGAAAACAAGCATTTTTAAAGGAAAAGTAGCACCCTTCTAAATACAGGAATTACAAATTTGTTGACATTACAGCTCATGAGTCTGCTCCCTTAACCTTGTAAGTTTGATAACCCTGTTTCTTCAGTTACTGGATTTGCATATTCTAATAACCCTAGACAAGCTTAGATTTTATGTTATAACCACTTCTTCTCTAGCCTATGACCTTTTGTACTTGAATTAGTAGAATGGATCTACCTAATCCTTCCTGTAGCTAAAACATACACCCTTCCCAACATCCTGAGTTCTTTTCATTAACCCTAAGAAAGGGTCAAAACAGTATACAACAGCATAAGCCCCATGTTAACTGAAGTCCTTGATTTACTAAACAGTCAAATGTGAGATTATTTTTTTCAGTCAAGCATAGAAAGAGCAGAGACCTAGAAAGTAAGGAACATGAGAAGGGGGACTTCAAGACAGCTGCCTAGAAGCATCTGGTACTTGCCTCCTCCACAAAAAAGAATCAAAATAGTACAAAGATAATCACACTTTGAATAGATCATCTAAGAGAGAACACTGGAATTCAACAAAGAAGTGACAAGAGACACCTAAGGCAAGGAAGTAGGGGGTGAGTGATAAAAACTTGCCTATCAGGTACAGTTGACACTATTCTGGTTAAGGGCACACTAAAAGCCCTGACTTCAGCATTATATAATTCATCCATGTAACAAGAAAACTTGCACTCCCTAATATTTTGAAATAAAAATTATTTAAAAAAAAAACCTATAATAAGATATCATCTTACCCGAATTAGAATGGCTATTATTAAAAAGACAAGAACAGATGCTGGCATCTGTATAAGGGAATTCTTATACACTGTTAGTGGGAAAGTAAATTAGTATAGCCGCTATGGGAAACAGTATAGAGATGTCTTAAAAAAAAAAAAACTAAAAATAGAACGACCATATGATTCAGCAATCCAACCACTGGGTATTTATCCAAAGGAAAAGAAATCAGTATATCAAAAAGATACCTGCACCCCCATGTTTATGCCAGCACTATTCACAATAGGAAAGATTCGGAATGAACCTAAGTATCCATCAACAGATGAACGGATAAAGAAAATGTGGTACGTATATACAATGAAATACTATCTGACCGTAAAATAGAATGAGATCCTGTCATTTGCAGCAACATAGATGCAACTGGAGGTCATTGTGTTAAGTGAAATAAGCCGCCCATAGAAAGACAAACATTGTATGTTCTCACTCACATGTGCAAGCTAAAAAAGTGGATCTCATGGATGTAGAGAGTAGAATGATAGGTACCGGAGGCTGGGAAGGGTGTATTGGGAGGGCATGAAGAGCAGTTGGTTAATGGGTACAAACATACAGTTAGATACAACGAATAAATTCTAATGTTCGACAGCATTAAGTAAGATAACTGTATTTAACAACAATGTATATTTCAAAATAGCTAAAAGAAAGGACGTGAAATGTTCTTAGTATATAGAAACGATAAATATTCGCAGTGAGGGAGACCCTGAATAACACGACTTGATCACTGCATATTCTATGCATGTAACACAATATCACATGTACCTCATAAATATGTACAAATATTACACATCAATAAAAAAAATTTCTTTAAAAGAAAGAAAGTAAAAAATGGGCTTTATTCCTAAGTACGTGCTGCATTTTTGAACATCAGAATGTCACTTAGCTTCCCTGGTCCCCAATTTCCTTACCTGTTGTGTTGTGGGTGGCAGAATAATGGTCCCATAAGGGTGTCTACATCCTCATTTCCTGAGCCTGTGATTACGTTAGGTTACATGGCAAAGGGGGATATACAGATGTGATTATGCTAAGGTTCTTGAGACAGGAAGATTATCCTGGTGGGTATAATATAATCATAAGGGTTCTTCCAAGTGGAACAGGGTGGCAGAAGAGAAGAGTCAGAGGGAGATGTGACTTTGATAATGGAGGAATGGGCTGTGAGCCAAGGAATGCAGACAATGTCTAGAAGGTGAAAAAGGAAAAGAAAAATTAATAGATTCTCCCCTAGGTCCTCCAGAAAGAAAACACAACCCTGCTGCCTCCTTTTTATTTTAGCCCAGTGAAACTCATTTCAGATGTCTGACCTATGGAACTTATAGTAAGATAATAACAGTATTGTTTGAAGCCACTAAGTTTCTGGTAACTTGTGACAGCAGCAATATAAAACTGATACACTTGTAAGGGATAAGATGGGTGATGTAACTTGTAGCAGGCCTGTCAGATGTCAATGCTATAATTTCACATCTCTAACAGTAGTACTTTGATATCTGTTAGAAGGAATGAGGCAGTTATTTTAGAAACACTGTATTTGCTCAATTCCCCAAACATAATGAAATAATATTTAATATCCAAGTGTATTAAGAGAAAATAAAAGGCTATAAAACTTATCTTTATTGGGTAATTACTTGGTATTATTATTTAAGCTTCCCATTTTGCAGATGAAGAAATTGAGGCCTAGGGGAGTTCTGTGACTTGCCCAAGGTAACAAAGGTGAAGACAGCATTCAAACCTAGGCAGTGAGACTCCAAAACCCAACCTCTGAAGCACCTCACTGTATAACTGTGTGATGATGGGGAAGCTTTCTTTGAGGAACAAAGCCTGGAAGATTTATTTGGGCCCCTAGCTTCTATCTACCAAGGACATTTTTAAGGCCTTCAAAAATCACAATCCCATCCATCATCTTCTTACATCTTTTGAACCAACTCAGAAATGTGCACAGGAGTCAGGTAGGGATCAAAATGGTACCTATAACGCTGGCAACTCTGACTGCCTTCAACTTGCAGTCATGATTAGGCTAACACCAGCCCCCTGAACTGAACTGGCTTTTTCACCCAGCAGCGGAACCAAGAAGCGAGACATTTCTCCAAATTTCATCAATCAAACAAGGCACCCTTCACTCCACAATGAAGACGAGGAGGAGGAGGAGGAGGAGGAGGAATGTTCTTTCCTAACAGAGTTTATTTCTGGTACCCACCCAACTCGTTCTAGCAAAGTGTTATAATTCTCCAAGTCCTCTCTGCTATATAAACATCTGGATTTTTCTGAGCCTGGCAATTTTCTGGCCCCAAGTCTGTTTTAGAGATAGATGTTCTAATTATCTGTTCAGGAGTATAAACTTATCTATCACCGTAACATTACATTCCTTGTCTCTCCTCTTCCCTTGGGAAATATAGATCAAAATGTCTGAGATGTTACCTTCTTTCCTGAACACTGAAGCAAATAATTCTTTCCAATACCCAGCAATTTCTATCACCACTATAATTTTATGGCCAATACTAACACTTGTTATTATGTATATTAAGATAAGGATAATCAAACTTATGCTTCAAGTCATAAACTGATTGGCACAAGAGTCAGGATTTTTTTTTAATATCCCACGCTCAGCATGCCTACATTTAAAGCTACAATTCTCTTTGGTTTTAATGTCTATAGAACTGTGCAAGTTACAAAGAGAGCCACTATTAATGAACAAAATACACCTGCTGCAGGAAACATGTGGAACTTCTCCCAAATACGCATCTCTAGATATTGGGTTAGCCAAGCTTATTCTCTGCTTCTAGACTCTATAAAGTATCTTTCAGAACTTTGAAAGTCATTAGTCTAAGGCGGTAACTGATTATTTACTTTAAACAAAGCACCAGGACCTAGCCATTCTCTGAAGCTGGAACCTACATTTGACTCATCAGTCTTTTTACATCTCAGAAAACCTGCTACTGCCTATTACCAAGGCCTTTATGAATTTCCTCCAAATTCTTTACCTGTAATACTTTCACAGTTGCTGGTTGTTAAAAGTTAAACAATAATAATAAAAAAGAAAGATTCTTTATGAAAGGTTGGTCTGTGTGCAGGAACAGATTTTAACTTTCTTAATTATGTGTTTCAACTTTGAATGCCAGCCCTATTCTGTTTTCAATTCCACGCTAACCTTATAGCTAAGGCTAATTTTAAGCAATTTTTTCTTGATTAAATGAGCTTTATTGTGATCATAAGGATCATATAAACACCCTACCAGTTCTCTATATAAAACCTTAGAATATTATTGAACAGAGCGGTCTACTGGAAGTCAAGAAAATAGATTCTTGTTCCTATTAAGATTAGTGCCATGACTGATTTTAGCTGTAATATAGAGAGAAACAATTTTCCAAGTAAGATACCCCAGATGGCTTGGCTCGCCTCCATTGAAAAGCATTGCAGTATGTAAGTACAAAGCATTTATGAATGTACAGTAACTCTTTCCA
Source organism: Propithecus coquereli (assembly GCF_000956105.1). Classification (NCBI taxonomy): domain Eukaryota; kingdom Metazoa; phylum Chordata; class Mammalia; order Primates; family Indriidae; genus Propithecus; species Propithecus coquereli. The sequence continues at coordinate 3,700,413 of NW_012148730.1, forward strand.
TTACCAGATTATCTCAACAATTATTCTGCATAAATTATCAGATGCCATATTTATCAAATATTGCATATTATACACATGATGGAAAATAATGAAAAATTTAATTATTTAGCAAGTATTCATACTGATACTAGTACATTGTTCATATTTAATTTTATTCCAATTTAATCCTTCTATGTTAAACAAAATGAATGAATTATATTCATTTCTTTATTGTGCTGTGTTTCAGGATGGGCTTGTTGGATTTGTCTTTTCTTAGTTTGCAACTTCACGCACCTTGAATCTGTGAATATTTTGTGTTCTGTTGCCTCCCATTTATACCATGTTTTATTTTTAAAAAGAGAACAGTTAAATATTTTTCAAAAAGAGAAAAATACACTTTAGATTGGAACCAGAGGCAAATAGGTATAGTTTGAATAAAACCTTGGATCTTGTTTATTTTGTATCCTTTTTAATTCCTCCACCAGTTTCTGAATTCAATGTTTTTCAAAGAGTACCTGAAACTTACAAGCTTCTAGTCAGGCAAAGTTGGACACTGAGATTTCTAATTTAGTTTCTTTGACAGGTGAAATCACATGTATCCAGAAATTGCTAGTACTTACTCAGCTGTAACTACAGATGAGACCAGGGAGATTTTCTTGCCAACACTGGCATTCATTTGCTTTGAGGATTTTTCTCTCACTTTTCTTTCTCTCAGCTTACAATAGATGGCCTAGTTGTTTTAGATGGATTACACCTGTTCCTGAGCAAATCAAATCCACTTAGAGCCTTCCCAACATACATGTGGAATTTGTGAGCTGCCAAGAAGTGTACTGTTTTCCAGAAAGTATAAATCTCTAAGGCATAGTTGGACAGTCCCTGTCTTCTTAGTCTTGGCCATGCTCATTGACTCCTCTCTGTTTGGTTTGTTTTGTCTGAGGCTTGATGAATTGATCTCTTCATTAGGCCTAACCACCTGGAGGCTGGGAAACATGGTTCCACTAGTCTCTGACTCTGTATCCTAGCTCTCAGCCAGTGAGCCCCAGAAGAGGTTTGTCCTTCCTCTCTCCATTCACTCCAGATGTGATAATTCTTTTCATTCTCATTAAGTGCAGTGATTCCCCTGCCCACACCCATGCGCACCCCAGTTCTTTTCAATATATATAAGAAACCAAAAAGTCAGCAAGGCAATTTGGCAGTCTGTAATCATCATTTGTCCCTCTGATTTTTTCTTCCTTTAAAGCATTGCATATTTATTTTAATCTTAGTTTCCTTTTTTTAGTCACAGTTGCTACAATACCCTTTCTCATTAACTCTGTATGCTTCTATATGTTCCTTTCTCAAATTTTCTATCTGTAAAGACTATCTTTGTTTTTCTTAATGCTGGATGTATCCAAAGCTGCCCACTTACCCTGCATCTGACCTTTCTCATCACCACTTTCTAAATCCTTCTGCTCAGTATCTTTTTGTTTTTAAATAAACCTCGTATTATCATCTTTTCCTATCACCACTAGAAACTTTGCCACTAAAACACAACATATTTCAATGTATTTGTAGGTATTCGGCCATATGTTACTTAGCATCACGCTCATCTTAGTGGGTGATATACAGATTGAATCAAAAAGTAATCATGTTCCAAGGCCATAAAAATCTTCCAGTGTCTTGCCTCTTGTACTTAATGCTGCCAGTCTATCCCTGGATAGTTAAAATCTCTTATTACTACTTCTACCCTGGCCTCTTTACAAGCCTTTTTTATGTGCTCAAGTCATTTCACAGTCCGCTTGTTCCTTTTTGTCTGATGGCCTACAATATACAGTATTCCAATAGCTAGTTTACTGAAACACATCCCCACACGTTCAACTTTAAGTCCTAACAGCTCTGCACTATTACTACGTTCTTCTCGATCCTCTATTATTATAATAATCAATCCTTCAGGTAGACAGTTCCTACTCTACATTGCTTCATACCCCTTGGAAACAGGGTTCTGGTGAGTACAATTAGAGTAATCAGCTTCCAGAGTCTATTCCCCATTTACTTTAGTCAAGAACATATGAACCAGGCACCTCACCTGGTATCAACCAAAAGTTTATAGTACACGATGCGTGTACATGTAAATCCATTCGATAAGAAAAAATGTTATAGCCCTCCCTAAAATTATCGAAACTAATTTGTTAAGATAAATACAGCAATGGCTGTGGTAACCATGAATCCATAGCTTAAAAGTGAAAAGCGTTTCCACCGATTCCACCCCAGCCATGCCTTCATTACTTCGGGTCTGTATTGTGGCAATCATTATGTGGCCAAGTTGCCTAATTACAGGTTCTTTCTCGTGCAATCTGTAGAGAAAACTACTGGCCAAACAATCTTCCTAAGAAGACATCATTTATGACAAGCCATTTTCCTATGAGGACTTTACTAAATGCCCCCTAATATATTTATAGTCCCTTGCTTTTTAAAATTTGTCACAATCTGACCCATGATATGTATCCAAATATTTCTCACTAGTACCCAGCCTCCACTCCAGCTTCCAGACTCTGTCATGACCATTCCGTTCATTTCCGTTCTATCCAATGAGCCCTTGCTCACAGTGAATCTTCCTGTAGACAATTATCTCTCCCCTTCCTTACACTTATAAAAATGTTTTCCACACTGCACAGTCTACTTCAGTTCTCACACCCTCCATGAACACTATTTTCCAACATGCAGGAAAGCTGAAAGTGAATACCCATTTTCACAACCAAGTAACATTATGCTCTATTTGTTTTATCACATATCAATCCACCTGCCCATCCTTCCATCTATCCATTAGTCTATCTTTCTTTTAATATATTTCAAAGTGAACTTCAGACATCAATTTATTTCACCTCCAAAACCTTAATATGAATCATTAACTAGAGTTCAATATTTGTTTTCAGTTCTCTTTATTAGGTAAAATTTACATGCAATGAAATATACAAATGGTGACTATCATTTGATGAGTTTTGACAAATACATATGCCTGTGTAACCCAAAGTTCTATCAAGATGTAGAACATTGCCATCACTTGAGAAAATTTCCCCATACCCCTTCCCAGTCAATCCCCAGATCCACAAAGGCAAACATTTTTTTCTGAGGATTTCCACCATAAATTAGTTTTGCCTTTTATAGAGTTTTATATAGATGGGATGATACAGTTGATACCTTTTTGTATAAGTCTTATTTCATTCAGTATAATACATTTAATATTAATCCATGTGGTTGTATGTATAAATAGTTTTTTATTGCTGAGTAATATTACATTGTATTCCTATGCCACAGTTTATACATTTTCCTGTTGATGAATACCTTGAGCTGTTTCCAGGTTTTGGCTAGTATAAAAATAAAGCTACTTTTTTATACAAATGTTTTTGTAGACATGTGTTTATTTTGCTTACATAAATACCTAAAATTGGAATTGCTGAGTAACAGGTGTGATATATTTTAGGGTGTTGTTTTGGTTTGGGGTTTTTTCTGGTGATATGCTCCGATTTTTTTTATTCCACTCTTTCTGAGTATGTGATTTTTTTTTATCATAGTAAAATATATAGAACATAAAATTTACCATTTTAACCATTTTTAAGCATACAATTCAGTGGCATTAAGTACATTCACAATGTTGTGCAACCATTACTGCTGCCCATTTCCAGAACTTTTTCATCATCCCAAAACAGAAGTTCTGTACCCACAAAATATTAATTCATCATCCCTCCCACCCCCAACCCCTGGTAGGCTCTATTCTATTTTCTATCTCTATAAATTTGTCTACTCTAGGTACTTCATGTAAGTAGAATCAGACAATATTTGGCCTTGATGTCTGGCTTATTTCACTTAGCATAGGTTTTCAAGGTACACTCATTATGTTTACTTTTATATTAATAAGAAACTATCAGACCTTTCTCCAAAGTGTTTGTACCATGTAACTGGTTCTATAAACAAATTTCAATGAACCCTGTATGTTTTTTATAATTCTCTCACTGTCATGTTTTAGATTTTCAGGCCAGTAGGGCTTCATGAACTTTCTGAGTTGTTCCACAGAAATAACAGGATTTCAGTAAGACAAAGGAGTAAAGATTCTGACAGCCCCTGAGCAAGCTTCCTGATGCCAAGACTCACCATCACCCACAACCCGTCCAAATGCACATGGCCCCTTGTTAGTTACACCATGACCTGCTCCAATGCACACGGCCCCTCCTTGAAAAGCCCATGATCTCCATTGGTCGGAGAGACAGACTGGGGCTACTTCTCCAATTCTCCTGACAAGACATCTTTCACATTAAAATTTCCTTTATTCCTTGGCAATCCTCATTGTCTCGATAATTCTTTGTGCCATTAAGTATCTGGACCTAGGCCCAAAACCCCTTGTGGTTTTGATAACACCATTTTATGCTTCCACCAACAATGGATGAGAGTTTCAGTTACTTTACATCCTTACCAGCATTTGATATTGTCAGTCATCTTTATTTTTAACCATTCTGTCTACTTAAACTCAGTTTGACTATATGCTTTTCAGAACTCCTCTTGCTTTGATAGTCTGCATGACCCAACCTGGACTTTAATGGTTCTGTATATATTCTGTGCATATGAATGCCTCTCTTCAGATGAACTTCAAACTCCTTGACAACAGGGACTGTGCCTTACCTGTTTTTATTTACTTTGTGGCACCTAGCATCGGATTAGGCTCATAGTAATTGTCTAATGTTTTTTAATTCACTATTTGAAAACACACTGAATGCAAACTAAGAGGGGGAGTTAGCTTAATATATTAATATTAGTTACTGTTTTGTTGGCAAATTTTCTTATTGCAAATTGAGTGTCAAAATTTCAATTTGTCTTTGTTTCATTCTTGACCTTTCTCTAACTATGGATTCAAAAAACATAATCAAAAATAAAACATCAATAATATCTAAAATGATAAGCTGGGAAGCATCTATGGTTGCTTAGGGACTGTTGATTCAGCCACAGATTTCATTGCATGTACTGGTTAAATTCCTCCGTGAACATAGACTCAGAAAGAGTAACTAATGAAAAAAGAAAGAGAGAGAAAGAGAGCATAAAAGAAACAGAAACAAGGCCAGCATGTTTACTGTTTCTTTCTAAGAAAAGAACCCAATTTTTTTTTTTTTTTGGTCAGTTGGACTTTTTAAATTTAAAAGACAAAACTATTGCAAATTGGAGTATAGCTCATTAACACATATTATATTTTTCTGTGGATAAATAGATTATTATATATTAGGAAATTAAGATTTTACACAAATATCCCTATCATTTATACCATGTATCGCCTACTGTTATGGACTGAACTGTGTGCCCCTCACGTGAAGTTTATATGTTGAAGTCCTAATCCCCAATGCAATGGTATTTAGAGATGGAGCTTTAGAGAGATAATCAGGTCTAGATGAGGTTATGAGGGTGGGACCATCATAATGGGATTAGTGCCCTTAAAAGAAGGGACACCAGAGAGCTCTAGTGCTTCCTCCAGAGTACACTTGCACTCTTTCTTTCTCTCTCTCTTTCTTTCTCTCTCTTTCTTTCTCTCTCTCTACCCACCCCCCACCTTCACTTTCTGCCATGTGAGAACACAATGAGAAGACAACTATCTGTAGGCCAAGAAGAGAGCCCTCACCAGAAACCGACCATGTAGGCACCTTGATCTTGGACTTCTAGCCTCCAGAACTGTAAGAAAATAAATCTTGGTCGTTTAAGCCACTCAGTCTATGGTATTTTCTTCTGGTAACTGGAGCTGATTGAGACATCTACCATTATTTGTACCAAAGTTCCACCATCCACAAAAAGGGATTTTTCTCAGAAAAAAAGTTAGTTAAAGATTTTATAACTTAGTTAAAATCTAAAGCTAAGTTAAATATCTTCTACTTTTATAAATTAAAAAGTCCTGAGTGGCACATAATAAATTCTGCATAAACGTGTTTTAACATATCAACAGAGCCAATCTGCTCATAGGTCTCACCATTTGAGAGGACCCATGGTACTCCCTTCTTCAAAACAGCTAACTATCCTAATAGCTACCTACCCTTAGGTATCAATTCCTTCCTAAGGAAAATATTAGCGCAAGTTTAAATGCAAATGTAGTTTCGAAGGCACATTAAAGCACTGTCAATGGTATACACCTTAACAAGGATTAGTAAATGGGATCACCTGGAAGGATCTGAAGAATGGAAACGTACAACAAGTAGACAAGCATATTTGTCTGGGTGAGTAGGGGTCAGGTAGGGAGTAAAGTAGATGGAAGATGTCATCTAGAGTGGTGGTGAAAAAGTGACTAACATTTCAAACATTGAGAGAGTTCACATGCAAATCTAGATTTCTAGTTTCTCTTGAAAAATCAGATCTGAAAGCACTGAGCCAGCATTCCCACCTGGGGGATGCTGCTTTTAAAAGGACATTTGCAGCTGGGCACAGTGGCTCACACATGTAATCCTAGCACGCTGGGAGGCTGAGGCAGGCGGATCGCTTGAGGTCAGGAGTTCGAGACCAGCCAGAACAAGAGCACGCTCCTGTCTCTACTAAAAATAGAAAAATTACCCGGGTGTGGTGGTGCACACCTGTAGTCCCAGCTACTCAGGAGGCTGAGGCAGGAGGATTGCTTGAGCCCAGGAGTTTGAGGTTGCTGTGAGCTAGGCTGATGCCACGGCACTCTAGCCAGGGTAAAAGAGCAAGACTGTGCCTAAAAAAATTTTAAAAAGATATTTGACATTTGCTTTCTCTTTTGCCACAGTCACAATCATTCCCCATGTCTCTCATACCAGGTGTAACTTCATTATGGTTTCGGTCAAGCCCCTGGAGACTTCTCAGTTTCCCACTCTGGGCCTAAGGCCTAGGAGGGTAGAGCTAAGTGTGACAATGATTGAGGAGAGAGGACCTCTGGGCAGTGAAGGGTGAGAGAGATGCTGAACACGGAATGAAGTGATGACAAGGAGTAAGACTGCTTAAGAAGGTGACATGACACATAAAGAAAATGCAGAACTTTCTAATCCAAGCCTTCATTTTCTGAAATATCTCCTACCTATTTTCCATATTCCTCTAAAAAATTAATTAGCTGACCATATGATGCAATTGTCATAAGCTACTTCCAATTGAGCTCTGCATTTCCAATTTATTCTAACAATTTGAAAATAATCTGTAGTTACCATTCTGAATATTTGTATTGTTCAGGATGATGAAGGTTAATCGAAATTTTTTTGTTGTTAACCTACCACATTTATAGTATCATTCTGAATAATTCATTTTCTCAGAAATTCCCACTCTCAAATGGATTTCTTATTTCTAAAGTATATTAACCTGAGAAATACAAAGTAATGTAAGTAAGGTTGCAAATACACATTAGAGTTATCAAAATGTGATGATACTGTTAGGGCAAAAGGAAAATTTCCGCTTCGCCCTTGGAAGGTTCACTGAAAAATCAACTCAAAATAAAGCCAATAAAAGCTTGTTTATCTTAACGTGTATACACAGGAGCATTCAGAATGAAAACTCAAAGATACAGGGGAAATTATCCATTTTTATGCTTAGGTACAACAAAGTATAGACGGCTGTGTAGAAATACAGTTAGACAAAAAGGATATGATCTAATGTTAGTAGACTGAGTGGGGAAACCCAGTAAGGTCTGTCTAGATAATTCTTCGCCTCTGTGAGCATGCATTTCTTCCTTCTAGGTATGGGGCAGGGCCCTCTCTGGAATGAGGGTCTTATTATGGTCTACAGTCAAACAAGGTAAGTGAGGTGGTTACTTTGTGGCCAGTTTTTAAATAGAATAGTTTTAGGTTTTACGGCTGGCTTTCAGCAAAAGGGATTGTGGCTTTTATGACCTGCCTTGGAGAGGAAAGAGTCTACTTTTGCTTCTGAGGCCTTCATTTTAGGGTACTATTTTCTCAGCCCCATCAATATATACACCTGAATTTGTTTTAAGGAGTGTCTTACCGGAAAGAAGTGATTGACAATTTTTGAGCCTGACAATCTCCTTGTGATAAATAAAGAGTATTATTATTAGCTGACATAAGCAAAGCACTTAGCATAGTATGTGAACTAAATAAATACTCAATAAATGTTGCCTTTCTTTCCAGACCCACCGGCTTCCTTCCTATAGCTTTCTTACACTTATTTTAGATAGGAAAATTGAATTTGAATGAGCCTAACGACATCTATAGCTAGAACCCCCTTACCAGCCCATATGAAACTTTGCTGAGAAGCTAAGAATATTAGAAGGAGGGTCAAATAGGAGAGCAACTAGTATCTCAAATTAAACACCAGTTTAATCTCAGAAAGAAATATAGGAATTTTGCAATCAAAAACATTCCTTGCATCTTGATTGTGTGTGGGGGGTGTTCGGTCAAGACTTTTGTTCACTGACAGACACACTGTGGAAAAAACTGTGGTCAATCATAAAAGGGCAGGAATTTTTGTATTTTTCACTCACTTCTGTGTCCCAGCACTGAAGTGCCCATCAGACAGTAGACACTCGATAACGGCAGAATGAGTAAATGCAATGAGCTAGAAGGCATAGTCTCTGCTCTGGAAGAGTCTGAAGTTGAAACAAAGAAGTAACAAAACATAACATGGGGCACAACTTACAAAACTGCATGAGTCTCAATGAATGTACCCCACTTCCCTCCCTAGTTTCTCTTATCTTCCCCTGACCCTTTCCCACTAAAATTCATGTAGAGGCAGAATTAAGCAAACAATAAGGAATGCGCAATTTTTGTTGATGTTTATGGAACTTCTCATTGCAACTCACACCCATTTGTTAAACTAGCACTGACCCCAAATTACAAGGCCTTAGGTTGCAAAGGCTTTTTTTGAATCTAGATTTCCCAATGCTTCTTCCTTACTTTCTCCTCAAATATTTTCATCGAGATTTTTGCTCTTAAAAGATGAGAAGTGTAGGTGTGTGTGTGTGTATTTGGAGGTGGAGATAAGGGTTGGGCATCATGCTTAATTAGATTCATAATATTCCAAAGTATGTTGTTCGTGAAAACCATGCATATATGTTCCATCCTTTGAACTGCAGAAAGAAGATTACATTTTTATAGTATAGTCCTCAGGATACAGGCTTCCACTGCCTACAGCTGCTAGCAGCCTGAAGCTCCCCATTGAGACCCTCCCATTGGCACACTAAGGCAGCGCTTTCAAATCACTGCCATGGCCAGATCCTGCCTGTGGACTGGGAGGGGGAACGTGGAGATGGGAAGAACCATATTTTCACTTATCCTCATTTATTTTGCAAAAGGGTGGAATACCAGAGAAAAGACATTGAGCAAAGAGAGTAAATACATGAACGAATACAGTAGTCCTCAACACATATCCAGGTGCTAAAAAGAGGCTTAGTATAGTGTAACAGGGAATGGCCTGGAAAGCAAAAAAAAGCAGCAAGAATGTTTTCTGTCTCCTTGAAGCTTCCCCCACTCTTTTTTGAGAACTGAAGCCAGCATCCCCCTCCTCAGGCCAGTGGTAGGGAGGAGAAGGGAGAGGGCCTTTTGTTCTTATCCCAGGTGACACCAGTCCCCCAGGTGGGCAGCTGGCTGAATTCACAGGCTTTGTCTTTGGCAGAGGGGGGAGATTAGAATAGTTAACCACACTAACTACCTGAAGCTGAGAACCCATCCTTTAAAAGCTCTATATTTCTGCCTAAGTTCAGGAAATTTGGGTTTTGAGATGAGAAGGTCTACCATTTTTCCTCCATTGCTGCCAATGAAAAATCTCTTTCATCATCCCCCAAAACACTTGTCCTTGTTATTCTGATTCAGCCTCATGGATGAGTGCCAAGTTTTCGGTAACAATAGGAGCTACATGAGAGCAGAAATCTTTTCTGTCCTGTTCCTGCTCTAACTCCGGCACTTAAAATGGTGCCCGACACATAACAGGCGCTTGCCAAATATTTGTTGACTGAATGAATTCTGTGTAAGGGAGTGATTACATTGAGACAGAAAGTGTACGAAGGCAGGATAGAGTTATATAAGATCAGGTTTTGCATAGCAGGGACAGCAAGTGGATTAGCTTATAGGAGATAGAGTAATTGTGGCTGAGAGATATGAGGTGAGCTATCTGCAAGTAATGAGTTATATGTAGGAAAATTACATATTTATTATCCAAACATTGATATCTTTAACAAAGAAAGAGGGTACTTAATGATATGTATCAATCAGGACCATCCTAGGTAAACTGGGATATATGGTCACCCTCTTCATATGACAGTAACTAAACTGAGTATGGGGATGGGCTGATGAAAATCAAGTTTGAAAAAGATTATTTTAGTTTCCATAATAGATATAGACTTTAATTCTGAAAGAGAGAGTGAGAAAGAGACTAGAAGGCCTGCTAGAATTGTAATCATTATAATCTAGGGATGAAGTGACACATGATAGCTTTGAGAGCAGAGAGAGAGGAGTAGATCTGAAGGAGTTTGTGAAGAAGCAAGCAGAATCAATTAACTGAAGAATATAAATGTTCGGGAATAATGTTGCCTGCAGTGTTATTTCAAAAATATGTATTAATAAAATGCAAGATCTGATAAAATCAGCACACAACGCAAGTTGTCTCCACACTTTCTAGTTCTTTAATATTGGAACACTTACTTAACCTCTCTGACATTAGGTTACCTAATGTAAATGAAGGTAAGTTATTCAAATAAACCTTATATTTCCAGATCACACTGGAAATCCAAATTTGGTCCCTTTGAACTAGTATTATTTTTTATTATTCTTCACCCAGAAAGTTTTTAAGTAATGTTCTCAGACTTATTCAAAGTGGCTTAAAACAAAACAAAAACTTAAAGCTATAACTATAGAATCAGAATTTTTAAAAGTCGTTCATGAATAAACAGTGACTCAATTTATGTTTAGAGTTTGTTTACAAGGGATATTTCTTCCAAATGTATCTTACATCTAACCTACATCAAAAAGCATCTGTAATGAAAATCGCAGCAAAAATGATTAGCCTTGGAAGACTCTGAGTTCTTCCTGGTAACTTCTGACTTTCAGAAAGACAGAAAATTATGAAACAAAGTCTTTGAGCTGGAGAAATCCCAGTTCTGCCAGGTAACTGTATAGCCCCTTTACTTCAACTCTGATAACGCCTCCCCTCTTGCCCCATGGCAAACTGTAATAGGCCTTGCAACCTTTGGCTACCACTCATCTGTATCAACACTGCATTGTCCTGAAGGGTCAACCTCTGATTTTCTACCATCTTTCTCATTCAGAGCCCTGGTTTCAACTGCAATCCAGTTGACAGGTCAAAACTCTATTCTCTTGCTTCTCTACGCAAATAGATATTTTGCCAAAACTTTGGAAAAGGAGAAATTATTTTCCAATCTCTCCCACTCGCTTTTGTGCTTACGCACTCGACTTAAGGACGAATTTGCTATATTATTCTCTTTAGTGAATCTTTTCTTTACCATAATTGCAGTTCAATATCTCCATGGGTATAGGGATCAATAGTGGAAATTCTTGGTAGCACCTAAATGTCATGAGACTCGTATTTCCCATTGTAGAAACGGAACCACTTCTGAGTTGTTGAAATTATTGCTAAATATATTTACAGTCTTTTTTACAATAAAAAGCTTTATTACTCTTATTATGGGCCGAAGAAAATGCTTTAAATCTTGAGTTCTGAAGTAATATCTCCTGTCCTAAAAGCAATGAAGCTTTTCAAGAGAGAAGGGGAAAGAAAGTGCATTCTGAAAAGGTAGTTTATGGTTTCAGAATTTTGTTGCAATTTTGGTTCATATATTTTTACTAAGCGTAACCTTTATATGTAAATTAAATGATTATATAAGAGAGAGTACTGTTTTTATAAAGTAAGAAATGATTTTATATCCTAAAAGACAGAATCATATAAAGCAGTAAGGCAGCTCTGCATGTGTTTGATGGCTGTGAAATGACCTGTTTGATTTTCTATTACAGAACAGCAGACTGCGCTGCCCTGGCCCACCAGATCCAAACTGTGGGGTAGCCAACTTCTCATTAGGGAGTCCTGTGGTACAGAGTGCATTCATAGCCTGTAATAAATAAAGTACATTTAAAAACTCATGTACGGAAACAGTCCTCCTTTGTGAAAGCAGTACTAGGGAAAGCAGTTTGTCTTTTGAAGCACTACTGGAGAGGGGGAAAAAAAAAATTTTGTGGCTAAATCCTGACAAATGAGTTTATCATTTGGCCATATGGGAGAGTGTATGCACACATGTCCAGATAGTCAAATCCATTCAAATTGGTCCAGACAGACTAATTCATCAGTTCTTTGGAGGGAAAGCCCAAGCTGAGTTAAAATAAAATGTTAAAATAAAAGCAGTTTAATTATCTCAGGGGAGAAGTAGAGAGAACTTGGCCTCAAGTCTTAACAGAATTCCATAATGGCTTTAGTGAGTAGATAACCGTTTGTGATTATCGTGTTCATTGTATACCAAAGCTTCAGCAAAAGTGGGGATCCTTTTAATCTTCTCACTTAGTCTTGTTTATTTAGTTGTTGAACAGATTCTGTATGTGTGTGTGTCTCCATAGTACAGATACACATTTAGATAGGGCAAGTTGTGATTATTGCAGATTCCAAATTAATGGAGTTTGGGTTAATGAGGTCATACTTTCTGTGCATGCACAACAGACAAAGGCAGTAAGGAACAAAGTATGCCAACTGTACCTCAGATTTTTAAGCCATTCTATCTGTTTTTCTCACTGCCAGTGTCATAAATTCTATCTCTCATGTGAGAGTCAGCCTATTTCTGTTTCTGGTATTGTCCTTTGTGATAAAAATTTTGTGATCAGAATTTATCTGAGAATTTGTAGATATGTAAAGCAAGATATGCCTGGTTAAAATTTTCTCTCTTGGGATGGCTATCTTATATAATTATTTCTTTATTGAACACTAATAACTCAGAAGAGGTGGTACAAATTATATCCATAGTATTTTCCTAGTTGCCTTAAAGCCTATAAGTGAAATGATGCAGAAAAGACCAATGAGTAGGGAAGCACTCATAGATGAAGCACGTTTGAAAGGAAAAGAGAGATTTAGAGAAACTAGTCAGAGAGCAAAATAAAACTTAATGGATTGGAAGGATTCTGGGAAGATGATGGAGTAAGAAGCACCAGGTATCTGTCTTTCCACCTAGACAATAATTGCACTAGCAGAACCTGTGTGATGTAACTATTTGGAACTCTAGAGTCTATTGAAGGCTTGCAACTTCCAGAGGAGGGCTTGGACCAGGGATGGGGAACCTTTTCATGTTGGAAGGCCACATTAATTTAGCTGTAATTAAAAGGCTGCATTCAAGAAACTTCAGTTAGATATGCTTAAAAAAGGTACATTATTTTGTAAAAATCTAACTTCTATGTACTTAATAATTTGAAAAAATGAAAGCTATTAGTTAATTTTAAACTTAACTAACCTTTTAATGACTTTGTTGTGTCTGCTTTTTGTTGGAAAGCATTTGAATATCAGGTTGCAGCATGGAGGTCCACGGTTTCAGTTGATCCTCTAGATAGGTATCAGCCATTTGTGACTTTAAGAGCATCTTGATTTGGGTTAGGTAGGAGAATGTAGATTCGCAGCAATAAGTGGTTGAAAAGTAAGAAAGCATTTTTTGGACATGTTGCCAAAGGCATGGGTATTCTACTGCATTTTTCCATATTTCAATTGGATCTTTCTTAGCATCAAACAATGACTTTAAAATGTCAGCTACCGAGAGCTCAATCAATTCCATCTATAGTTCTTTAGGTGCCTTGGTGATATCAGCTAGGCGAGGCTGAAATGCTAATTTGAGTGTGATGTCATGATTCTCAAAGACAGTGAATCTTTCATTGTATTCTCCAATTAACAGGTCTATAACAGGTGTGTATTCTTCAAATGACTCACATATATCATCCTGCTCATTAATGACCTTTGCTAACCAGGGAAACTGTTCAACCAAAATTTCCTTTTGAAGAAGTGTTGTGAAAAAAGACAGTTTTCAAAATGCTTGAATTTTTGACCAAATATCATATATAGACTTTACTTTTACCTTGCAAAGAAATATTCAAGTCGATTTTATTTGATGTGATATCAAACAGAAATGTTGCATTCCTATAGAAACCTTCTTTCAATAATTTCCATTGTTGATTTTGTTCTTCATACAATTTAACTATCTGTTCTCGCAGAGATGAAGTTCTGGCTAACACCTGTCCCTGCGATAGCCAACGCACTTTAGAATGATATGGCAAATCCACACTGAATCCCTCATCGTTCAACTTTAGCATGTTGTAAAACTGACTGTACTGTGTTGCACTTGCACAAATATAGTTAATGATACTTATAACTTGTTGCAAAGTATTACTTAAAATAGTAGCTTTAGCCCAGAGATTTTGCTGATGCAAGATACAATGAAAAGAAATGAGAGCATCTGGATCGGTTAATACTTTTTTTTATCTGTAAAATAAAACCTTCATGTTTTCCTGTCATGGAAGGTGTACTGTCTATACATACACTCACTAAATTTACCAAATTCATTCCAACTTCAAGCCATTTATCCTGAAATTTGTTGAACATATCTATTCCCTGTGTTCTGTTGACAAGAGTGACCAAAGCGAGTAACTCTTTGTAGCAAAATCTTCTGTTATAACCTAAATGAAACATAAAACCTGAGCTAAATCAGTAATATCAGTTGATTGATCCAATGCAATTGAATAATATACATTTTCCTTTTGAAGAATTGCATGAAATTGTTCCGTTAAGTTGAAGGCAATTAGGTAGGTACAAAAATAATTGTGGTTTCAGACCATGAATTTTAAATCATTATAAGTACACGCAAACACATCTTTTTTTTAATTTTCAATTTTTTTATTTCAGTATATTATAGGGGTACAAATGTTTAGGTTACGTATATTGCCCTTAGCCCTACTCGAGTCAGAACTTCAAGTGTGTCCATCCCCCAGACGGTGCACACCGCGCCCATTAGGTGTGAACATACCCATCCCCTCCTCCCCCCTCCAACCTGCCCAACACCCTATGAATGTTACTGCTAAATGTGCACTTAAGTGTTGGTCAATTCAGTCAGTTAATACCAATTTGATGGTGAGTACATGTGGTGCTTGTTTTTCCATTCTTCTGATACTTCACTTAGTAGAATGAGCTCCAGCTCTATAAGCCCATGTTACCCTGAGCATGCCTGACCTCAAACACATCTTTATTAATCAAAATAAGAACCATTACAATCAACACATTTTTGCCAATGAGAAATAAATTTGTTTATTCCTGTAGCATAAAAATCTATACTTCAGGATCCAGCAAACTCTTAGAAAGCATTTTCTTCATCCTACTGGTTGTGGAAGTGTTTTCCCTGCAAAAAGTTATTGAGAAGCTTGAAGAAGTGGTAGTCGGTTGAGGAGAGGTAAGGTGAATGCGGCAGATGAGGCAAAACTTTGTAGCCCAATTCGTTCAACTTTTGAAGCGTTGGTTGTGCGACATGCGGTCGGGCCTTGTCGTGGAGAAAAATTGGGCCCTTTCTGTTGACCAATGCTGGCTTTAGGCATTGCAGTTTTTGGTGCATCTCAACAATTTGCTGAGCATACTTCTCAGATGGAATGGTTTTGCCCAGATTCCGAAAGTTGTAGTGGATAAGACAGGTAGCAGACCACCAAACGATGACCACGACCTTTTTTTGGTGCAAGTTTGGCTTTGGGAAGTGCTTTAGAGCTCCTTTTTCATCCAGCCACTGAGCTGGTAGTTGCCAGTTGTCGTATAAAATCCACTTTTCGTCGCACATCACAATCTGATTGAGAAATGGTTTGTCGTTGTTGAGTACAAGAAGAGAAGATGATGTTTCAAAACTATGATTTTTTTGATTTTCAGTTAGCTCATGAGGCACCCACTTATCGACCTTTTTCACCTTTCCAATTTGCTTCAAATGCTGAACAACCATAGAATGTCCCATGTTGAGTTCTTTGGCAACTTCTCCTGTAGTAGTAAGAGGATCAGCTTCGATGATTACTCTCAATTGTTGTTGTCAACTTCAGATGGCTAGCCACTGTCCTCCTCATCTTCAAGGCTCTCATCTCCTTTGCACACCTTCCTGAACCACCACTGCGCTGTATGTTCATTAGCAGTTTCTGGGCCAAATGTGTCGTTGATGTTGCGAGTTGTCTCCGCTGCTTTACGACCCATTTTGCACTTGAATAATTAAAGGACTAAAATTTGCTTTTTGTCCAACATCATTTCGTAGTCCAAAATAAATATAAAACAGCAAGTAATAAGTCATTAGCAAAAAAAATAAAGTGAGAAATGCCCATTAATATGATGTATAACATAAACACATTTATTTAAGAATGTATTCCAAAATCAAATGGCAAATTTCGACAATGTTAAAACCGCAATTACTTTTGCACCTACCCTAATAATTCATGCTGCCAATCAGTTATGGTTCTCCTTGAAAGAGGCAGTTGTTTGTGCTTTGAAATGTTATTGGGGTCTAAGCATCCTATAACTTCAACAATGCATTCTTTCACAGTTTCTACATCACTGAATGGCTTCTCTTTTTTCCCCCAAGTGTAAAAGCAACTTGATAAGTTGCTTCAGTGGTGTTAATGCCAGGTCTTATTGCTGCTTGAAAGCGTTGTCTTTGCTTTTGTTTCTCATCTTTTCATTTCTACAATACAACCTTTTGTGCCTTTCCCTCCAATTTAAAATATTTGTGGTCCTTATGAGTGTTATAATTCTGGTGAGCATTGAATTTCTTTAATGTTGATCCTGCAGTATCATGAAGCAAGCAAATCATCTTATCTTTAGCAGAAAAAAGATAATATTGCAATTCCCAATCCTTATTAAAATATCTGTTTTCTTCCTTCAGTGTTCTCTTGGTCTTCTTTGACATGACGGGCTGTTAAGCAGACAGAATTTTAAAATACTGTTGAGCTGTACCACTATTCACAAATTCCACTTAAAACAGAAACACAGTGCACCACTGTCAAAAGCTGATAACAGACTGGCATACTCGACCCCCTTAAACTCTCGCCAAGTAGCCTCTTGCCATAGGGCACCAATCAGGAGGGGGGAGTTAAAACTAAATCATGATGGTAGCAGCCGTCAATTTAGCCCTTATGTCTTACTAATGTTCTAATTGTGCTGGTCAATCTGGGACGATTATTTCATTGAAACTTATTTTATTCTTTGGTATTTTAAATATGTTCATTTTAAAAATAAAAATATATAAGATGAATAAAAATTTATTAATTAAAAGAATTTGTTCTGTAAAATTTGGATTCAGTCAAAAGCTGTACTTAAGGACCTAGAAGGCCACATGTGGCCTTAAGGCCACAGGTTCCCCACCCCTGACTTGGACAGTAAATTGAGGTTAATTTCAGCTCTTAACTCAGCAATGGCTACACATCCCTCAAACTCCAGGCAGCCCTACGACAGATAGCCATGCACATGTTCCTGGAGCAGCTTGCACACAGCCGGTGGGAGCCAGGTGGGCAACAGGATCCTGTCTTGCAAATACTGGGAATTTATGTTCTGGTCACTGATTGCTGCTTCTAATACACTCACAGGGGCAGACAGTTATTGTTGAACAACCAGACTTATTGTCCCAAGCCCCTCCGCTCCAGCTGAAGTAACTTCCAAAGGATTTAAAGGGCCAGTATCCTTCTCCTTTCTTTCATCTTTATCTTTTCCCCACCTGGGAAGCAGACAATAAAAACTAGGCCATTTAAAAGCAACTGTATATATAGGGGAGATTAGAAAGTGAATGCACATGCTCAGGGAAAGATAGTTTACACCTCAGGCTGATCTTTAGTATGAAAATAGCTTACAAAAAAAATTTTTTTAAAGCAAAACAGAAACACCAAAAAACTGGGAAGAAGGAGAATCTGATTTCCAGAGTTACCACATCATTAGACTCAAATATATAGTTTTCAACAAAAAATCATAAGGCATTGAAAGAAATAGGAAAGTATGGCCCATTCAAAGGAAAAAAATAAATACACAGAGCCTAAAGGACCTCTGAAATACCATCAAGTGGACCAACATATGCATTGTAATGGTTGCAAAAGGAGAAAAGAAAGAGAAAGGAAAAGAGGGAATATTTGAAGAAAAAATAGCTGAAAACTTCCAAATTTGTTGAAAAAGATGAATATAACCATCCAAGAAGCTCAATGAATTCCATATAAGATAAACTCAAAGAGACCTACATTGAGACACATTATAGTCAAACTTTCAAATGCCCAAAACAAGGAGAGAATCTTGAAAGCAACTGTAGTCCTAGCTACTTAAGAGTCTAAGGTGGGAGGATCATTCCAGCCCAGGAGTTTGAGGTTGCAATAAGCTATGATTGTACCATTGCAATCCAGCCTGGCAACAGGGCAAGAAAAACAATTATTAGTCTAAAAACTAGTATTACTGTAACTTTGGTTTGTAATTCCACATTTTGTTTTCTACGTAATTAAAGATATTGATGATTATTTTAAAAAGTAGTTATGTCCTGTGGCATCAATAACTTTCAGGAGCTGTATAGGAGTAGAATTTTTGTATGTTATTGAAGTAATGCTGGTATAAATTCAAATTAGAGTGTTATAGCTTTAAGATGTTAAATGTAATCCCCATGATAACCACAAAGAAAATAGCAATAGAATATACACAAAAGAAAATGAAAAGGGAATTAAATGCTTCACTACAAAAAATCAGCTAAACACACAAAAAAGACAATAATACAACAAACAAGGGACAAAGAAGCTATCGGGCATAGAGAAAACAAATTGCAAAATTACAGAAGTAAGTTCCTTCTTATCAGTAGTTACTTTCAATGTAAATGGATCAACACTCCAATCAAAAGACAAAAGGACATTATACATTAACAAAAGGTTCAATACAGCAAGAACATATAACAATTTAAAAATATTTATACACCTAATAACAGGCAGTAACAATATATAAAGCAAAACTTGACAGAAGTAAAGGGAGAACTAGACAGTCCCACAATAATAGTTTGAGACTTCAATACCCCATGCTCAATAATGTATATAACAATCAGAAAGAAGATAAGAAAATAAAGGAAATGCTATGGTTGAATGTGTTCCCTAAAGTTCATGTGTTGGAAACTTAATCGCCAATGCAGCAATATTGAGAGGTGGGACCTTTAAGAGGTGATTAGGTCATGAGGGCTCTGCCCTCATTAATGGATTAATGTCATTACTGTGAGAGTAGGTTTGTTGTAAAAGCAAGTTTGGCTGTCTCTTGGTCTCTCTTTTGCCATGGAATGCCTTCCATCATGCTAGGATGGGGTAAAAAGGCTCTCACCAGATGCAGCCCCTCAATCTTGGACTTCCCACCCTCCAGAACCATGAACCAACAAATCTGTATTCCTCATACATTACCCAGTATCAAGTATTCTGTTATAGCAGCACAAAACAGACTAAGACTCGAACACAATAAACAAACTATGAATAGATCTAATGAAGATATACAGAACACTATACCCAATAACAACAGAATACATGTTTTTCTCAAGTGCACATGGACATTCTTCAGTATAGATCATGTTAGACCACGAATTAAGTCATAATAGATTTAACAAAATAGATACCATACAAAATATCTTCTCTGCCCATAAGAGGATGATTTTAGAAATTCATGACAGAAGAAAAACTGGAAAATTCACAAATTTGTAGAAATTAAAAAACACACTCAAACAACCAGTGGATCAGAGATCACAGCGGAAACTAGAAAATACCTGGAGACAAATAAAAATAAAAACACAAAATGCCAAAATTTATGGGATGTGGCAAAAAAGAAATGCTAAGGGGAAATTTCATAGCTATAAATACATAAAAAAAGAAAGATATCAAATCAACTTACCTTTACAACTTAAGGAACTATAAAAGGAACATATTAAACTAAAAGCTAATGGAAGGAAGGAAATAATAAAGATTAGAGCAGAGATAAAAGACAGAGAGAATTTAAAATACAATAGATAAAATCAATGAAATCTGAAGTTGGTTCTTTGAAAACATCAACAAAATCAACAAACCCTTACATAGATTAACTAAGAAAAGAAAGAATACCCAAATTATTAAACGAGAAATAAAACTAGGAACATTACTACCAATTCTACAGAAATGAAAAGCATAATAAGGGAGTACTATGAACAATTGTACACTGACAAATTGGATAACCTAGATGAAGTGGAAAAATTCCTAAAATCATAAAACCTACCACACTGAATCACAAAGAAAAAAAAAA